>NC_082726.1:43345867-43657013 GCF_030144855.1 Hypanus sabinus | reverse complement strand
AGTGAAATGGACACCAGACATTGAGTTCTTGAGATTCAGATAAACAGCTCTTCTTCTGACTCTCCCCTCTCCCCTCGCTCCCATTGCCCCCCCACCTCACCCCCTCATACTGGATCTCTGATCCCCTCCTGTTTGCCCTGCCTACCATCCCTCTTTTTTGATTCCATTCATCAAATTCCATAACCTGCAGACCTTCGTCTCCACCTATCACCTCCCAGCCTCTCTCACTATTTGCATTCTTCCCTCGACCACATAATTCTGTCTGCCAGTAAACTGCTCCTTGCCTGGATCCACCTATTGCTTGCCAGGTCTTGCCCCAAACCTCATCCTCACCTCTTTATACCAGTCCAGATGAAAGCATTGCACCCAAAGTGTCAAGTGTCCGTCTCCCACTGCAGATGCTGCCTGCTTGTCTTGTTGCTCCAGATTCCAGCATTTATAATCTCTAATCCATCATTAAGGACCACCATCAACTGGGACATGCAATCTTCTCATTGCTACCATCAGAGGTGGTACAAGACCCTGAAGACACAAACTCAACATTTCAGGAACAGCTTAAAACATAAGACTATAAGACATAGGGGCAGAATTAGGCTAGTTGGTCCATCGGGTCTGCGCTGCCATTCCATCGTGGCTGATTGATTATCCCTCTCAACCCCATTCTCCCACCTTCCCCCGTAATCTTTGATGCCTTGGTTAATCAAGAACCTATATCCAGTGACTTAGTCTGCACAGCTGTCTGTGGCAATGAATTCCACAGATTCACCACCCTCTGGCTAAAGGAAAAACTTCACCTGTTCTATATGGATGTCTCTCTATTCTGAGGCTGTGCTACCTGGCCAGAATCCCCCAATATAGGATCCTCTCCACATCTAGTCTGTCTAGGCCTTTCAATATTCAATGGGCTTCAATGAGATTCCCCCTCATTCTTCTAAAATTCACAGGTGCAGGCCTGGAACTATCAAATGCTCCTTGTATATTAACCCTTTCATTCCTGGGATCATTCTCGTGAACCTCCACTGGATCCTCTCCAATGTCAACTCTTAGATAATGTGCTGAAAATTACTTACAATACTCTTAAGTATAATCTGACCAATGCCTTGTAAAACTTTAGCATTACATCATTGCTTTTACATTCTAGTCTTCTTGAAATGAATGCTAACAATGAATTTGCCTTCCTTGCTATTGAATCAACCTGAAAATTAACCTTTAGAGAATCCTACATGACTCCCAAGTGCCTTTGCAGCTCTGACTTTTGAATTTTCTCCTCATTTAGAAAATAGTCCACACCTTTATTCCTCCTACCAGAGTACATGACCATGCACTCTACACTATATTCAATCTGCCACTTCCTTGCCCATTCTGCCAATCTGTTCTTCTGCGGACACCCCGCTTCCTCAACACAACCTGTCCTTCTACTTATCTCTGTGTCATCCACAAAGTTGGTTATCAATTCCTTCATCCAAACGACTGGCAAATAATGTGTAAAAAAAAACAAAAATGGCAACCCCTGCAACACACCGCTAGTCATTGGCAGCAAACTAGAAAAGACTGTCTTCATTCTGACTCTTTGCTCCCTACCAGTTTGCCAATCTTCTATCATTCTAGTATCTTTCCTGTAATACCATGGGCTCTTATCTTGTTAAACAGCCTCACATGTGGCACCTTTCAAAGGCCTTCTGAAAATTCAAATAACCAACGTCCACTGACACAAGGAAATCTGCAGATGCTGGAAATTCAAACAACAACACACACAAAATGCTGGTAGAACACAGCAGGGCAGGCAGCATCGATAGTGAGAAGCGCTGTCGACTTTTCAGGCCGAGACCCTTCGTCAGGACTAGAACATCCACTGACTCTCCTTTGTGTATCCTTCCTCAATGAATTCCAACAGATTTGTCAGGCAAGATTTCCCCTTAAGGAAGCCATGCTGACTTTGGTCTATTTTGTCATGTGCCTCAAGTACCTTGAAACCTCATCCTTAATAATAGACTCTAACATGTTTCCAACCACTAAAGTCAGGCTAACTGGACTGTAGTTTCCTTCCTTCTCTTCTTAAAGAGTGGAGTGACAATTGTAATTTTCCAGCCTTCCAGAACCATTTCAGAATCATTGCTAGTGCCTTCACAAACTCTTTCAGATCTCTGGGGTGCAGTCCATCTGGTTAAGGTGACTTATCTACTTCCAGACATTTTGGCTTAAGCCCTGTCTCCTTAGTAATAGCAACAATAATCACTTTTGCTCCCTGACACTCTTGCATTTCTGGCATTCTGCTAGTGTCTTCACAGTAAAGACTGACATAAAATACTTATTAAGTTTGTCCGCCATTTCTTTGCCCCCCCCCCCCCCCCATTACTACCTCTCCAGTGCTATTTCCCAGTGGTCCAACATCCACTCTCATTGTCTTTTACTCAAAATACCTGAAAAAAGCATTTGTCCCCTTTTATATTATTGGCTGGCTTGCCTTCATATTTCATCTTTTTAAATGCTTCCCAATCCTCCTGCATCCCACTAATTTTTGCTATATTATATGCCCTTTCTTTTACTTTTATGCTTTCCTTAACTTCCTTTATCAGCCATGGCTCTCTCATCCTCCCTTTAGAATACTTTATCTTTGGGATGCATCTTGCCTGTGCCTTCCGAATTGCTCCCAGAAACTCCAACTATTGCTGTTCTGCCATTATCTCTGCTAACGTCCCCTTCTAACCAACTTTGACCACCTCCTCTCTCACTCCTCTGAATGCATCATTATTACAGTGGAAAGCAAAAATTGCTGGAAATTCAAACAACACACAAAATGCTGGTGGAACACAGCAGGCCAGGCAGCATCTATAGGGAGAAGCATTGTTGACGTTTCGGCTGAGTCCTGATGAAGGGTCTCGGCCCGAAACGTCGACAGTGCTTCTCCTTATAGCTGCTGCCTGGCCTGCTGTGTTCCACCAGTATTTTGTGTGTGTTGCATCATTATTACAGTGGAATTACAATTTTTGTTTCTCTTTCTCCTTCTCAAACTGCAGGGTGAGTTTTATCATATGATTACATACGCTTAATGGTTCCCTTACCTTAAACTGCCTAATCAACTCTGGTGATGAATCAGCATACAGGAAGGAGATTGAAAATTTGGCTGAGTGGTATCATAAAAACAACTTCTCATTCAATGTCAGCAAGACCAAGGGACTGAGCATAGACCGCAGGAGAGGTCTCTGGAGCCAGTCCTCATCAGAGGATCAGAGGTGGAGAGGGTTAATAACTTTAAATTCCTGGGCATTACTATTTCAGTGGATGGACCTATGAGCAATTGCAAAGAAAACATGGCAGCGCCTTTACTTCTTTAGTAGTCTGCGGAGATGTAGTAGTGAATGAAGAAAGAGAAGTGAGTGCAGTTACTGTTATAAGAGAGAAGGTGCTCAAAAAGCTGAAAGACCTAAAAGTACATAAGTCACCCGGGCCAGGGGAACTGCACCCTAGGGTTCTGAAAGAGATAGCATTAAAAATTGTAGTGGCATTTGAAATGATCTTTCAAATATCATTGGACTCTGGCATGGAGCCAGAGAACTGGAAAATTGCAAATGTCACTCCACTCTTTAAGAAAGGAGGAAGGCAGCAGAAAGAAAATTATAGACCAGTTAGCCTGACCTCAATGGTTGGGATGATATTAGAGTCCATTGTTAAGGATGAATTGATGGGGTACTTGGTGACACAGGACAAGATAGTACAAAATCAACATGGTTTCTTTCAGGGAAAATTTTGCCTGACGAACCTGTTGGAATTCTTTGAGGAGATTACAAGTGGGATAGATAAAGAGGATGCAGTGGATGTTGTATATCTGGACTTTCAGAAGGCCTTTGACAAGGTGCCACACATGAAGCTGCTTCCCAAATTAAGAGCCCATGGTATTACAGGGAAGTTACCAACATGGCTAGAGCATTGTCTGATTGGTAGGAGGCAATGAGTGGGAATAAAAGGATCCTTTTCTGATTGGCTGCCAGCAACTAGTGGTGTTCCTTCAGGGGTCTGTGTTGGGACACTTCTTTTTATGCTCTATATAAATGATTTAGATGATGGATTAGATGGCCAAGTTTGCTGATGATACGAAGATTGGTGGAGGGGCAGGTAGTGTTGAGGAAACAGGTAGGATGCAAAAGGATTTAGACAGATTAGGAGAATGGGCAAGAAAGTGGAAAACGTTGGAAAATGCATGCCCATGCACTTTGGTAGTAGAAATAAGTGTGCAGACTACTTTCTAAACAGGGAGAAAATCCAGGAATCTGAGATGCAGAGGGACTTGGGAGTCCTTGTGCAGAACACCCTGAAGGTTAACTTGCAGGTTGAGTCAGTGGTGAGGAAGGCAAACGTCACGTTAGCATTCATTTCATGAGGTCCAGAGTACAAGAGCAACGATGTGATGCTGAGGCTTGAGAAGGCACTGGTGAGGCCTCACCTGAGTATTGTGAACAGTTTTGGGTCCTTCATCTTAGAAAAGATGTGCTGGCATGGAGAGGGTCCAGAGGAGGTTCACAAGGATGATTCTGTGAATGAAAGGGTTATTATATGAGGAACGTTTGATGGCTCTGGGTCTGTACTCACTGGAATTCAGAAGGATGAGGGGGGATCTCATTGAAACCTTTCAAATGTTGAAAAGCCTAGACAGGGTAGATGTGGAAAGGATGTTTCCCATGGTGGGAGAGTCCAGGACAAGAGGGCACAGCCTCAGGATAGAGGAGTGCCCTTTCAAAACAGATGCAGAGAAATTTTTTTAGCCAAAGGATGGTAAATTTGTGGAATTTGTTCCACATACAACTGTGGAGGCCAGCTTGTTGGATGTGTTTAAGGCAGAGATTGATAGGTTCTTGATTGGATATGACATCAAAGGTTACAGGGAGAAGGCCAGGAACTGGGGTTGAGGAGGAAAAGGAAAAGAAAGATCAGCCATGATTGAATGGTGGAACTGACTTGATAGGCCAGATGGCCTAATTCTGCTCCTATGTCATATGGTCTTATGTCAGCATGACATTTAAAACTTTGACAGACTTCTATGGATGTGTAATGGAAAGTATATTGGCTGGCTGCATCGTGAGCTGGTCTGGAAACATTAATGATTTTGAACAGGAAATCCCACAAAAGGTAGTGGATTCGACCCAGTACATCATGGATAAAGCCCAAGCCAGAAATCTCCACCACCCAGGTTATGGTCTCTTCTCACTGTTGCCACCAGGTAGAAGGTACAAGAGCCTCGGTACTCGCACCACCTGCCTGAAGCATTTGTGAGCTGTTGAAAAGCAGCCATGTTGCGTCTTGGTAAACTACTTTTGAAGTGTGCTGTTTAAAATGGATATTCTCTGCTGTAAATTAGCCTCGTATCAAAGCACTTCAAGGTTCAGTCACTGTGAGATATTATTTCCTGTATGCTTTTGATGCTGAGGCTCACTGTATGAAAGCATGATCGGAGCACTGAGGAAGGAAGCAGTCGGTGTGTGGGCATGGCAAAGTGGTGAGCAGACCATCCCTGACAAGGAGTAGCTTGAACAAAGGCTGTGTTTCTGTGATAGCTGCTGTTTTTGGGATCCTGTTGTGCTCCAAATAACATCATGTTTGCTATTATTAAAAGCTATGACACTTCGGCTGTGAACTGCTTTTATAAACACCCTGAAAAGGTGTGTAAATTCAGGACTACCTGTTATCTCAAGTTGCAAAAGTTATTTAAAGGGGGAAATACCTAAATAGTTGCTGATTTAGCTATAGGCTTACAAATGAGAGTTTTACTAGCATTCACGAATTTTATGCAAAATTGTACTGAGTCGATGAATGTCTGCATGAGGTATGGTTTTTCAAGTGATCTGCTCTTACTGCTTATCTAAGGCAAGTACTTCTTACATTTTTTGAATCTGATATCAGAGTTGGGTTGGAGCAGGATTTCAGTGACCTTGCACAAGCAAACCCCAGCAATCCTACCCTTTTTTGTTTTGGGCAGCATGGGCTCATTGGGCTGTTGGGGCCTGTTTCTGTGCTGCATCTCAAAATAAAAGATCTCCATCCTTGTTATTGGGTATAAAACAACACGTCCTAAAAACAAATCTGTTTGGCTGTCAAACGATCTGTTAGTTTGAGGGTACGTTTGTATGTCAGTGTTAGATTACAGAAAGTTCAGCAGGGGTTAAAAAGGAGAAATCATGATAGCAAACACAAAAGGGAAACCTCAATTTTTTGCTTGGCATATGAATGGAAAGATTTGTAAGAGGTGGGTGGGACTGGTAGGATTGCGGAATAGTTTTAAAGTATATTTTCATGTCCCTTGAGACATACAGTTGAAGTTTGAAGTTTACATACACCTTAGCCAAATACATTTAAACTCAGTTTTTCACAATTCCTGACATTTAATCCGAGAAAACATTCCCGGTTTTAGGTCAGTTAGGATCATTGCTTTATTTTAAGAATGTGAAATGTCAGAATAATAGTAAAGAGAATGATTTATTTCAGCTTTTATTTCTTTCATCACATTCCCAGTGGGTCAGAAGTTTACATTCACTTTATTAGTTAGGTAGCGTTGCCATTAAATTGTTAAACTTGGGTCAAACATTTTGGGTAGCCTTCTACAAGCTTCTCGCAGTAAGTTGCTGGAATTTTGTTCCATTCCTCCAGACAGAACTGGTGTAACTGAGTCAGGTTTGTAGACCTCCTTGCTCCCACATACTTTTTCAGTTCTGCCCATAAATTTTCTATTGGATTGAGGTCAGAAAATGATGTCAAGTCTGGTTCATCCTTGGGAGCAATTTCCAAACATCTGAAGGTACCACATTCATCTGTACAAACAATAGTACACAAGTATAAACACCATGGGACCACGCAGCTGTCACATCGCTCAGGAAGAAGACACATTTTGTCTCCTAGAGATGAATATACTTTGGCGCGAAAAGTGCAAATCAATCCCAGAACAACAGCAAAGGACCCTGTGAAGATGCTGGAGGAAACAGGTAGACAAATATCTATATCCACAGTAAAACAAGTCCTATATCAACATAACCTGAAAGGCTGCTCAGCAAGGAAGAAGCCATTGCTCCAAAACCGCCATAAAAAGCCAGACTACAGCTTGCAAGTGCACATGGGCACAAAGATCTTACTTTCTGGAGAAATGTCCTCTGGTCTGATGAAACCAAAATTGAACTGTTTGGCCATAATAACCATCGTTATGTTTGGAGGAAAAAGGGTGAAGCTTGCAAACCAAAGAACACCATCCCAACCGTGAAGCATGGGGTGGCAGCATCATGTTGTGGGGGTGCTTTGCTGCAGGAGGGACTGGTGCACTTCACAAAATAGATGGCCTCATGAGGAAGGAAAATTATGTGGATATATTGAAGCAACATCTCAAGACATCAGCCAGGAAATTAAAGCTCGGTTGCAAATGGGTCTTCCAAATGGAAAATGACCCCAAGCACATCTCCAAAGTTGTGGCAAAATTGCTTAAGGACAACAAAGTCAAGGTATTAGAGTGGCCATCACAAAGCCCTGACCTCAATCCAATCGAAAATTTGTGGGTAGAAATAAAAAAGCATGTGCGAGCAAGGAGGCCTACAAACCTGACTCAGTTACACCAGTTCTGTCTGGAGGAATGAAACAATATTCCAGCAACTTACTGTGAGAAGCTTGTGGAAGGCTATACAAAAAGTTTGACCCAAGTTAAAGGCAGTGCTACCAAATACTAACAAAGTGTATGTAAACTTCTGACTCACTGGGAAAGTGATGAAAGAGAAAAAGCAGAAATGAATCATTCTCTCTACTATTATTCTGACATTTCACATTCTTAAAATAAAGCAACGATCCTAAGTGACCTAAGACAGGGAATGTTTTCTAGGATTAAATGTCAGGAATTGTGAAAAACTGAGTTTAAATGTATTTGGCTAAGGTCTATGTAAACTTCTGACTTCAACTGTAATTACTGTTGGTCAAATGCAGATTGCAGAAAAATAAATATTTCTGCTCTTATTGCCCAAGTTAGACTTGGTGTAAGTACAAATAATAACAAAGAGCCTAATGGAGTGTTCTCTTAAAGATAACAAAACCACAGGATTGTAGCCAGTTTGCAGCAGAATCCTTTCAATAAAGCTGTGAATATATAGGAAAGAACTGCTCTGGCTCCAGAGAAGATGGTGAGGGAATATTTAGGAAGATGGAAGAAATGAGAATTAGCATGTAGATTTCCAATTAATTGCTACAGGAATTTAGGAGAAAAGTTTGTGAACACGATTAGTAAAGGAAACGTGGCTGCTGATATAAGCCTGTTGAGTACAAATGACAGTATGAATGGATGTTTCGATATTGACCAAGAGGCAGGGAATTTTTATCATTCAGGAAATAACAGCTAAGAGTTTATATGTTGATCAAGAATATTACCATAAATTTGGATGGGCACATGTAATTACTTTTAAGAATAATTGTCACCTTTCATTTGCTTTGTTTGATATGTTGTGTATAATAAGTTGTTCTTGAGCTCCGTATTTGGGTCGCTTCTTTCCATGTGCTTGAATAAACCACTGAACAAAGGAGTTTAATTTCAGCTGATTACTGAGAGTTTGGAAAGTGGCCAAAAACAGAACCTCCATTAAGGCAGCAGGTGTGACTGAGGTACTGAAGCTTCATCGAAGTTGTTTCTGCTGCAGAAATTTGTTTGAGGAGGCACCTGAGAGATTAGTTGAACTTTAGTTGAAACAGCTGATCTAGAAGGGATACATCCTAAATTGGTGAGTAAAGGAGGGCATTGCAGAGATCATTATAATAATCTTGCAAACAACTACCGATTCTGATAGAGCAAATATTATGTTTTTTTTTGTTTTTAAAAAGGGTATAAAATATTCATTTAAAGTGAGAAGTAATTGGAGAAGTGGCAATTTTAGTGGAATCAGAAAGTATCCGGCAAGTGTAGATAGGGACAGGCTATTTTCTGGCAAAGGTGTACTTGGTAAGCAAGAAGCCATCAAACTGGAATTTTGAGAGTACTAAGTTTGTACGTTCCTGTCAGAAAAAAAAGGTTAAGATAACAGGTTTAGGGAAACTTTGTTTTCAAGCGATATTGAGGTGTATAGCCAGTATAGGAAGGCAGGAACAAATGAGGAACTTATGGAATATAAGAAATACAAGAGAACACTTAAGCAAGAAACAGGAAGGCTAAAAGAAGGCATGAAGTTGCTCTGGCAGACAAGGTGAACAAGAATCCTAAGGCATTCTACAGATATGTTAAAAGCAAAAGGATTTCAAGGGACAATATTGGTCCTTTGGAAGATCGGAATGGTAATCAATGCATGGAGCCAAACAAGATGGGGGAGATCTTGAATGGATTTTTTGCATCTGTACTTACTAAGGGAGATGGACACAGAGTTTGTAGAAATGAGGCAAAGAAGCAGCAAGGTCATGGATCCTGTACAGATTACAGAGGAGGAGGTGTTTACCATCTTGAGACAAATCAGAGTGGATAAATACCCAGGGCTTGACAAGGTGTTCCCTCAGCCCCGATGGCAGGCACGTGGAGAGATTGTAGTGGCCCTCAAGGAGATCCTTAAATCATCCTTAGCAACTGGTGAGGTACCAGAGGATTAGAGTATAACTAATGTTGTTCCGCTGTTTAAGAAAGGCACTTAAAATAAACCAGGAAATTATAGGCCGGTGAGCCTGACATAAGTAGTGGGAAAGTTATTGGAAGGTATTCTAAGGAAGTATGAGTAATGGGATATCAGGGATTGATTAGGAATAGTCAGCATGGCTTTGTGTATGGTAGATAATGTCCAACCAACCTTATAGAAAATTTTGAGCAAGTTACCAGGAAAGTTGATGAAAGCTAGGCAATGGGTGTTGTCTACATGGACTTCCGCAAGGTATCTGTCAAAGTCCCTCATGGGAGATTGGCCAGAAAAGTTCAGTCGCTTGGCATTTAAGAGGAGGTAGTAAATTGGATTAGACATTGACTTTGTGGGAGAAGCCAGAGAGTGGTAGTAGATGGTTGCCTCTCTGACTGAAGGCCTGTGACGAGAGGAGTGCTGCAGGGATCGGTACTGGGTCTGTTGTTGTTTGTCGTCTATATCAACGTTCTGTACGCTAATGTCTAACTGGATCAGCAAATTCGTGGATGACACCAAGATTGAGGGTGTAGTGGACAGCAAGAAAGACTATCAAAGGTTGCAGAGGGATCTGTACCAGCTGGAAAAATGGCCTGTAAAATGGTAGATGGATTCTAATGTAGACAAGTGCAAGGTGTTGCACTTCAGTAGGTCCAACCAGGGTAAATGTTACACAGTGAACGGTAGGGCTCAGAGGAGTGTGGTAGAATAAAGGGATCTGGGAATACAGGTCCCATAATTTATTGAAAGTGGTGGCACAGATAGATAGGGTTGTATAGAAAGCTTTTGGGACATTGGGCTTCATAAATCAAAGTACTGAGTACAGGAGATGGGATGTTATGTTGAAGTTGTAAGTTGGTGAGGACTAATTTGGAGTATTTTATGCAGTTTTGGTCACCTACCTACAGGAAAGGTGTAAATAAGTTTGAAAGAGTACAAAGAAAATTTACAAGAACGTTGCCAGGACTGGATGACCTGAGTTATAGGGAAAGATTGACTAGGTTCAGACTTGGAATGTAGAAGATTAAGGGGAGATTTGATAGAGATATACAAAATTGAGGGATAGAAGATAGGATAAATGCAAGCAGGCTTTTTCCACTGAGATGGGTTGGACTACAACCAGAGGTTATGGGTTAAGGGAGAAAGGTGAAACAGGTGAAAAAAAAATTTCAGGGGAGCATGATGGGAAACTTCTTAGTGTCTTGAGAGCTGGAACGAGCTGTCAGCACATGTGGTGTATGCAAGCTTGTTTAAGAAAAGTTTGGATAGATATGTGGATGGGAGGTGTATGGAGGCTCTATGGTCATGGTGCAGGTAATGGGATTAGCAGTTTAAATGGTTTGGTATGGCCTTGATGGGTCCAAGGGCCTGTTTCTGTGTTGTACTATGACTCTAAGAGGTAAGTTCAAAGGAGATGTGTGGAGAAAGTTTTTTTTTCAGAGTATGCTTTTATGGGTGATGGTGGAGGCAAGTACAGTAGAGGCATTTTAGCAGCTCTTAGGTACATGAATTTGCAGAGATTGGAGGGATATGGGTATCGTGTAGGCAGAAAGAATTAGTTTAGTTAAGCACCGTGGGCTGAAGGGCCTTTCTGTATTGTATTGTTCTATGTTCATTTTATAAATACAATCTTAAGATCTTAACCTTGGTGAAAATTAAAAAAAAACCTATTGATTTATAACATAAATAGAAAATGTTGGAAAAACTCAACACCTGTAAGAGAAACAGCCTTAATTAACATTTCAAAAGGAGGATACTTCATCATTTCTGAGTAGAGGTTTTCCACTTTATTTCAATGTAACTTTGGCCATGTAACAATTAGCAGGTCAACTAAACATGTGGATTAAGTAGAGGAAAACAACTTAGGTTTGCACAACATAGCTTTTTTTGAAAAAATGAAGCAGAGAATGATGTCTGTGTAGAAATTAGGTAATTGATAAGGTGCCACAAGCTGAATTTGGCATCTAAGTTGAAAGCTAGGGAATAAAAAGGATAGCTGCAGCATGAGTAGAAAATTGCCTAAGCAAAAGGAAACAGTGCTGGAGAAGGGTGTCCAGGGAATTTTCCCAGGCTGGCTGTTGGGATCATTGTTCTTAATAGTATATACATGATTTGGGACTTTGGTAAACAGGACACAATTTCCAAAATTACCAAAAGACAAAACTTGTAATGACTCATGAGAAAAATAGTTATGGACTAAAATATGGCATTGATGGGTCGAAGGGATGAATGATTAGGTGACAAATGAAATTTACTGCTGAAAAATGTGTACTGTTATACTTTGGAAGCAAGAATGAACCAAATAAACTGAAGGACTTCAGGGCCTGATAGATATGAAAATGGCTAAAATGACGACACTTCGTTGATTTTGTATGAGAGAAAGGGATTACGATGAACTTTCATTAAAGACCAGTTGGTCACATTGTGTCCATTTCTGGGTATTATACCAATGAAAATATACAAGGGTTTTAGAGAAAGTGCTGAGTGATTTACCATAATTATTTCAGGGATGAAAGACTTCGGTTGCATGAATAGATTAGAGAATGTAGAGTTATTCTACTTGGAACAAATGAAGTTATGAAGAACTCTGATAGTGATATTTAAAATCATGAAGGTTATAGCGATTATAGATCAAGGGAGGCTCTTTCCTACACAAGAAGGTTTGTGAACTATGGAAATAGAAAGAAAGTTATAGCCAAATGAGAGTAAAAAATCTTTTCTGATGCTTGGACCATACTGTTTGGGGAAGTAGTGGCGTGAAAGAGGGAGCTAGATAAACATCTGCAAGTAAATATTTGCAGGTCTGTTGGGCAAGGGCAAGAGGCTGGGACTAGCTGGATTATAGTTAAATAAATGAGCTTTGGACTTGATGGGGGAATAGTCAACTTCATACTGTGATCTTTGAAAGTCTATCAGGTCCATTGAAACACCAGATTAATGAATTGTGAAATGTCTACCACAAAAAGTATAGTCGATCATGATTTTTCAAAAACTGATTGAAGGTTCCATTTGAATTTTACTGGCTCAATCCCACTCAACATTGTCGGACGTATTCCTTCCTGCTGATATGGGCAGACACACAAACTTCCTAGGACAGCAAAAACACATTACATCAGCCCACCTAATTCAGTCGGGCATCAAAGTCATATTCCCTCAAACATTGCAGGTCCTTGCAATGCTAGGAGATGTGACAAAATCTGGACAGACTTCCAGTCCACTGCAATTATCTCTGGATTTTACTTCAGAAAGCACTTCAGTTGGGATGTCCTGAGTTGAGAAAGGTGCTATAGAAATACAAGAGTTTCTCTTTCTGTTGTTATATACCAAATAAAAATTCTCTGCATGAAGTCCTCTGGATAACTTCCAATTGGTGTTTGTGGAGGAAGCTACAGAATTTGTCAAAATTTACATGAATGGTTCCACAAAGTAATTTTCAGACAGCGATCTTGTCGCTGTGTTGGATCTATATGAATTACTTCACTTGTACAAAGTTTATTCCAGTTACTGTATTTGATTGCAGCCTACTTGCTGGGGCTCTAGTTACACTTCTTTTCCTCAGAAGACATTTGTATGGGGCTTATCCTGAAATTGGATATAAAGTTAACATGCTTTCCTTGTTTTTACCACTTTACTTTGGTATTTGACAGAATGACCCTTGTGCCCAATCACATAGATATCGAAAAGGTAGGTGGTCCCTGCCTTCAGCCCCGTTACCTTCTCCACTGCCACTGCTCGTTGAGGGTTGAGGTTGTGAAAATGTTTGCAGCCCACTTTTTCTGAAACTCTCCGTGTCTCTGGGCCGAAGCACCAGCTTTGGTTCTTCCTTTCTATCTTCAGTTGCTGTTCCCCCATCTCCCTCTTATAGAGGCAGTACCTGTTCTGCTCGCTTGTTCCCAGCCAAGCAACAGTGACAGAGTTACAGGTTCTGAGCCTGTTGAAGGATTTCAGTTTCAGACTGTCTGGGAGACGAGGGAAGAGAGGTTTGTTGGGACGTGTTGACACTAGAATCTTTACAAGGACCTCCAAGGGCCCCATGGATTTGATCCCAATGATATACCTTGCCTTGGCTTTTCCATTCAATTGAAAATGCTTCAGGTTTTCTATGCTTTCAGATACCATGCCTTTGCCATTTCTCTCGATTTTAGCATATATTTTTCCACATGAGTGGAATGTGAACTGCACCTTTCTGTGCCAAGTCTTGGGCCTGAAGCTGTAAAACTTCAGACTATCTTTCCGGACGTAAACCTGGATCATAATTCCTTCCTTCAGATCGAGAATGTTTGGATCCGGCCACTGTAATGTTTTTGCAAAAGTGCCAGTGTAGGCAGAGCTGGTGTTGGTGAGGACGTTAACAGCAAACACGTCAAAGTAGTATTGAGTGTTGGGTAGCAACTCTGGTATTGAATATATGTTTCTGTTGCCAACACAGAGCTGCATGATATCCATCTTTGGTTCTCCAGAGACTGGGCTGCTGAGAAGATTGTTAGGAAGTTGAATATCTTCTGTTGTGGTGAGATGGATCTCCTGGCCACCGGAATAGATGGACACCACCTGCAAACCTGGCCAAAAGCCAGCACCCAGCTCTGCCTGGTTATCGGCAGCACACAGACTTTGGTAGTTGTGTTTCTGGTTGACCAGGAGACAGTACTGAATGTTCTCCTCATCCTGTAAAACTGACGGGCTGGGCTTCCAGGCCAGGGTCACTGTCGTCTGCCCAACAGAAGCAACATTTACTCGAGGGTCAAATGGCAGCTCTGGGTAAGGAGGCTCATTCTCGGGCTTGGTTGTCAGGTAGACTCTGATTTGAATGTTTCTCTCAGTTGAAAGGAGCTCTAGCCTGTGGAAGGTGGAGTGTGATGAAGTTTGCACATAAGTCTGTGCTGTGTTACCCTTGTAGCTATAAAGGTCTTTTTTATTAACCCGGTTCCGTTCAAGTTTCTCCAAGGGGTAAGTACCTGAAATTCAGAGAAAATCATTATAATGAGACTTGTCAATTCTCTGCTCTGTGATTAGTCAAGTGCAAAGGGGCCATGGGAGATGAGGAACTTTGTGGGCTTGTTGGATACCCTCTTCCACAATCTTTCTCCCAACTTGCTCATCTTTCTAATATTTGCACAGTGAACCAAACCAATACCATATTGGGTGATACTTAACAGCCTAAATCTACTTCATCACCATTTTTAACTTCCCACCATGTCCATGTTTTTGTATTCCATGTTCAAAGAAATTTTTTGAAGATCAACCAGTATTTATACACAGGCATGGAGCCAGTTTAGTGTCTAATCCAAACGACCATACCTCTGGCAGTCTTCCACTCTTAGTCGAGGAATTTTAAATCCAGCCTAGATTTTTCTCAGCTCTCTGGAAAGGGTCTGTAATTTACAGATCCTTCTCATGAAAGAGGTGGGTTGAAGCCATTTCTATGGATATCTTAAATTATCAGCAATTCTGTTTGGTGAGAAGAGGTGAGATTGTATTACTTGTACACTGAACAATAAGATTATCTACAAACAGCAATATCTTTGAAGATGCAAGTGATTTCTAACATCACAACAGTGATCACACTTCATCAGCCATGAATCATTCTGTTACGTCCTGAGGTATTTCATTCTGTGAGCACAGGGTATGGAATGTGTAAGTGAGCAGGAAGAGTTCTCAAGGATGAATGAATTTTAATTAGACAATTTGAAGAATTGCAGTTCATGTTGGTAGAGCTTGCAGAGGGTGGAGAGTGTAAGATTATGATTGTGAATGGGAGGATTTTCAGCAAATGTGCTGGTTGGCACAGAGAGAGTAAAGGGTTTAACTGCATAAAATTTGCAGATTGCTGGTGAACCCAGCTTCTATCACTGCTTGCTCCTAAAACCCAGTGCCTTTGAGATATAAAGTACATTTAATATCTGTTGTGAACTCCATCATTGCTTGATCCATGTCATGTTGGGCTCAGTAGCTTGTCACTATATTAAACTGAAAACAGAAATAATGTAAATTCAGAAAAATGCAGGTATCAGAAATCTTAAATAAAAAGAGAAAATACCAGAAACCTCAGTGTGTGAGGAGGCAACACCTGGAAAAAAAAGGGTAACATTTCAGGATGAAAACCTCTTGTCAGAACTGGGAAAGTAACATGGCAAGAGATATGCTGGTGTTTACGTAGTATGTTGAGTGGGAGACAACCAACGCTATATCAGGTCTGGATCATGGTGCATGGCTCATGGTGAAACAAATAAAATAATTACTAGTGGTCTATTTAAAGAACAGAGGAACAAACAGAATCATCTCCCAGTAAAAGCAGGATAACTTCACCAGAGAAATGTATAGAGTAAAGGAAAGCTAATTAGTCTGGCTATCTCTTCACATGTACATTTCCTGCATCATTTCAGTTTCCTTAGATTATGTTTACTGCACATTTTATAACTGCCTCCTTCTTATTTTAGTTTTATTCTCTAATTACTTTGAAAAGCCTGGGCCCCATCAGACTGTTAGGTTATCTACAGTGATGTCACGCATGCAACATTACCATGTGCTGGCCACTCGTCTACAGTGACTTTCCACTCGACGGTAGCATCACAAGGATTTACTCGGATGGAGAATGGGGTCTTGTCTCTCACCTGGAAGTAACGGCTGTGGAAAAAAGAGTAAAACTGAATTGTCA
Organism: Hypanus sabinus; assembly: GCF_030144855.1. Lineage (NCBI taxonomy): Eukaryota > Metazoa > Chordata > Chondrichthyes > Myliobatiformes > Dasyatidae > Hypanus > Hypanus sabinus. The sequence continues at coordinate 43,640,753 of NC_082726.1, read as the reverse complement.
ACAGACAACTTTGCTCAACGGGACTTAGAAATGGCAGTAAGTTCTACAGAAAGTTGAATAACTTCAGTGGAGACAAAAGAGATTCCAGATGCTAGAATCTGGAGCAACAAACAATTTCAAAGGACTCTGGAGTTGAATGGCATCTGTGGAAGAAATGGAATTGTCAAGGTGTTGGACAGAAACCTTACGTCAGAAACAGGAGCAGGGCAGTTTTGGGGTTTCAATTTAAATAATGACAATTCTTTTCCTCCTACAAATGCTGCGCACTGAGTTCTTTCAGCAGTTTCTTTGTTGCATAACTTCAGTATCCTTAATTTTTTTTTGGCATATGTGGAGATGTGGAGATCAAAGAATAAAGTCATTTATTTACACATCTCTATCTCAGCTTGAAAATGGTAGTGAGCTATCTCCTTGAACTGCTGCGCCTTGGTTTTTCTGGTGAAGGTATTCCCACAGGGGTGCTGGACAGTGAATTCCAGAATTTCATCTCTGTGACACTGAAGAAATGATGATATAACTCCACAACAGAGATCTGCCAAGTTGAGGTGGTGCTCTCATGTCCTTGTATCCTGGTGGTAGAGTTCATGGAACTGGGAAGTGCTGTCACAGAAGCCCAACACAGATGATACACCCTACTACCAGTGAATGCCTGAAATGGAAGGAATGAGTATCTCCTGTGTTAGATCAGTTACTGATCAAGCAGGCTGCTTTGTCCCAGAAGGTGTTAAACTTCTGGGATTGTCAGAAGTAGGAACAAGAGTTGGCCACTCAGCCCCTCAAACTTGCTCCACCATTCAATAAGAATCTGGAAATGTGGAAAGAATAAAAATTAGGAGTAATGTGAATGGCAGAAGAGGCCAAAGTGATTCAATAGTCCACTCCTGGATCTATTTCAAATGAAAACAAAAACTGCTGGGAAAACAGGTCTGGCAGCACTTTGGGCCCATCACGCTTTGTCAGAACTGCTTCATGAGGAGCATTTTTCCTGCTGCTTATTATGTTATTCACTAGAGAGACCCCTAGCCTCGCAATCCGCTTTCAGTAGAGTATAATGTTTAACCACAGAGCATTTCAAAAATTCTGTATTGGAGAGAATCCATTCCACATATCATTGCCTCAGCATTAGCGTAGAACCCCAGGACTGACTGATCCCTCAGCGTGGGAGTTCAGTCTTTAAACCTGCTTTTCCTGTGTCTCTTAGTTCACTTTCCTGGGCAGAGATTTGTTTGCCACACTGTCATTCCTATGCCTCGCTTCATTAACTGTAGCACAACAATAACATTTAGATGTTGAAACCAGGTAGTTTCATCAAAAGTGAGTGTTTTGCTGATATCTCTATTGAATTATTGGATTTTGCTTCATATCTGTTCCTGAATATCACAGGAACATGTTAAAGTTCCTGACTTCCATCTGCCACTGTCTGTTTAGCTGTGATTTAGGTACAATTATAACATGTGTCACTTTTAAGGACAAGAAGCACTGTGGTCACTGAGTTCCACAAGGGACGCAACTGCCCTGCTGGAGATTGTGGAGATCTCAAAGGTCCTCTGTGATATCTAATGCTGCAAGGGATAAAGAAGGGTCCTTGTACAGGGGAAGCTGTTTGCTAGATTTTGTAGTGGTCTGTAGCCTTAGATATTTGAGACAGCTCACAGTTGGACTGTGATGTTTCAGCTACACTCTCCATAGCAGTATTGAATTAAGAATTGGCAGAGTTCACATCTACACTTGGCCCTACTTGTAAACAAATTCACTACTGAGTATGTCAGGGTCATTATGGATGCCAATAACACTGATAATATTGTATAAGTCAAGATGTGTGACCATCAACATGACGTGAGATATACTGAGGATGGATGCAATGTATGAAAGCTCCTACCTAGATAAATAAGAAAATAATGTTTAATAGAAAATTATACTGCATGCAAAGTCAGACATTTGTGAAAATCTTGACATTGTTTAATTCTTACGTTGTCTGATTAGAATAATGAAATTTCTTCAATTGGAAACCAAGCAGAATACCAGCAAAGCCCACATCTCTGCTGGATCCTGTCAAGTTCAGTGCATTAGTGGCTAAATAAGCCTGTGCAGTGTTTACCTCTGTGGTAAGTCTCTGAAGAGGAAGATGGTTATTTCTGTGCCATCTGGCAGGAGCGGTGAGTAGTCATACATGGCATCATTGGTGACTTTCTCCCATCTCTGTTGTTTCACAAACACTGGGTTTTGCCCTTGGCACAGGCAGATAAGTGCAAGGTGAAGGAGAGATTGGCAAAGTACCTGGGTCACCAACATTTCCAATAAAAGCTGTGAATGGAAGTGTAAATAACCTCAGACATCAGCATCTAATATCGGTCTACTGTACATTAAAAAAATTTAGACAGTATCAGATGTTTCCACCATATCCCAAGGCTATGCAAAGCAATGAAGTGTCTTTGAATAGAAGTCACTGTTATATTAACATGTTACCCTCAAGAAAATACAACTTAGTATAATGCAGTCTGCTTCTTTTCCTGCCTGGGGTCCATTTAGTTCTTTGTTACAGATTCTAGTCAGCTAAGCAGTGGATAGCTTCTCTCTGACCACGTTCTGACTCAAAAACAGTTTCTTTCCCCAAGCAGTAAGGCTGGTCAACACCTCCACCCACTAACTCCATTCCTACTTTATTATTCCTTGTTAATCATTTTATGTATAGTCTAACATTACTTTATGGACATAGAATCACTCTCTGTATATAAGTTATGAATATATATTAATTGTGTTTTTATTCATTATGTTCATTAGCTTATTGTGTTTTTTTGTGCTACATCAGATTCAGAGTAACAATTATTTCATTCTCCTTTACCCTCATGTACAGGAAATTACAGTAAGCAATCTTGAATTTTGAGTTTAATCTCATATCCATCATTTTGGCAAGTTCTACATCAACAACATTCAGATGTTTATATCTGACTATGGTATAGCTGAGATTCCCGTGAGACCCTCAGGATCAAGGCTGACTTCAACTTCAGCTCTCTGGAGTGGGAGATGCTACTGTAGGTATCCATTCCTTGTGAAATAGAAAATGCAAAGCCTTGATCAATTGGCACAGAGACCCAAGACACCTGGAGACCATCTCCTACTCCACTTCACACACACCTGTATATGGAGACATGCACATACATACACTAATACATTTACACCCATCTTTGTACTTATGCACAGGATCTTGCCTACAGCCTTTTCTGTGGACCCTTCCCTTACCTACACCCTATCCTCATTTCTCGCCCACCGCTCCCCCCTTTCCACTTGATTCTTCTCTTTTCCTACCCTGCCACACTGCTTCAGTGTGCTACAATTCTTCAATCCTTACTTCTGGTGTTGTCTGCGTAATGTTTGTATGTTTCCCCTCTCCCTATGTGGCTTTCTCATGGTTTTCCTTTTTTAAAGAAAGGGGCCTCCCTTCCTCCACCATCAACTCTGCCCTCAAATGCATCTCTCCCATTTCAAGCACATCTGCTCTCACCCCATCCTCCTGCCACCCCACTAGGGATAGGGTTCCTCTTGTCCTCACCTACCACCCCACCAGCCTCTGTGTCCAACGTATATTTCTCCGCCATCTCCAACGGGATCCCACCACCAAGCACATCTTTCCCTCCCCCACCCCACTTACTGCTTTCCACAGGGATTGCTCCCTATGTGACTCTCCTGTCCATTTGTCCCCAAATCCCTTCTCACCTATCTCCCTTCTGCCACTTATCCTCGTAAGCAGAACAAGAGCTACACCTGCCCTTGCACTTCCTCCCTCACCACCATTCAGGGCCACATAGAGTCCTTCCAGGTGAGGCGACACTTCACCTGTGAGCCGGCAGGTGTGATATACTGTGTCCGGTGCTCCTGGTGTGGCCTTTTATATATTGTTGAGACCTATTGCAGACTAGGAGACTGTTTCACTGAACACCTAAACTCTGTCCACCAGAGGAAGCAGGATCTCCCAGTGGCCATACATTTTAATTCCACATCCCATATGTCAATCCATGGCCTCCTCTACTGTCAAGATGAAGCCTACCTCAGGTTGGAGGAACACCACCTTATATTCCATCTGGGTAGCCTCCAACCTGAAGGCATTGAACATTGATTTCTCTAACTTCTGTTAATGCCCCTCCTTCCCTTCTTACCCCATCCCTAATTATTTTTTTTCTCTTTTTCCCTCTCACAATAATTTGTTGTCTGTTCTCCATCTTCTTCTGGTGCTCCCCTCCCCCTTTCTTTCTTCTAAAGCCTTCTGTCCAATGATACTCCCCCTTCTCCAGCCTTGTATCCCTTTTGCCAATCAATTTCCCAGCTCATAGCTTCATTCCTCCCCCTCCTGTCTTCTCCTATCATTTCAGGTTTCCCCCTCCCCCTCCCATTTTCAAGTCTCTTACTATCTCTTCTTTCAGTCAGTCCTGATGAAGGGTCTCGACCCGAAACATCAACTGTACTTCTTCCTATATATGTTGCCTGGCCTGCTGCATTCCACCAGCATCTACAGATTTTCTCGTGTTGGCGTTTCCCACAGTTGCTTTAGCTTCCTCCTACATCCATGCAGGCTGGTAGGTTAACTGGTCAGTCAGGTACACACAAGAGATAACTGGGATTAGTGTAAACGAGTGCCTGGCAGACAGGGCTGAAGGACATGTGACTGTAAACATTCCTACCTCTACAGCTGATGGCCATTTATTTTCCCCACTAATGAGGCTGCCTGCTACCTGCTGAACACTTTGCACCACACTCCTCCTCCCCCCCCCCCCCCCGCACTGTCTGAAGCCCATGGTCTAAGTAAGGCTAGTCACTCCCAACTCCTCAACTTCTCTCACAAAATCTCAGGAGGACATTCAGCTGCCTAGTGGTCTCCTGGGCCCTATAGACAGGTTGGGGGCTCCCAATGCATCATTTCCAGGTCATTGAAAGTAGAAACAGCCTGTGGGATCCAGACCAGCAACATATTAAACTCACTGTATGAGACGGCCTTAGATCCATGGAGTCTCTGTCTTCTGTATTTGAAGGCACAACCACTAGGTTTCACTCGTGCATTGTTGAATTCAAGGATCAGCTGTTATCACAGTGACAGTTCTCCCTCTCAGCAGAAACCCCTCTCTACTCTGGCCTGCATTCATCCTCCAGGTCATGATGGAGATCAGTGGAAATTCAGGAGTATGCTTATTTAAATGTGCCGTCTGGTCGAATTGTCTGCCAGGATTAATTTATTCTGCTCAGTAAAGCACAAGTCCAAATAACCTATTGTTCAACATTGTGTTACCCAGTGGTGCAGTAAGCTTTGTTAGGGGAATTATGTTGAAACCATTCACAATACACAGAAAATACAGAACAAAACACAGGAAGACACATACACAAACAGATATACAAAACAGATGAAATACAGCTCCGTGCACAGTGTACAAACAAGATTATTGCTTTGGCAGTTCTGGCAAATCAAGAATGAAAAAATCACATAAGCACAGCCAGATAGAAAACATACTTAAGACACCAAAACAGATGGAATGTTTGACAAAGGCTTGGTAACAGCAACCATACAGAAAGATCAGCACAAGTACTCCACAGGAGTACAGCAAGTGCAATTAAATAACCTTACAAAGTTATTGAAACATTTCACAAAAGATGTAGTCTGTAACAAGGCAATTGTGTTCACTTTACCTGAGATATGTTTGGGTCCAATAGTCCTTTCTCCCTTCACAATGCTCCAGCCTTTCAAATTCTTTCGGACTGGTTTTGTTTGACAGAAGCCAGTGACTGTAGTATCTAAAATTCTATAAAATTTCTGTCGCTGAGGCTCTGTGCTTACTAATGGCAGCAAGAGTGATGAAATGCATGCACGGCCTTAATCCCAGTGGGACTGTGAGATTTGGTGGTGATGCAGCCGATGTTTGAGAGAATCAAGTGTGAAACAGGGTCCAATTCACATCTATCCAATTATACACGGCACTGCCCTGACATCACGGCAGCTCACAGTCAAGGGACATCCCATCTGTCGAGGATGCTCGATAATAGCAGGCAATTCCCAGAGGAGGGGAATGCAAGCAGCAGGAATGTTATGAATGCTAAATTGATTGTCAGGCAAAGAAGGGCAACACTGATTCAAATAAGGTTAAGAGGCAAAAGAGCATAAAGGATTTTTGACTTAATATTAAAATGGGCAAAATGTTCTGTGTGCAAAATTCTTCTGAGGCTGCAGACTTCATGAAAATGCACAATCTGGTGTATTGTTCTTTGTATAATACTTTATTATTTCACAGTAAATTGCATTTTCAAAAAAATGTGAAAACAATCTTTGGACAAATATTTAGAAGGCCATGTGGTCTGAATACAATGAAATCCGTGACAGATTTTTGCAAAGGGCTTAACTGGTAAACAGTGTTCTCCTTTTTTATACTTTGTTGCTGTTAAAACCTGCCATCTGCCTTTTTTTTTAACATTCATGAGAAGCGATTAATTCACAAGCTAGGCAGGCACTTCAGTACAATGCTGTGAGAGGGAATACAACTGTTAGCAAGGGGTAATGAGTGATCACAACACTATCAGAGGAGTCTTACAGACATAACAGCAAAATGTCAGGCATGCTGAGGGATCACTGCACTGCTGAGGGCAAATACTAAGGCAGCATCACACTGTCCAGGCAGGACTGTGAGAGCAATACTGATGGAAAGTGTACTAGCAAAGAGACTGCAGTTTTGGACAGGGACACCTTATGTCTGTCACACTGTTGGAGTAATACCTTGGGAGTGCTACAGTCTTTAGGGAACTGTGCACCATTGAAAGGGTGGCACTTAGATTCAGATTCAGATTTATTTATCACAAGTACATGGAAACATTGAGTGAAATGTGCCGTTTGTGTTAACAACCAGCACACATAAGGATCAGCTGGGGGCAGCCCACAAGTATCGCCGCACATTCTGGCGCCAGCAGAGCATGCCCACAATGCTTGGCAGAACAACAAAGAACACAACAGGCAACAAAACAACAATCCCAAAAAAGACCCTTTTCCTCCTTCCCCTCCACCCACACACATAGACATCCCTCCTACTCCAGAACAGGCCTCCAGTCCTCAGGCTTTGACTACTGGACTTGGACTTCTGATCCACCTTAGGGTTTTGATCTATGGTATCAACCTCTGGACTAGCCTGTGATGGGACCCGAAACTCCAAGGAGTTAGAGGCTACACACTCAAACGGATTATCCCATGAGTAACAGACTCAATTAAGGATTTCTTTGTACTTTGATAATGGGTGATGAAGATCCCATTTGATTCAAAGAAGAACAGAGGATTTTCTCAGCAGGCCAGCCTGCATCTATGGAAAATAGTAAACAGTCGACAATTTGGACCAAGATGATTCATCAGGACTGGAAAGATGGGGAGTCCTGACCTCTCCTCTTCTTTTCCCGACCTGATGAAGGGTCTCGGCCCAAAATGTTGACTGTTTACTCTTTTCCATTATTGCTGCCTGGCTTGTTGAGTTCCTCCAGCATTTTATGCATGTTGCTTCGGAGTTCCAGCATATGCAGATTTTCTCGTGTTTGTACAGACGGTTTTCCTTGCTTCAAGAACAACTCTTTCCAAACCAGTAATGCCAAAAGACTGGTTGATTGAAGATTCACCTCAGAGATGCTTTTCAGTCTTGCCATATGGAAAATCACTGTGTTATTTCTCAACCCAACAACAAAGTCCTGAGTTGTACGCCATCTGGAGCAATTTGAGACATTCATACCAGAAGCAAATGCAAACAATTTTATTTACTGAGAGGGATGAAAGACATCAGGTAGTCCAGCAGACAAAACCTTTGATACAAAGCTGAGCAACATCCTATCAATAAATGTGATGTATGAATTATTTTGCACCATTTTAAGATGGATGTCAATATATTGCGGTAAAATTTGCCTTAAAATAACACACAGAGGAATGTATTACATGCAGGTTATGTACTCACATCTGATCTTGTTCCAACAAAAAAAAAAGAAACGGTCAGGGAAATTGATTGGTGAGAGGTTTTTGTCCAGTGTTTTCACAGCTGCTGGAGCATGTAGCTCTGTCCATCAAACCCTCCACTTTCATCTTTATAGATTCTTGTTGCTAATTTCTTCCAGGAAAAGGCAAGTGCAGATCTGCTTCTGTTAAGGAATAATTACGAACCCTCTATGATATCGAGGATGAAAGTGCAAACAAGATGTAGAGGTTTTATTTCATATGAAGCTGATACTGATATTTCCCCACTTACTGAACAGCGCATGTCATTAATTAACTCAGAGCCAGTTCTGATGAAGGGTCCTGGCCTGATACGTTGACTGTTATATTGTTTTCCATAGATTCTGCCTGGCCTGCTGAGTTTTTCCACCATTTTGTGTGTGCTACTCTGGAGTTCCAGCAATTATGTCATTAATTAATTTGCCCAAGATCTTCTGGATTTGACTCAGTTAGAGTGCATGAATTTAAGTACCAGTCAATGTTGCTTACAGTGCTCTGCTTTGGAACCTAATTTCAATTAGTGCAGGTTCTGGGAATGTTAAGTAATTTATTGATTGGCCTTGAATTGGCACCACCTTACGGTTTGTGAAGACTTGCTAATGCATTCTCAAAAGCAATCAAGGCAGGCAATAAGTGTTAGCTTTGCCGTCACAGAATGTTAATATTTACATGGTTCCAGTACAGAACAGCTGACTCACACTCTTCCATTACACACCAGTCTTCTCACATACACAACAGTTTGCTAAAACTCCTCTTTTCTCATATGTGCCATTCAATTAGGCGACTATTTGCTCAGTTCATGCTATTTTATTATACAAGTCTCTGCACACTTACATTTATCCACAACACAACAGTTAGTATGTGATTCATTATTCACCAGTCTGCCCACATCTACACAGTTCCCTTGCATCACATCCTGTCCATATGAACCCTGTTCCATTCCACAACAGCCCACTCACATTCTGATTCTTTTGTTACACAATACTCTGTGCATCCTTGTTGTGTTGTACTTTGGTCTTCCACTGTTCCATTAAACAATAGGTTCTTGTCCAATGAACTTGTCTAAATGCCCATGATCTATCTATCTGCAGGCTTCACATTCACATTTCTTTCCATACTGGCCACAACTGCACTCCTTACCCCTACAATTAGGGCAGCATGGTAGTGTAGTGGTTATCGTAATGTTTTACAGTGCTAGTGACTAAGGTTCAATTCCTGCTGTTGCTTGTAAGGAGTTTGTACATTCTCCCCATGATCATGTGGTTTTCCTCCCACATTCTAAAGGCATATGAGTTAGTATGTTAATTGGTCCAATGGGTGTAGTTGGGCAGCGTGGGCTCATTGTTTGAGAAGGGCTTGTTAACGCGCTGTATTTCTAAAACAATTTTTGAAAATATAGAATCTGTGGCCCATCAATGGTGGGACAAAGTCCATAGAGCAAACAACAGGTAGGAGCTGGAATGTCTAGTATCACAAAACTCATCATCAAGCCTTCCTCTTCTCACTCATAAAATTACAGAGGCTGCATCTTGGCTAGCACTATCAGTTATCAAGCCTTTAATTTCTTCCTGTTCATTGACCACTTCCCCCAGTGACTCAATTTATCATCATCCTTCAGTGAGTCGGTCTCTGGTTTCTGATCCTTCCTACAGATTGTGCAATAGAGAGCCGAAGGAATCCAAATATTTGCAAAGTGGAAACCTAATTCAGCTTTAGCTGACTGAACTTCATCTAACACCATAAGTTCTTCTGTTCTTTTCACTATAATATAAAACAGATAAAGAAATACCTAGTCTAGGACAGCCCAGAACACATGTAGTATATTTAAAGCTCTTATGAGAAGAAAATAAATAAACATTACTCAATTTCACTCCACATTCCCATTCCAACATGTCAGTCCTTGGCTTCCTCTACTGTCATGATGTGGCCACTCTCAGGTTGGAGGGGCAACACTTCATATTCCATTTGGATAGCCTACAACTTGATGGCATAAACATCAATTTATCCAATCTGGTCATTTCTTCTCCTCCTCTCCCTTCTCTCCTTTTGCATTCCCTGTTCTGTCTCCCCTCTTACCCCTTCTTTTCTCCTCACCACCCTCTGGTGCCCCTCCTCATTCCCTTTTCCCCATGCTCCACTGTCTTCTCCCATCAGATTCCTTCTTCTTTAGCCCTTTACCTTTACCACCTATCACCTCCCAGCTTCTCATTTCATCCCTCCTTCCCCACCCACCTACCTTCCCCCTCACTTTACATCACCATCACCTTCTAGCTTGTACTCCTTCCCCTCCACCCACTTTCTTAATTTGGCTTCTCCCTCCTACCTCCCCAGGCTTAATGAAGAGTTTCAGCCTGAAACATCAACTCTTTATTTCGCTCCGTAGATGCTGCCTGACCTGCTGAGTTCTTCCATCATTTTTTGGGTGTAATGCGCTGTAATGGTTTTTTTTTGTAATGTTCACTGCTGAAGTAAATGTTTCTCTGTAGCAGTAATGTTTGAGTTATGGCTGAAAATCACAGGACTGTGGATGCATGTTAGCCAATCAGGATTTTGTTGTCCTGTCTTGTGATTCTGGAAGCAGTTGCTTTCGTGGGCTTTTGCCAGAGGGGGAGAAAGAGATAAAGAGAGAAGACACGAATGGAGAGAGACTTGGTAGATCTCCGGACGGGGTGGACTCGGAGCGAGGGTCCGAAGGGCAACTGTGATCGGAGGAGGTCAATGGGGACCAATTGGCCAATGAGTGAGCTCCAAATTTGTGCACAGACTGTTTATTATTAATTCTTATGATTTGGGCCCTTTTTCTTTCATATTTTGTTTCTCTACTAACCATATAGTCAAAGTAAGAGTTATAAAGTTTAATCGTATATTGTGCCTGTTTGTTATTTTGGAGTACTGATTTGTAACAGGGGACACATCGTGCAGCATCCATCTAAATTAGATTTCTTAAGTTTGGCCTGACAGGGGGTTATCACCCCCTATATTAAGCTGTTAGGTGAAGTGAATGTTACATGTGCTTAACCACTGTGTGTTAAATGAAATGTTCTGGAGGACAGTACGGCTTCTATGATTAAAACAACTACTTTTTTCACAAATTCAATGAGCTAACTAAATCTGAAATAAAAGCAGGAAAAATGGTGAGAACTCAGAGAATCGGGGGACACCTCAGAAACAGACAAGAGGCTAAATGTTGGGGATGGATCGGTCGGCAATACTTCCACTTCAGAATCAAAAGACTGAACTACTCCAGAGCACAACACTGATGCTTCACTGCAGTACTGAGGCAGGGGTGCTGACTTTCAGAAGATATATTAAAGCTAGATAGAATCCATCTATAGGTGAGCTGGCATGTTTTCCATGGAGTCCTGGCCACAATTCAACTCTCATTCAATATCAATATCAATATCAATCAGTCCCACTAAGACCCAAAGTAAATGAGTCAGAACCACGGTCCGAGAGAATCTTCCACCTTGTCTGTTTTGTTGAAGCTGTGTTTGAAATGAAGCCTTCTTGTCTTTCATCAAATTGTTATTTTCTGGTTTAGTAAACGAGATCTCCAGGCACAGAGCAGTTAGTGCCATTAATTCTAAAACCGTTGGTTACATTTACAGCATGCCCACTATCGCAATAGGGTTTCTTTCCAAAATAAATATTTTAGATCAATGACCCATCAATAGATGATCCATTGGCAAAAGGTCATTGACTCAAAAGTGTTAATTTTGTGTCTCTGTCACAAATGCTCCCTTGCACTTTTCTGTATTTATTCCAGATTTTGAGATTCTATAGTTATTTTGTTTTTCTTTTGCCTTGCCTTGCTCACCACATGAACGTAAGAAGGCCATTCAACCCATTGGGACTCTTCTTCCATTTATTTCAGTTCATGTCTGATTTACATCCTCACTGCATGTAGCTCTCCAGTCTCTGTCACTGTGACCTACCTATCCCAAAAGCCCACTGTATGAAGAACACAAAAACGTGAGAAATTGCTTTGTATTGAAGTATTTTTTAAATTTCTCTGACAAGGTTCAAAAGGAGATACTTCCTTTCCTAATCTTTCATTCCCAGAATATCCTCGAACATCTATCATTTCAAAGGAAAAAAATCTGCATGATCCTGATTGTGGTCTGACGAGGATCTTGCTGAAAGTGTGATATCATACCAGCTACAAGAGGAGCTTACAGCTACCATGTGGCAAGTGCCTTGCTTCCTGGCATCCCAAATCCTTTCAACCATCTGTATGGTACAACAGGAGTATATTGGAGTATTCTCTGCTTACCAGTGTAAGTGCATCTCCAACAGTTTGCAAGAAGATCAACACCATCTATAGATGGCATAGCTGGTAGAGCTGCAGTCTTCCTGCTCCCGCTACAACTGGGAACCACTCCATGGTTCAATGCCAGTTGTATGCCTTTGGATGTGGGTGGAAACCAGAACATCTGAAGGAAACACAAGGTTGTTTAAAGGTTAATTGACCAATGTAAATTGTCCACTGTGTGTAGCTGAGTGATAGAACCTGGCAGGGATTGAAGGGAATGTGGGAAGAATGAATTAGGATTAGCATTGCACTGGTATAAATGGATGCTTGATGATCACATGAACTCGATGAGCTGAAGGATCTGTTTTGTGCTATTATGAGAGTCTGGGAAAATGTAATCCAAAATATGAAATATTTCCTCCAATGTGTTACCTACAAGACCGCCAGCTGAAGAGTCTTTGTGCAAGGTTATCCACCAAAGTTTCCTTCATTTTTCCTTTTCACCAGTTTTATCCAAAGCATCAGCTTGATGTATTATCAGCATTTCGTTTAGCTTTATTGCTGCTGTCTTGCATGTATGTCACATCTGCTCTCAACAACCTTCCACACAGCTGAAGTGTTGTCAGCTTGAGTCACCTCCAAAACAAAGGGCTCAGTTTAAGAAAAGGATTAAAATAGTCTTCTGCAAAGCTGTTACTGTGTGAAACATTGCAGCAAAACACTTCAAGTTACTTCTTTCAGAATAGATCAAGTGCAATATAATTTTTTAAACTCTTTCCTACAAACTATAAAGGTCCAAGTTGGGCCATTCACTTTGGGCCTTATCAGGTGCTTCTTTGGAAACTGAGTTCAACAATATGATAGAATCCTCGCCGTTCATAAACTGAAGATCACCTGACCATTCCTTGCAGGATGCCAGAACTTCCTTTGTTTCACCAGTGAATGATGGGGAAACCCTCGATGGTGTTTCCTGGCTGTGCATTTGTGGTTTTATTCCCACACCCCCCTCTAAAAAGGCACAATTGTGTAACATCACTATGGCTTCCATGACTATCTTCTTAGAGGAAGAGAGAATCTGTAAAAAGAAACACAAATAAAAACATATTCAGGTTAATTCCTGTCTTCACTTAATTGTTTGCCTCACTGGCAGGCCAAACAATTACATGGGTCACCAATGGTTGTAAAGTTCACTTCTCCCTCCCACATCAATATTTCCATTCCCTTGTGGGGAGGGAAGGAAGCATGATTTTTTAAAAACTATTGCTGCTCTCCCACCTGCTCTCAATAACCTCGAGTCTTGGACTGAGCCAGAGACTCAAGGTCTCTCAGCTTGAGGCCTCTGTCATTTGGCAGTTCAGGTACACTGAACCTTCTCAGTGAAGCGTGATTACAGGATGGTGGGGGGTTCCCAGAAAGGTAAAAGTCTAGTAGATTTTGGCTCCCAATTGTAGTAAGGTTCCTGATTCCTTGGTTAACAGGGGGGCAAAGTTGGCCAGCTCGGCCATTGTAATACCATTCTATCCATCTGCCCACTGCCAACCAGAACGAGGGCAAGAATTAGCAACTACCTCCATAATGGATGGATTGAATGTGACTCTTTGTGTGAAAATAACTACCACAGTTTGATACATTGGCTGCAAGAACACTCAATCACTCCAAAATAACACCAAGGATTCTTCCATTCCTATATTAAGAAGAAAATCGAGCCTCACTTTAAAGAGAGCATCTCCAGCAGTGCAGCACTCCCTCAGTACTCCACTGACACATTTTGCCAAAGTGTTTGTGCTAAGGACTTGGAGGTGGAATTTGAACACATAAAAGCCTCTCAGATAATGAATAAACCTCATTAAATAATTGTATACACAACATTTCATATAATCCCCTCAGACTTTCATGTAATCTGCATGTGAATTAAAGGTCCGTCTATGTTTAATAACAGAATCCTAATTTATTTTGCACTCCTGCAAATCATGTGTATCTACAGTCTTAAACAGCTTTGCTTATGAATCACTTGTGTGATTTAATTGGTGACAGCATCACTGAGCATGGTTAAAAGCATAGCAGCCTCTTGACACATAGATTTTGTTGATTTAGAAATTGAAATATACTGAAGAATTTCCCATTCCCTGACATGTGTCAAATGAACTAATAAATGATACACACACGAGGAAATCTGCAGATGCTGGAAATTCAAGCAACACACACACAAAATGCTGGTGGAACACAGCAGGTCAGGCAGCATCTATAGGGAGAAGCGCTGTTGACATTTCGGGCTGAGACCCTTCGTCAGGACTAACTGAAAGGAAAGATAGAGATTTGAAAGTAGGAGTGGGAGGGGAAAATGCGAAATGATAGAAGACCGGAGGAGGTGGGGTGAAGCTGAGAGCCGGAAAGGTGATTGGCAAAAGGGATACAGAACTAGAGAAGGGAAAGGATCATGGGATGGGAGGCCTAGGGGGAAAGAAAGGGGGAGGGGAGACCCAGAGGGAGGTGGAGAACAGGCAGAGTGATGGGCAGAAAGAAAAAAGGGAAGGGGGAGGAAAAGCTAAATATGTCAGGGATGGGGTAAGAAAGGGAGGAGGGGCATTAACGGAAGTTAGAGAAGTCAATGTTCACATGCCATCAGGTTGGAGGCTACCCAGCTGGTATATAAGATGTTGTTCCTCCAACCTGAGTGTGGCTTCATCAGGTTGTTCCTCAGGTTGGAGGAACAACACCTTATATACTGGCTGGGTAGCCTCCAACCTGATGGCATGTGAACATTGACTTCTCTAACTTCCGTTAATGCCCCTCCTTCCCTTCTTAGCCCATCCCTGATATAGTTAGCTTTTCTCCCCCTGTCTTTTTTTCTCTCTCTCTGCCCATCACTCTGCCTGTTCTCCACCTCCCTCTGGTGCTCCCCTCCCCCTTTCTTTCCCCCTAGGCCTCCCATCCCATGATCCTTTCCCTTCTCTAGTTCTGTATCCCTTTTGCCAATCACCTTTCCGGCTCTCAGCTTCACCCCACCCCTCCGGTCTTCTCCCATCATTTCGCATTTTCCCCTCTCCCTCCTACTTTCAAATCTTTTACTATCCTTCCTTTCGGTTAGTCCTGACGAAGGGTCTCAGCCCAAAACGTCGACAGCTATAGATACTCCCTATAGATGCTGCCTGACCTGCTGAATTCCACCAGCATTTTGTGTGTATTGCCTGTAATAAATGATACCCTCATGTATTGCAGAAACTGGTTCTGACAGAACAGCAAGAGTTCATTCAGTCCAATGTGCCTCAGTCTGCTTTTTGATAGAAATCTCTAAAGCATCCATTCTCCCTGCCCTAATGCTGGATAAGAGAT
Organism: Hypanus sabinus; assembly: GCF_030144855.1. Lineage (NCBI taxonomy): Eukaryota > Metazoa > Chordata > Chondrichthyes > Myliobatiformes > Dasyatidae > Hypanus > Hypanus sabinus. Next base: position 43,625,172 of record NC_082726.1, on the reverse strand, counting down.
ACTGTTAAATATGTTATATTCCAAATCACTACAATTTAAAGTTCCAAATAAAAGCTATTATCAAAGTACCTACATATCACCACATACAACCCTGAGATTCTTTTTCCTGCGGGCATACTCAGCAAATCTATAGAATAGTAACTGTAAACAGGATCAATGAAAGAGCAAGAGCATATAAGACAACAAGCTATTGAGGTGCAACTATAAATAAATAGCAATAAGTAACAATAGCATGAAATAACAAGGTAAAGAGTCCTTAAGCTGAGCTCATTGGTTATGGGAGCATCTCAATAGATGAGTGTAGTTATCCTCTTTTATTCAAGAGCCTGACGGTTGAAGGGTAGTAACTGTTCTTCAACCTGGTGGTACGAGTCCTGAGGCACCTAGCCCTTCTACCTGATGACAGCAGTGAGAAGAAAGCATGACCTGGGTGGTAAGGATCTTTGTTGTTGGATGCTGCTTTCCTATGACAACGTTTAATGTAGATGTGCTCAATGGTTGGGAGGGGTTTACCTGTGATGTACTGGTCTGAATCCAATACATTTTGTAGGATTTTCCGTTCACAGGCTTTAGTATTTCCTTATTAGGCCAAAATGCAGCCAATTCACTGTAAAGGAAGATTTCTGTTCCTCACCCTTCTGGTTCTTTCACTTACTATCTCAAATTTGTGTCTTCTGGTTTCTAGTCTACCTGCTAGAAATAGAAACAAATTCTTCTACTTTGCAAAATCAAGCAAAAATCCATTTTTTAAAAATATAAAAGTTAAAAAAGCAACATTAATGAAATCAAATGAATCTGCTACAAGCAAGAAGAAAATAATCTGAGATAAGGAAACACAAGAGATTCTGCAGACATTGAAAATCCAGAGTAACACACAAAATGCAGGAGATGAAGGTACAACAGGCTGGATAAAAAAGAAATGGAGGAATGTAAATGTGCTGTATATCTCATTATTACAATGCCCAGGATGTTAGAAGGCATTATATCATAGGATAGAAACTTACCTGTACACAGTTTGAAATGTTACATGGAGGGGAATAGTTAAAAAAGGCAGAGAGACAGAGTTGGATGAGTAGCAAGGGAAGTGCAGATGATGGAGTTTCAAAATTAAAAAGCGAGAATGCTGAAGAAACTTTATTTATTTATTTTTATTTATTGCGGTTCAGTGCAGAATACGCTCTTACAGTCCTTTGAGGTGCGTCTCCCAGCAATCCCCAATTTAACCTCTTGCTCATCATGGGACAATTTACAATTACCAATTAACCTACCAATAGGCCTTTGGACATTGAACTGGAGCACCAAGAGGAAACCCACACGGTCACAGGGGGAATGTACAAACTCCCTACAGGCAGCGGCTGAAACTGAACCCAGATCATTGGTACAGTAAAGCATTGTACTAACCACTACGCTACCACGCTTAGCTTAGCTGTAGCTGACGCAGATTTTTCAACAGAACATTCCTGAGTTAAGAAGATATGTGGAGAAGGTCAGAGAGCAAAAATTGCAGAACTGGGTAACTGAGGTAGGCCAGCTGGTTAATGAATAGCTCCTGCGGGTACCTATCAAATTACCACAACTCTTTGAAAGGAAAGGTATTCTAGATTTTAATCAAAATACAGTATCAATTGTCAGAGAATCACAGCTTGGAATTTTCAAATTTAGCATTAATAGTACAAACATTAAAAACCAAAACTATAGCTGCCACTTCTGTGCAGTGATAGAGATTGCTGCAACATTAGGGATTGTCTTTCAGGTACGACATTGAACCTACAACATTACAGGAGAGTCTTACATCAGCTATTTTAACACTTCAAAAGCACTTCATAGTCTGCAAAGGATGCGAGGTTGAGGAAGGTGACAAAGAAATGCAAAGCTTTAATGAAGTATTTCAGAAACCCTACCTCTGACCAGCAGAGGGTGCCCCAGGATAGATTTCAGCTACCCTCTTGCTCTGGCACGGGTGGCTGTGTTGGTAGCCCATCAATTTTGCCGATGATGATTGTGTTTGTGCAGCTCATCTGAAGTGTATTTGGAGGTGACTGTACAGGCCAGTGCGTCAACAGCATAGACATTCACAGTGCGGTCAGGGGAGTTGTCCTGTTTCTGTGGGAACGACTGTTGCTGCTTTCCTTTTCTGTCAGGCGGTCTCCAGGACCATGTGATGGCTATCTTCTAAGTTGCTGTAAGCAAGTTTCTCTAAAGCGTGCCAACCAGTTGTGCCTTGTGCCCTATGTTCCAAATGCTGGGCAGCAAGCCCATTATTAGCAATGCTGGCTTTCACACAGACTTCATACCTCTGCTTCCCTGTGATAACTGGCCATAGAGTGGGTGATTAGGGAGTCTGGATTCCTCCATGCATATAACATGTCTGGTCCAACGAAGTTGTGCTTTCAGGATCATGGCTTCAATACTGGTAGTCTTTGGCCTATTGAGGACTTCCAGGTTTGTGATATGGTCATGCCAGTGGATACCCATAATGGATTTCAGACTGCGCATGTGGAGTCGCTCTAGTACTTTGAGTTGTCTTTTGTATATGGTCCATAGTTCACAACCATACATGACGCTAGTGACTTCAACAGCCTTACACAAGTTGATCTTAGTGGACGTCTGGATATTGTGCTGGTTTAACACACGTGATCACAGGTAGCCCAGGCTCTGACTAGCTTCTGGTGTTGGTTTCTTTATCCAAGGAACCACTGCTGGAGATGACACTGCCAAAGTATTTAAATTCCTTTACTATCCTCAGTGTTGTGCTTTCGATGGTGGATGGAAGGCAGCACAACAGTGGATCCAGGAGCAGGCTGAAATAAGGCTTCTGTTTCACCCAGGCTGATGATGAGGCCGAACAGACCCAAGACTTCTGCAAGCCTGTCAATAAACAGTTGCAGATCAGACTCCGTGTGGGCCATTAGAGAGCAGTTGTCCACATAGAGTACTTCAAGGAAGACTCTTTTAACTGTTTTGGATTTGGATTTTAGGTGAGACAGATCAAACAAAGATCCAGTAAGTACACACCATGTTCAAGGTCCCTGACTGTGTGTTTGAGTACACCTGTTAAAAAGAGGTTGACTGCACAGAGGTGGGGGGGGGGGGGGCAGCACACACCCTTGCATCAAGCCATTTGGGATACTGAATAGCTCTGATCCTTCCCCATTTGAGAGGACAAGGCCAATTATATCACCAGGGAAGAGGCGAGTAAGGTTGATGAACTCCCATAGTCATCCTAACTTTGACAAGATTGCCCAGAGCACTTCTCTGTTCACCATGTCCAAGGCCTTGGTTAAATCTAGGAAGACAATGTACAGATCTGGGTCCTGCTCAATACATTTTTCTTGAACCAGACAGACAGCAAACATCATACTGATGGTGCTTCTTCCAGGATGGAACTTGCACCGTGTCTTGGGCTGGTTCTTCCCTGATATGGTGGTGATTAGGTGGTTGAGAATGATGTGGGCTAGGATCTTCCTGGCAATCAACAGCAGTGAGATGCCATGGTAGTTACCGCAGTCAGCTTTGTTGCCTTTGTTCTTGAAAAGAGGTACAATCAAACCATCGCTGAATTTATTGGGCATGTCTTCATCTTCCCAAATGCTTGTCATAATATCATGGAAGGCCCTTAGGGCAACTGGGCCCATGGATATAAAGATCTCAGTAGGGATTCTGTCCTACCCAGAGGCTCTTCCAGAATTTAAGTGAGCACCAGCTTGCTTGACCTCCGCCATTGTAGAAGGACGGTCGAGGCTGTTGGCAGTGAGTTTCTGGGGTATCTGATTGAGTGCAGCCTGGCCTACTGTAGAGAGCCTGTTGAAAACATTGCTGAAGTGCTCTCTCCACCTGTCATTAATGCTCTGTTTCTCTCTGAGCAGGACTGTGCCATCTGCTGACAGAAGGAGTGTGGTCTATAGATTGCTCTAATGGCACTGAAGACCATCTTGAAGTTTTTGATGTCAGCATAGTAGTACTGTATTTCCTCTGCTTTTCTCTCCCACCATTCAGTTTGCAAACTGTGTGGTGCTGTCCTCAATCTCCCTAGGAAGTGGAGGCGCTACTTTTGACCTTAGTCAGCATGTCCCTCAGCCAATACATAAGGGAGGCCACATTAGATTTAGTCATGTCAAAAGGACTTAACATTAATGTGACTCAGATTCTAGATGTTAGCTTTTCAGATTATGACTGTATTTTCTTTAACGTACGATATCTGTTACTAAAACTAAAAGGAGTGTGTTGTATAACTGTTCCTAGGTTTCTAATGTTCTTGACTGTCAGTCTGAATTTAGTGTTTATTCCAATACAGCCTGTCTTGTATATAATAAGATAGAAAATTTTAATGCTAATCTGAAGGCAGTGGATGACATAGTAGCCCCTGAAAATCATGTTAAGAAATCATCTACTGTTATTTTACGATGGAAAATTCAAGCATTCTATAAAGTCAAAAGAGAGTGTCGTAAGACTGAGCAAGAATGGAGGAAGACTAATCTGACAGTTCACTATGAAATCTTGAGTATTTATATAACTAAATACAACATAGCAGTTCATCTCGAGAGACAGTCACACTTTTCTAAAGTTATTAATGGCAGTGCAAGATTATTATTTTCAACCATTTTTCATCTATTAAACCCAGTTCCATTGATGAAATGGTTGCTGAAAGCCTCTGAGTCTAAAAGTGAGTTTTGCTGTGTTTTCATAAAAAAAAAGATGTGATATAAAACAGACTTCAAGAATAAACCTTGTTGAATTTCAACAAGCTCAACACTATGAACAACACTCCTTTACTTTTATTAGTCTACCTGAACTTTGGGAAATAATTAATCAGCTAAAACTGTCCACTTCTGTTCTTGATCCTATTCCCACAGGCTTTTTAAAAGAAGTTTTTGATACACTGGTTGACAGAGTATTTGATATAGTTAATTCCTCACTAGTTTCTGGCATTTTTCTGGATTTTTTGAAAACTGTAGTTGGTAAATCCTTGCTTAAGAAAAATTCCAGTCCTGAAGAAGGGTCTCAGCCCAAAACATCAACTGTTCACTCATTTCCACAGATGACCTGTTGAGATCCCCCAGCATTTTGTGTGTTTTGCTTAAGAAAAATAATCTAGACTGCTTGGTTTTGGACATTTTTAGACCTATTTCCAACTTGCCTTTTCTAAGCAAAATTTTTTTAAATTAGTTTTTCAACAATTAAGTGATTACTTGAATAAAAATTCTATTCTTGACAAGTATCAATCAGGTTTTAGATCATGTCTTAGCACAGAAATTGCATTGCTTAAAGTAGTTAATGACTAATGGCTTAATGGTGATGCAGGTAACAAATCAATTCTTGTTCTTTCAGATTTCAGTGCAGCATTTGATACCATTGATCAAACTTCCCATAAACCACCTTGGTCAATGAATAGGTCTTTCTGGTAATCCCTTAATCTGGTTTCAATCTTATATAACAGGAAGAAAATTCCTTGTTTGCTGCAGTGATTGTGTGTCTAAGATCTATGATATTGCATTTGGTGTGCAGCAAGGACTTATTCTTGTTGTTCTCACTTTACATGCTCCCATTAGGTCAGATTATTTCAAACCACAAGGTGAATTACCACAGCTATGCAGATGACACACAACTGTATTTGTCTATTACGCCAGATGACCCTGAGGCTCTAAACCCACTGGTCCGGTGTCTTATTAACGTTACAGAATGGATGTTCGAATTTCCTTAAACTAGATAAGGAAAAACAACAGAAATTTTGGCGATTGCAGCAATAAAAAAGTGAGAATCTTAGAAATAAACTTGAAAATCTGGCTTTACAAATCAAATCAGAAATAAAGAATTTAGGCATTATTATTGACTCAGCTAAATTTTAAATCACATATTAATCATATTACTGAGACTGTGTTCTTTCATTTAAGAAGCATTGCAAGGGTTTGATTTCAAGATGCAGAAAAATTGTTCCGTGCTTTTGTTTTTAGCCGATTAGACCACTGTAATGCACTCTTGCAGGACTGCTCATGGAATATATAAATTGGCTGCAGCTTGGTTCAAAGTTCAGCAGCAAGAATCTTAACCCATAAAAGAAAATCTGAGCACATTTCACTGGCTTTGGCATCATTACACTGGCTGTGTCCTTTAGGATCAGTTTTAAAATGCTCTTAATTGTATATAAGGCTCTGAAAAATCAAGCTCCTCAATATATTTTGGAATGTCTATCCCCTTACATCCCTAATCACAGTCTTAGATCCATGAATACTGGTTTGCTTAATGTCCCTAGAGCCAAGCATATAAGAACTAGTGGTGCAGCCTTTTGCTCTTATGCACCAAAAATCTGGAATTCTCTACTGACTGAGGTATGCCAGGCTAGTAATGTGGAAAGTTTCAAAACTCTTCTAAAAATTTACTTTTTTAATTTAGCCTACTTATAGGATTACTTAATGCCTATTGATGTTGATTACATTTATATAATTTAGTATATGTATTCAATTACATTTTTTACATGTTTGTCTTTATTTATGATTTTAGTTTTGTCTCATAGTTTTATGACTATAATTGTAATCTATCTTTTCCACCTATGTAAATGTCTTAGAGCCTGTGTCTTAATATATGAGAGGAGCTATATAAATAAAGTTGAAGTTATTATTACTATACTTTAACAAAAGAGGGGTGTTGAGGGAGCAGGTGAGATCATCTGTGATATATACTCTAAAAACTTGGTGCTACTGACTCGCTTCACAGAGGAGCCATTGATATGCAGTAGGGAGTGGTCAGCATGCACCTTCCTGAAGTCCAGAATCATCTCTTTAGTCTTGTCCATGTTGAGACTGAAGTTGTGTTCACACTAATCTACAAGCACTCTACCTCCTCCCTTTATGCCAACTTATTATTGCTGCTGATGAGGCCATACACTGTCATGTCATCAGTGAATTTAATGATGTGGTTAGACTGGATCTGGCAGCGCAGATGTACATCAGCAGTGTGAACAGCAGCTGCATGAGCATGCAGCCCTGGGAGAGGGGGGTGGGTTGGGGTGGTGTGCTGGTACTCAGCATGAGGGAGATAGAGATGCTGCTGCCAACATTGACTGCCTGAGGTCGCTCTGTCAAGAAGTCCAAGATCCAATTACGGAGGGTTATGTTGAGACTCCACAAGGATAGTTTACCCACGAGCTTCTGAGGACTGATTGTATTGAACTCTGAACTGAAGTTGATGAATAGCATTCCGACATAGGAGACATCATACTCCAGGTGGGACAGGACTGAGTAGAGGGCAGAGGCTATTGCATAATCAGTGGAATGATTTGGGCGATATGCAAATTGGTAGGGCTCCTTAAGGTTGTCATAGTCAGGGGGAGGGGTAGTGGGGATAAGCTTCCTCTACATATTAAATACTCGCATACATGTACACCTTAAATAGCCTCCGACAACCAGGTCCAGCTCCTGCCCTTCATCTGTGGCTTAACTACTAAGCCCAAATGAACAATTTCTACTCAGAGGAGAAGGGACAAGGATGGGTCTTGGTGCCTTAAAACCAGTCACGTTGAACAGATGAGGCTTGTTAGCTGTGCTGGCAATTCATCTAGGAGACATAATGTATTTTCTGATTTTCATCCTCCATTGCCTTGTGGTTATGCCCACTCATGGTAATACTTTGGAGTAAACCACAAGGAAAAATCCAGAGCTGGTGTCCCGAAGGCAGTCCTACGTTGAATTCAACACTGACTGGCAACTTCTGCCATGCCACTGGTGCCAAACTATATCGGTCTCTACTGGTCCTTTGGATTCATCAGCTGCATGGAGAGGGGGAGCCTGCTGCATGGGCAACAGCTTGCTATCCATATTGTACTGTCCTGGTTTGTGCATCACACAGACAGCCAGAATGCAATATCCATAGTTGACCCAGTCCAATGGAGGGACTTGTGTCAGGGGTCCAAAGTAGTAGGAAGGAAGGCAAGATTTAAGGAAGTTCATGACCAGCTGCTCAAAGCACCTTATTATTATTGAAGATAGTACCTCTGGATGGTAGTTGCTAAGGCAGGTTACCATTGTTCTCTTGGGCACTGGGATGATGGTGGCAGCCTTGAAGCCTGCAGGGCTGTTTCAGAGAGATGTTAAAGATGTCCTTGAGAAAAATCTGCTAACTGGGCCGCAGCCTCTCTCAGCACGCATCCAGGTATATTGTTAGGCCCTGCAGCTTTGCATGGGTTGGCCCTGACTAGGGTCTTCCTCACATTAGCTGTCGCTGATGTGAGGAAGTCCCTAGTTTTTGTATGTCAGGAACAGACAGGGTTTATGTCACGGACAGAGCTTGGTCTACAATATCAGATTCATACAGCATAGAATTAGTCCATTCAGCCCACTACATCCCTGCCTACCACTGGCAACCTATTCTTTATTAATCTTACCGTCCAGTACTTGGCCCATAGTCAACTACTTCCTAGTGCTCATAAACTCCACTTTTGTTGTCAGTGATTCTGCTTTCACCACTCTCACAGGCAGTGTACACGCCATCTCATTGCATGATGACTTTACATCCCTCACCATTTAGGATCAGGATGACTATTGAGAGAATATCACAAATGATGGATCCAGTAAAATTATATATTTATTACCTAAGCCAGTGGTGACCACAGCAGAGCCCAAGAGAAGAGAGTGCACTGAGGTTGGAACAGCCTAGTATATTGCACAGGACAGAGGTATGTCTCTATCCAAGCAGGTATAAGACAATTCTTCTCTCTGCTAGACTGCAAGTCACTCTTGGGCAAGGTGTAGCACATTCTCATCCCCCACCCTCAATCATGGTTAAGTGAAGCCATGGGAGCAGATGGTGGATGGTCATATGAGCAGATGGTACAAAGTCCTGGTTATGCGACCAATGACACCAGGCAGACAGCCTCCAAAGAGAATTGATAATGGCTGGGGTCACCCGTCTTGTAAAGACATTGCTCAGAAGAAAGCAATGGCAATCCACTTCTGTAGAAAAATTTGCCATGAACAATCACGGAAAGAACATGATCACCTATGTCATACAACATGGCACATAATGATGATGATGATGATGACGATGAATGGACAGGTTTCTCCAGAACTGTGACTATGGAAACTATTGTTTTGCCTCTGATTTGATGGGAGTTTGAGTGTCATCACCAGCTTGAGGCTTCACTTCTTCACTGAAGGCTGTGAGGTCTCTTTCTGACCCCACTCCTGGGCCCTCCATTCCAATCACCCACAATATCTGCCCGTGCAGAGGGCATTGAAACTGTTGGCAGCGAAACAATTAACTTTCTCTGCAGCTCAGGTCAACATTGTTACCAAAATTAACACAGGTGCCAAATGGAACAGAAAGACAGTGAATTCAAAGACTGAGTAAGAGATTTTGAATGCACCATCTTTCTATTCCACTTTGTTTCTGGCTATCATGCATTCCACTGGCAGGCATACTTGGGCATGCACACGTTATTCTACACAGTTTTATATCTCCTTTATCAATCACACACAAGGGGAAGCAGTTAAAGGAATAGAATTGATGTGATAATATACATGAGAACAAATAACACCACAGACTAGACTTAAATTACTTCACAAGTTCAGTTTACCAGTTCTAATGATGCTTTATTGGTCTGAAACAGTAACTCTGATCCTTTTCTTCACAGATGCTGCCTAATCTCCTGAGTATGTCAATATTTCCAGTGCTTTATATTTCAGAATACAAAAACTTACAACTAGCTGATATTTGCGGAGTATTTGAAAACTTTTTTGGCTTGTAAATTGGGAACCAGCAATGACTTTGGAGAGTAACAGACTAAATACTATAAAATATGCACAGGGCAAAACTGAAGAGGCAGAAATTGGCTGTAGTGAACCCCAAATTGGTTCACTATAGCCTCCTGGAATAATTCAGCATTAATGCAAAAAACTACAGGAATAAATGTTTGGAAATGAAATCCTGTACAGAATTATCAAATACAGATGTGATTCACTTTGACCAATTGCCCCAACTAGTCTGTGCTAAGAGAGAAATATCCTCTCATTCTGTCTGCTTGATCCAAGCCATTCAGTAGATCCTTCTCTTCCAATCTTTATTTACTCATGCAGTTTCCTTTGGAAGACACCGAGCATAATCGTATCAACTGTACCTAATGGTGGTACAAAACCACTCACTAACTGAAGAATTTCCTGCTCACTTTTCAGATTTGGATGCCGTTATTAATTTGAAAGACTTCTCATCTTCTTTCAGTTTTCACCTGCACTGAAGAAAATAGTCTGAAAAAATTCAGTCTCTGCCTGAATCTTCCAATTCTATTCTCTTCCTTGTGAATTTTTCCCCAATCCTTCCACATACTTTAATAAAAAGAGAGAAAAATATTGCGAAACAGTGATGTTGAAATACAGAAGATAACTGCCGTTTTATAGGTTCTGACAGTTGTTAAGAAAGGAGATAAATAAAGAGGTGTTAGTTAACTAGCTTGCTATTATAAGATATATTGGCACATCTGCAGCAAGTAAAGTGTTACATTGAACTAGTCCTAATTCCGAACTTGGATTGAAATTGCTCCAATCTCCAAGACTGACATCCGTTCAAGAACCAGGAGTAGGATTTGGGGTGGCAGAGTGGAGGAGCTGGAACAGATGTTTTCTCACACTGTCACCAATCCGAATTACAGTGCTGATGGTCTTTGCATGTTCTCCCTAATATTATGTGGATTTTATCAAAGATCCCAAAGTCATGCATGTTGGAAGTTCAGCTGATCACTCTAAATTGTCAATAGTGTTTAAGTTAATAGTAGGATTTGGGAGAAGTTGATAGGAATGTAGAGAGAATAGCTTATAGGAAAATTAGTGGGGAAATTGGATTGTGTTGTTGGTAGAGGCTTGAAGAGCCAAATAGTATTCTTCCATGTCATATAGAAAAGTGGAAAATAGAAAAAGACATGAGACTATGCCATAACTATCATAATATAGGAGATTTGCATTTGGATCTATGTATGAATTGTTTGATTTGGGATAATTAAGTCAGACAAAAATAAATCATGTCACAAGCCTCCAGGGATAGGTGCACCTAGAGTAGGGAGTCTGTGGTAAGTGATGTGACTACACCCTCACCCAAAACACATTTGTATATTATACAGTATTAATTCCTCACTGTCCTTGGCAAGGTGATAATGAGCCACCATCTGGAGTTATTGCTGTCCATATGCGGAAAGGGTTTACAAAGTACTGTAAGGAGCTGTTCAGATACTTAGGCCCAGTGATGATGAAGAGCCAGCAATATGTTTAAATCAAACAGTTTGTGATTCAGATGAAATGGTATTCAGATTCATCCACTTCCATTTGTATACAAAGAGATCAGCTATATGAGCTGCTCAACACTTTTGGTATGTTTATCAAACAACTTCCCCAAGGCTGTAATCCAAACATCCATCTTTCCTACTGCGCTGAAATAAATCTATTATGTACCTTTGAGGCAAGGTCACTGAGCAATTTCAAGACAATATTTCTTATTTGATTCAGTAAATGCCCAGCAGCCAACGTAAATCAGTGCACTATTATCATTCTAAGATTAGCAACATGTCTCCATTTTTCCTGTTGTTCAATAGTTCCCTTTGCTGAGTGCTAAAAAAATATAGAGCTGACAGACTCCTTGCACTTTGTGAATACATTAGTTACGCTCTTTGATCATATTTGATTTTCCACTCCAATTCCCATACTAATACAAATTGGTAGAAGCAGGTTTGGAGTGTAGGCAGCAGAAAAACCAGTGAGCAATAAAAATGAACAGAGCAAATCCTTCCTTTCGAGATCTATTGGAGACGTGCTGCCCTTTTAAAAGGGGGCTGTTTTCTGAATTTTTAACAGAGGATTCATTCAGCCCATCACCGGCAAAGCTCTCCCAACCACTGAGCACATTTACATGAAGCGTTGTCACAGGAAAGCAGCATCCATCATCAGGGACCCCCACCACCCAGGACATGCTCTCTTCTCACTCCTGCCATCAGGAAGGTGTTACAGAAGCCTCAAGACTCACACCACTAGGTTCAGGAACAGTTGTTACCCCTCAACCATCAAGCTCTTGAACCAATGGGGATAACTGCTCTCAACTTCACTTGCCCCATCATTGAAATGGTCCCACAACCTATGGACTCACTTTGAAGGACCCTTCATCTCATGTTCTCGACATTTATTGGTTATTTGTTTATTATTATTATTAATTCTTTCTTTTTGTATTTGCACAGTTTGTTGTTTTTTTGCACACTGGTTGAATGTCCAAGTTGGTGTGATCTTCCATGATTCTATTATGGCCATTATTCTAATAAGGATATATTTCTATAGATGTGTGGTGGAAAGTATGCTGACTGGCTGATTTATGGTCTGGTATAGAAACACTAGTATAAAGCCTATTAAAAGTAGTGGATTCGGCCCAGTACATCATGGATAATGCCCTCCCAACCATTAAGCACATCTACATGTAACATTGTAGAAAAGTAACATCCATCATCAAATATCCTCACCACCCAGGCCATGCTCTTTTTTCACTGTTGCTATCATACAGAACATACAAGTGCTTCAGGACTCCACTACCAGGTTCAAGAACAGTTACTACCCTTCAACCATCAGGCTCTTGAACAAAAGAGGATAACTATACTCATTCTATTTCTGGTGTGCCCACAACCAATAATCTCACTTTAAGGATCTTTATCTTGTTATTTCATGCTCTGTTATTTATACTTGCATTTGCTGCTTGTTGTCTTCTATGCTCTTGCTCTTTCATTGATCCTGTTTAGTTACTGTTCTACAGATTTGCTAAGCCTGCCCGCAAGAAGAAGAATCTTGGGGTTGTATGTGGTGACATGCATGTACACTGGTAATAAATTTTACTTTGAACTTTTGAACTTTATTGAGTATGCCCACAAGAAAATCAATCTCAGGGTTGTACATGGGTGACTTATACGTACTTTTGATAATAAATTTACTCTGAACTTTGACTCACTCTATTCACCTTCAGTAGTCAGAAGCTTCCTATTATTTGTTTTTTTATATATAATTTGCATGATTTGTCTTCTTTTGCACATTGGTTGTCAGATTTTTATGTATAGATTTTCGTAAGTTCTATTGCATTTTTTTATTTTCCTGTAAGTGCCAGCAAGACAATAAATCTTAAAGTAGTGTATCATAACATATACATATTTAATTTACCTTGAACTTTGAAGTAAGGATGGTCACCTTCATCTGGTTGGGATCAAGGATATCTTGCTTTTACTCTTGTTCCATTGGCTCCATGAGGTGACTAGTGAGGTCAATGTGGAAACTATCAACTCTTCCCCAGAGAGAGTAGGAGATGCCTAATGGGGCAGGCTGGTGGACAGCTTCCCAGGTAGCATGTTCTTTCCACCATTTATACAGGAGTCCATTTTTTCTTAACATGGGAATTCAACATTCCCAATGCCATTTGAGTCTCTTTCTCCATCTTTAGCAGTTATCAGTCTGAGATTCCCAAAAGGTCAGAGGGAATGTTGCACTTTGCCCCAACCCTCCTCCAAGAAGATCTGAGTACTGTACATCTTTTTGCTCGGTGCTCTTCGTACCAGCTTACCATGCCAGAGTTTGGGTTAGAGTACCTGCTTCAAAAGTGTGGTGTTGGGCTTGCACACAATATGGCTTGTCTATTCCACTGACTAACTAGGGCTTCAATGCTAGGGATGTGTTAGCACTAATTTTATTTGGAGAGGCTGTGTTAGTGGTACCTTTCCAGTGCCTTGTGGTTCTAGCAATATGTAGAAAAGGTCTCAGAAAGACACAGGGGCAGCAGAGATTACTGCTACCCTATAGACTATGCTATGTCCTGCACTTCATATCATCTCACAACTACACTCTTCCTCCTTTGAATAGAATGTGGTGGCACATTGTGAATTTCATCACTGATGTCTGTCTGAGGTGATCCCTGAGATCGATCTCGAAATATCAGAAAGACTGATACTAGAACTAGAGATCATGGGTGAAAGGTGAAATATTTAAGGGGAAGACAAGGGAAACTTCATTCAGAGGGTGGTGAGAGTGCAGAACAAGCTTCCAGCAGAAGTGGTGGATGCGGGTTCAATTTTAACATTTAAGTGAAATTTGGAAAGATACATGGATGGGAGTAGTGTGGAGGGCGATGGTCTAGGTGCTAGTCAATGGACTAGGAAGATTAATAGTTTGGCACAGATTAGATGGGCTAAAAGGCCTGTTTCTGTGCTGTACAAGACTACTACTTGTGTTTTGTGACTCTATGCCTCTCTGCATTAAGACTGGATTTTACTTATGATTTTTGTTTTATTTCAAACCAGAGGTCAAATAAAAATGTAAAATGGACATTGAAAGATGTAAATAGGCATTAATAGATTTTTTTTTATACTTTGGGCAAGAATATTAAGTCTGAATGATCAGACATACTCTATGGGTTTGGAGGAGAGTTTTCATGTTGGAGAAAATCTGCATAACCTCTCACTGGTGATGTTTCCCTCACTCAACATCTTCTACAACCCACCATTAAATATCCACCCCTCCCACTCCAGGCCCAATCATAGAGCTCCTCCCTTCCAGGTCATGTTTCTCTCTCTGACCATCCTCCCACTCAATCCCTCTCACAAGCTCAATGCTCTTGTTAACTCCACCACTCCATGGACCTTTCCTTCACTTCCATATGTGCCACAATACTATAACCTCCACAATGGTAGGAAATCACAGTAGTAAGGTCTGTTCTACAACCCCAAGCATCTTCTGCATGGACAGAAAGGTAAATTAAGAGCATCTGTGAGCCATCATTTTCCCACTGCTCAAAGTTTAAGAAAATCTGGTGATAGAATTAAGGAACCAGTGAAGGAAAGATGCAAATCAATTCTTATCCAAATTAAAAGGAATTCTTAAGTTTCTCTGGAACTTTTCAGAAATCCATGAATACATGGTAATGTAGTGGTTCACGTGATGCTGTTACAATGTTAAATCTAGGTGTCCTCTATAAGGGGTCTCTGTACGTCCTCCTCTTGGAATGCTTGGGTTTTCCCAGATGCTCTCGTTTCCTCCCATAGTCCAAAGATGTACCTGGTAGGTTAAGTCAAAGTCCTGTCCCGAGCCTGTGGCTCATCAGGCCGATGCTTATGCCGGTTCCTGTGGCATGAAGTGACTGAGAGTACAAGACTCGCCCCCCCCCCCCCCCCCATATAGGATGCCAATTAGGTTAATTTGTCATTGCAAATTGTCCCATGATTGGGTTAGGGTTAAATCACGGTTGCTGGGGGCATGGCTTGAAGAGAAAGAAGAGCCTATTTCGTGCTGTGTCTTTAAATAAATAAATACATAAATAAATAAAATGATCTCTGGAAGTGCTTTATAGGTATTGAAGGACTTTCTGAAGTGTGGTGACACACATTGGGTACGCAGCAGTTATGCACAATAACATCTTATTACATAAAGTCATAAGAGACAGGATAAAGAGGAGGCTAATTGGCCCAATCTTGTCTTCCGGTCTTCACTCCCAAACTCTGATACTGCCCCAGAATTCCCCTGCAATTCAAATGTTGTTAAAATCAACTTGAATAGCTCCATGGGCACTTTTAAACAGAGTGAACAGCAAACTTGTTTCGTCTTGCACTTCAAAAAATTCTGTTTGCTCTTCTTTAATTAAATAAAAAAATGCACTTCATCAAATTAAGAGAGTGCCTCTTCAGTATGGCACTCCCTCAAACACCAGTGCTTGTCTCTAGAATGGTACTTTGATCAACAACCTTTTAAACTGAAAGTTATCAATACTTCTCCAAGATCGTGATAAGATTCACGATAAGTAACAGTTCATGAGTAGTGTTTTGGCCGGCTCTGTGTCTAAACAGTAACAGATTACACGTTATTCAGAGACATACAATGTCAGGTTTAATTTCTCATGACAAATCATTGTTGCTCACAAGATCATCCTTTCCCCACCAGCACTCCCACGCTGGTGTTAGTAATACGAATGACTAGTAATTTGATTCTACTGCTGCATTATCCTTGAGGGAATAGACTCATACAATTTATGTAAATGTCTGGATAATTGGTGGTACTCACCCAAGTTAATTTCATTGCCCTGGTATTTTCAATTTCTTAATCTTTTGCCCAGGCAAGGCAATTAAAGCCTTCCAACCTAGGTTATTTTATGTAAAATGTTGGAATGTGACAGATTAGCAAACTGTGCTTTCTCTGCTCTTCCATTCAATTATGTCATGAATAATTTTAACAATCCTTCGTCTCCTGCACTTTAAAAAAATCTCCTCATTTCTTTAATATCTAAACATGTACAAACTCAGTGAATGAGCCTTCAATGTCCACTTTGGACAGAGAGTTCCAAAGATTCATCACCTGCTGGGTGAAAGAATTTCTTCTAATTTGTTTCTTGAATGTTTGACCGCATCCATCCTGTCAATTAATATGTTTCATTGAGAACATGCTTCTAAACTCTTGGAGTATAGGCCAACTTTTTCTAATATCTCCACATATGAGAAATCCAGTTTGTTGAACCTTCATTTTGTTGAGAGGGTGCTGTCCCATCTGCTGGTATTTACAGGATCTTCTGCTTCTATTTCAAACCTACTATTGGATTAGAATGTTTGGTTTCATGTTATAATATACATAATGATAGGTGATTTTATTCAGGAATAATATAACTTTTAAATAATTTCAGTTTGAAACAATTTAACTTGGAAATATTTTATTTATTCAAAATGGCTTGAAGACCTTCATGTACAATGTGTGGAAAGACAACAGTTATTTTTAGGAACAGCAAGCAGTTTCAGTAACAATTCTTTCCAGTAGTTACCTTGTTATAAGAACTCACTTAGAATAAATGTGAGAAAATTGTCAGGGTTTCATATTTTGATAACACCTTTCAAACTTCTGAATTAGCTACCATGCTTCACATCCAATGAAGTATTTTTTCCAACAGTAGTTGCTGCAGGAAAGTAGGACCCGTAGCAATTCACATTCAGCAAGCTCAGGAATAGTAATAATCTGGTAGCATGCTTTTGGCCAAAAAATAAATGTTGGCTCAAGGCACCCAGGAGAATTCCCTCAGAATTTCTTCCTTGACCAGAGTTCGTCCAAGTCCTTTCTGGTGTCTTTTTTGCTTTGAATGTTGATCTATCCTCATTCCCAATCTGAATCAATCCTTCTATTTGATCCTTCAGCATAGTTTCCTCAAGGGAAAAACTTACCTGGCAAATCTGTTGGAATTCTTTGAAGGAATAACAAGCAGGATAAACAAATGACTATCGGTTTATGTTGTGTACTTGGATTTTCAGAAGGCCTTTGGCAAGGTGCCACACGTGAGGCTGCTTAACAAACTATGAGCCCAAGATTTTACGGGAAAGATTCTAGCATGGATAAAGCATTGGCTAATTGGCAGGAGGCAAAAGTGAGAATGAAGGGAGCCTTTCCTGGCTGGCTGCTGGTGACTAATGGTGTTCCCTGGAGCTCTGTGTTGGGACTGCTTCTTTTTAAGTTATATATCAATGATTTGGATGATGGAATTGATGGCTTTGTTGCAAAGTTTGCAGATGATATGAAGATAGGTAGACGGCCAGGTAGTTCAGTGGAAGTAGAGAAACTACAGGAGGACTTAGACAGATTAGGAGAATAGGCAAAGGAATGGCAGGCAGAATACAGTATCGGGAAGTGTATGGTCATGTACTTTGGTAGAAGAAAGGAAAGGGTTGACTATTTTCTAAATGGAAAGAAAATACAAAAAAAAACTGAGGGAGTCCTTGTGCAGGATTCCCTAAACGTGAATTTGCAGGTTGAGTCTGTGGCGAGGAAGGCAAATGCAATGTTAGTAATCATTTCAAGGGGACTAGAACATAAAAGTAAGGGTGTAATGTTAAAACTTTATAAAGCACTGCTGAGGCCTCACAGGGTATTGTGAGTAGCTTTAGGCCCCTCATCTTAGAAAGGATGCACTGACACTAGAGAGAGTTCAAAGGAGGTTCATTAAAATAATTGAATGGCTTGTCATATGAAGAATATTTAACGGGTCTGGGCCTGTATTCACTAGAATTCAGAAGAATGAGGGTTGACCTCATTGAAACCTATCGAATGGTCAAAAGCCTCAATAGAGTGGATGTGGAGAGGATGTTATCTATGATAGGAGAGTCTAAGACCAAAGGACAAAGCCTTTTAGAACGGAGACAAGGAGGAATTTCCTTAGCCACACAGTGGTGAATCTATGGAATTCTTTGACACAGGTAGCTGTGGAGGCTAAGTTATGTATATTTAAGGCAGAGATTGATAGATTCTTGATTGGTCAGGCATCAAGGGATACAGGAGAAGGCAGAAGATTGAGGCTGAGAGGAAAATTGGATCAGCCATGAAGAAATGACAGAGCAGACTCGATGGGCCAAATGGCCTAAGTCTGCTCCTATATCTTGTAGTCTTCTCCCTCAACCTCCAGCTCTTACTTTAAAAGAAGATGTAAAAAATGGAAATAAAAATAAAAGGGCATGTTACAGTTAGACCAGTCTAAATCTGCATGTGACTGTTGGAGCTCATCTCTTTCAAAGCTGGGTATAACAGTTACTCATGGTGCTGAACCCACGGTCTGCGTGAAAGCATCTGCCACAGTCCAAACCTCCCTCAAAGTCCATCTCAAACAAACTGGCTTTCTCTCAGGAGTATTTCCCCTCTTCCCTGGAGCCATCCATCTGCTCAAAGGTTCTCTTTGCAACGGGGACTCTCCTTCCCAAGGCAATCTGCATCATCTGTCCTGCTCCACAGCTCCCGCTAAAAGACCCCAAACTAGACTACAGTCCTTCAGAAAACTTCCCCACAGCTCTCTAGAATCTTCTCACTCATCCCACAATCCTGAGTGGCTGATTCACATTCCTAAATTGGACAACTTGGGCCCTTACCTTAGTTGAAGCCAAAACATACTTTCCAGCATGGCACACTGCTTTTACAGAAAGCTGCTAATATAAACTATCTCACAGCATAGCAGTGGAAATCTTAACCAGGGCATTACAATAGATTGCAAAGATAAATCAATATAATCGTAAAGATATGCGACTAATTAAACATTATAAGTAAAGACAAACATTATATGGAATAAAATATAATTGAATATACCAAATTATACACTGTAAATGTAATCAACATCAAACACAATCTTACTTGCCTTTGTTTAACAAAATGTGTCAGGTTATTCTCAGGGCAGATGCTGCAGATCTTGAGTACAGACACACCCAAAGTGCTGGAGTAACTAAGCAATCAGATTGACTGACCAAACTTTTGTTGATCCAGGTCTTCGACACATTGTTACCCAGGCTGCCTTCTCAGCCCAGTCTGAGAAAGCAACAATTCTGCTGAAACTGAAGGTTGCAGGAAAAGTAAGGTGTAAGCTGCTTTGCACTGCTTTATACATCTGCTGCATCACCAAAGGAGAGAAGGTGCAACTTTGTGTGTTTTGACAACTCACTTTACTGACAGAAAAGCTGGATAGATACAAGTCAGATGGTATCCAAATACAGCTTCATTCAACCCAATGGAAGTTGGACCTGTGAGGTTGATTCTGTTTCTCTCTCTGTGTATATACTGCCTGGCACCCAGCTAAATATTTCCAGGATTTTCTAATTTTATTTCTGTTTCCCAGCATTTGAACATTTTATTTTTGTATTTTGCTTTCTTGATGGATTGTTGGCAATTTTCCCTGCCTTTATTTTTTTATATAGGGGTGAGGCATTATAATAACTGTTCCATCATTTGCTATTCCTCTTAGTCAAAATGGATATTAAATCTCTTTTGATCTGTGTGATGAGTCAATAACATCCACTTTCCAATCAATCACTTAAGGATCAAGTATGTGCAGCAGAAAAAAGCGATTAATGCTGCTTGTTTTGATTCTTGCTGATTCATACTGCATTAACCTTCATGGAAGCTTTGCTATGATATAATTCTTTAGTTGAAGTCAGTATTTTTTTATACAAAACTATGACTTTTGCACCTATGGGGATTACTTCATCATTTTTGGGCAGAGGTATATATCAATAAAAAGTCACACAGCCATTTCCTTGTTTGGTTTCCCATTCTCCAATGCTTGTTGGGACATGTCTTGAGAAACACAAGCCCATTAGTTAGATCAAAAAGAATTGAGGGGAAATTTTCCACTGCTGATATCAAACACAACACAAAGGAAAATGTTATGCTCGTTGGAAATTAATCAAATCTTCCCCTGAACATTACAGCTGGGCTTTCTTAGTGTGGCACAAACTTCAATTGCTTCATCAGTACTTACTTTCTAACACATCAGGAGTGGAGATGTTTGTTGATGATAGTACAATATTTTATTCCATATTTATCTCCCTTTATAGTGAAGCAGTCTTGCCAATATTGGGCACGGGCAAGTAACACTATCCAAGGCAAAGCAGCACACTTAACTGGCACCTCAGTACTCACACCGAACACCCACCTCCTTCACCATGCCTGTAGAAGGTACCATTTATAATATCCACTGTAGGTACTCCCAAGTTTGCACATTCGCCTTCATGTCTCCATGACCATCATGAAAGACAACACCTTCATATTCTCTATAAAGTCACACTACATCCCAACTTTGAAAGATTTTGTTGTTCTTTCATCATTGGTGGGGATGGATTTGTGTAACATCTTACTCAGTAACACTGTGAGGGTACTGTTTAAGGGGATGGCTCTTCAGCACTTTTTCCAAAAGCAATTAGGGATGTGTAATAAGTGCTGGGTTTGCCTGTGATATCCACATTCCATGAATAAAAGAAACCATTCCTTACAGATTCAAACAGAAATAACACCAAGTGCAGCTCCTGTGATTGTCATCTGCTACATGTTTCCAAAACACAGATATTCCCACTCTACCACCTAGTTTGACCCTTATTCTCTCCTATCACCTCCTGAGCTCAGAGGTAACAGTGGGTGTACTGTACTTAGATTAGCAAATCAGAGCTCTGGACTAGTATAATTGAGCCATGGGTTCAATAGAATCTGAATTCACTGAATTAACTGACAGCCGCAGTAGTACTAAGAACCTTCATTGCTCACTAATGTTCTCAGAAAAGAAAAGCTGTTGTCTGTCTCTAGTTCATCCAAATTTGGTTCCAGACCTACAGCAATATGGTTGACTCTTGGTGGCCTTACAATTCGCTCAGGTCACAGCATATAAATGCTGACTTTGCTAGCTTGAGTATGAATTAATAAACAATAAACATCCTCTATTACAGCCGAGAGGTATTGTCGTTTCATTCCAGCCTGACGGGTAGCAACACTCATCACTTAGAAGACACAAGTGCAAATCTGGACCTGGGAGGATCCAAAATAACTTATCTGCGGATTTAGTTTCACTGAAGTTTCTCCAATCAAACTTTGTTAGTTACACTTATTTGTGCCTGCCTATGTTTTATGACCTTATGCCCAATAAATTGTTGGAAATGCAAATTATTAACAGGAATTGGTCAAATACACCAAGTGC
The DNA here is from genome assembly GCF_030144855.1 of Hypanus sabinus. Lineage (NCBI taxonomy): Eukaryota > Metazoa > Chordata > Chondrichthyes > Myliobatiformes > Dasyatidae > Hypanus > Hypanus sabinus. Next base: position 43,603,707 of record NC_082726.1, on the reverse strand, counting down.
TGAAAAGGGTCTGGAACTTAGTGCTTGAAAAGGTAGCAGAGGCAGTAAATCTTACTGTTATTTAAAACAGATTTGTCACAACTTACTGGGCTATAGTACAAGAGGTAGGATTACGAGTAGTTGTATGATCATGATGGGCCAAATGGTTTTCTATTCTGTAGCCTGTTACGCTTGAATGACACAATGTGGACAACATGCTCTTGGGTATCTTGGTGGCCAAGATGACAAAAATGCTTCATGAGCAGGGTATCACCTTAGTTTACAAAATTCTAATTATTGAATTGAATTGAAAATTAAGCAGTGCAGTGACTGAGAAGGAAATGTGATTTATAGTTGGTGAATTCAATATCAAATTTGCTAAACAAACCAAACAACACATTTGTTGTATGAGAGGTGCAGAAAAAGAAAAACGTTATTTTTAAAATATCCTGTAACAATACATAACCTGAAAGAAAAACATTCCACATCTTAAATTGCTCACTTATCCAAGAATATACTGGATGTGATTTAATGAGTTAATGAAACATGATTTAAGCGTTAATGATTCAATCCAGAACCACCCAATTTGATGATTGTTACAAAGTTCTGATGAAGGGTCTCTGAAATGAATCATTAACAGTTTTTTTAAATTAGTTTTTTTATACATTTTACAAATTAAAAAAACCCAAATCAAAATGAAGAACATTAATACAGTGCAAAATTAAGCATACAATGACAATTTGATACAAAGAAAGAGAATTAAAAAAAAGCACCTAAATTGAAGACAAGTAAACTTAGTATCCTCCCCAAGCCCCACAACACAAAAAAAACTCCAGACCAACCACAACACAATATAGAGAATATAAATCAGGACAATCAAACTCCCAGACTGTGAATACACTTAGCAACAGAGGAAAAAAAAGGAGCTGAAAGCAAGGGACCGAATGGAAAAAAAACCCTAGTCAAGAGGAAGGTTATGAAAGTACTCGATAAAAGGTCCCCAGACCTTATGGAACTTTAGGTCCGAATTAAGAACTGAATAATGAATTTTTTCGAGGTCCAAGCAGGCCATAATGTCGTCAAGCCATTGAGCATGAGTGGGCGGGGCAACATCTCTCCATCTAAGGAGGATCAAGTGTCTAGCCAGGAGAGAGGCAAAGGATAATATTCGGCATTTGGTCGGACTCAGACGTAAATCTGTCTCGCCCCAGAAACCGAACAAAGCAATTAGGGATTTGGTTCTAGGTGCTGATTCAGAATATACGATAACATAATGAAGAATCATTAACAGTTTTATCTTCCACAGATTCAACGAGATTTTCCACCATTTTCTATTCATTCAGATTACAGTAATTTTATTCTTTTTATGTTTTTGCTAGGTAGTTAATTTGTGTCTTCATGAAACTATAAGGCAGTTAAAAGTGAGCTGCCAATTTTGCAAGTCAATTAATAATTTATGGAAATTAACAATTAATGGGTATGTTTTTCTCACAAACAGATATAGAATTATTTGCACACTAATAACGATCAGTGTTTTTAACACACTTCATGTTTCTGCAATATCTGGGCCATTAGTTGTGTGAGTTTGCAGAAGAAGAGTATCGCCATTGGGAAAAGAAATATTTTATTAGTTTTATAAATAGTGTTGTTAGTAAGTTATTGATATACATTTAGTAGAACTCATGGGTGTGTCTTTTTTCTTTTAAAATGATTTTATGAGGAAAATCTATCACTACTGAAAAGCCGAATTCATTGTAGGAAATGGATAGGTAAAAGACAGCAGGAAAAAGGAAGATTTATTTGGGTAATCTCAAGTTAGTAATTTGGGTTTATCCTCTCTCTTTTGGTCATAGTCTTCCCCACATAAAACTTCTGGTTATTTATATTGATAATTTTCTACGTAGCTTTTTTTTCAGCCGGTGACATCATGGGTTGGGACAGTTTTTTGTGTTAAGTGACTGCATAATTTGGGATTAGGGTGGATAGCTCTTTTTCAGATGGTATGGGCCCGGACTAGTTATTAATCCTCAGTTATTAAAGTAATTTTGCTTAAGGAGGTGGGACCACAGTGATTCATCCTGAATTTATTTGCTGGTGGAGCAGAAATTTGAGAATGCAATAATTTCTTTCCAAATCACTTTCAACAATGTTTCAGAACTTTACAAAACAAGATAGTAAAAACAATAAGCTTAAAAATGAAACACAATATTCTTCTGGAAAAAAACAATAACATTGTATCATCACAAATGACACTCCAGGTTAAGCTAAAACCTATTTTTGATTAAACATTGGCAATTCTATTTATAAAATGAAAAGTTATTTCTCTGTGAAAACTCCTTTCTTCAAACCCCACTATTTATGGAGATTACATTTTATCTTTTCTCTCTTCTTAGTTAAATCAAGAGGGCCAATATTTCATAAATATACTTTCACAAGTGGGTATCACCAGCAAGGCCAGCATGTATTGACCCTGCATAATTGCCCCTGGAAAAGTAGCACTTCTTTACCTTCACCATATGAACATGATGTTTATTCCAATGTGGGATTCTTGTTTTATTGTTGTTATTTGTTGCACAACTAAATGGATTACAAGATACTTCAAAGACAGTCCTGCATCATTAAAGGGCTAAACTGTGTAAGGGTAACAGTTCCTGACAAGATCATAATTGGAGTCCATCAGACTTCCATCAGGGTTATTATGTCATAATGACACTTTCTGATACCAGGAAGGAAGAAAAAGTCACTGCTTTTGTGGGATTTGAACTCTAATCTCAAGATGTTTAGACTGCAAACTACTGGATCACTAATCCCTTCAGTTATTCATAGAACCACAAGATATAACCACAATGCTGTGTTTCCACTTTCTGGTCAAAGTTGAGTTTATTGGCATGCAAAGGTGCACACTTGCACCAGCATCACAGGCACATACAAGCAGCATATACAGGCTAGAGGAAAAAGGATTTAACAGACTTTAAGCAAATTCTTCACTAGAAAAAAACATAATTAGAACAAAAATCAAAATTGTAATACCGATTGTACAAAATAAAACCACGGCTTGCTCACATTGAAGTACTCACTCCATTATCTTTCTTTTCTGCTTACCCTCAGTTTTTCTTCTACTGACGGATCCCCAGCCCTGACAACTACCATTCCCGCGTTCAGCCCTTCTTGTTCCCACTACACCTGCCGAGGGCTTCGGAAGCGGCTCTTGCCCCGTGGAGTCGTGCTGGTACATGCGCATTGTTGGTGGTTGACGTCAGTGCCAGCTGTGTGCGGAGCGCGAGCGGCAGAGGCAGAGCAACGGCAGCGGCAGCGGCAGCCGTGTGAGGCCCGGGATCGAGCGGGCCCGGCTCATTGCAGCCCGGAATGGAGAGGCTGCCCGCCTACTCCCACATCACAGGTACTGCAGGCCTAGGATGCGGATGTATAAACCGTCACCCTTCTTCCCTTGTCCCGAGCCAACGGAGTCCCCCCCCCCCCCAGCCCGGTCACCTCACTCTCTGTCCAGAACCCCCTCAGCCTCACTCGGGTCCTCTTCAGCCAGGTTGCTCCTACTCCCGTCCATCTCCTCCCTCTACCCCCGCCCCCTCCGGCACGTCCACCTACTCCCGTCTTCCCATTCTCCTCCCACTCCTTTCCCTTTCCCTCATTCCCGCAATCCACACCTCAACACCCCCCCAACAGATCCTCGTACTCCCCCAGTGCCCTACACCTCATAGACATTCGGCAGGCCACCACTCCCTCCCAAGAGGACTCCAGTTTCCCACCTTTGCCCCCTTTAACCCCTACACGCCCCCAGCCTTCACCCCAGTCACCCTCCACCTCACCCACCCCTCCCTCCACCCCCTCTCCTGTCCACCTCACCCACCTGCATTCTCACCCACACCCAACCCCTCTATCCCCACCTCACTTTCCCCATTCCCCCCTCCACCCACCTCCCCATCTCCCTTGCTCTACAGCCCCCCCAACCCTAGCTCCCTCAGCCCCATCCCCTAGGCCCCCAACACCCTCATGACTCCCTACTCCCAACCCCTTAACTCCTTTCCCACTGCCCTAAACAATGGATGATGGGAGAGGTGAACTGAGGTCAAGGAAAGGGAGTGAGATGAATCTTGTATCGTAATGTGTCGCCATATTCTAGTGCTGACACACTGTGACTTATCGATTGCAAACTTGAAAAATTGCTACCATTAGTCAGCATCCTCTCTCGCCCTGGTTTTCTTATAGTAAATGCAATCTTTAGGTTGGAAATGTGTTTAAACCTGCATATTGGATTATGGTTCTGAGTTTGAAGAATTGAATGACTATTCATTGTCAAAATGGTTGCTGTTATAGCTTTTAGGTGAAAAAGTGGATGTTGAAATGATGGTATTTACAGATTTTGACTCAGATATGGCAGAACCCCAAACCCAGTCAGGGATCCATTGTAAAGCTTTTCATATAAGTTAAGCTGAGTCCAGTTGAAGGAATTAGACGACAATGTTCTGAGTAAGACAGGAAGTTATGGGAAGACTTCATCTGCATCAGTGGTAGAAATTGATTCTTGTGGTTGGGAATTAAAGGGAAAATAACTGCTGCTGCAGAAAAGTGATAATGGAAAAGAAACTCAACAAGCAGTGGATGAAGATTCAGAGCCTGAATTTATTATAGTTGAGGGAGTGTAAGAGATTATTTAGTTGAGAGCACAAATTTCCCAAGTGTGCTAACTTTTTCCTTAATATCCTTTGCTGATTGATGCATTTTGGAATCACCTTGATCCACTTATCACATCTTCCCAGAGGACCATCATTAATTAATTCAGACAAATGTGTAGCCTGAGTCCTTCTCAGCCAGATGGTAGATCTCAGGAATTCCATGCGAGCATTCTGCTGAGTAGTGTGACTCAGTTGCTTTGTAGCTGTCTTCCTGATTGCACATGACCTTGGTGATCCCTTCAGGAGTAGCTTGCTTGCTTTCAGTCCATTTATGATGAATACCATGGCTTTGGGCATGTACTCACTGGATAGGGGAATCAAGGGATATGGGGACAAGGCAGGGACTGGGTATTGATAGTGAATGATCAGCCATGATCTCAGAATGGCGGTGCAGACTTGAGGGGCCGAATGGTCTACTTCTGCACCTATTGTCTATTGTCTATTTAGAAGAATGAAGGGGATCTCATTGAAACCTATCGAATGACTAGATAAAACATGAGGAAATCTGCAGATGCTGGAAATTCAAACAACAACACCACACACAAAATGCTTCCTGACGAAGGGTCTCGGCCCGAAACATCGACAGTGCTTCTCCCTATAGATGCTGCCTAGCCTGTTGTGTTCTACCAGCATTTTGAATGACTAGATAGATTGGAGAAGATGTTTCCTATTGTGGGGGAGTCTGGGAATAGAGGGACATCAATTTAGAATGGAGATGAGGAATTACTTTAGTCAGAGTGTGGTGAATCTGGAATTCATTACTATAGCTGGTTGTGCAGGTCATTAAGTGTAATGGATTCTTGTTAAGTTAGGGTGTGAAAGGTTATAGGGAGAAAGGAGGAGAATGGGGTTGAGGGGGAAATGGATCAGCCATGATCATATTGCGGAGCAGATGCAATGAACCGAATGGTCTAATTCTGTTTTAGTGTCTTATGGTCTAACTGGGTTTATGCACCCAAGTTCTAATCTTTTGGATTGGTTTTTCAATTAGCTTTAATAGCAGTTTTTGAATTTTACTGTTAACTATAGTTTGTGACTGCTTGTGTTGTATTATCACACTGTTTTATCACTCAAAGCTTATGCTGTGTATTTGACAACTGCAAAAGCAGCTTAATCCATGTCCATGAGAGGGACTTGGAGGATCTGAATAATGTCCAGTGTACACGTTGGACTTCTTCCCAGTAGCTGATTTTTACCACTGAACACCTTACATGATCCTAAATTTCTTCGGTAAACAAAGCTGTGAAACTACTTTTGAAGAAAAAGAAAGCAGTGAAGAGCTTTCTGAAAAAGTGGGCAATTAATAAATTAGCTTCTGGGTAAATATGATATAATTTTGAGAAGGAAGCAGAGAAACCTGGGGGAAGTAAAATACAAAAATTCAAAGTAGTCATGTAAGTTAATAAACAGTTTTGGTCTTATTAACTACTGTACTGCAGAACTGGCACTAGAGAGAGTGCAAAGTAGATTTGTACATATTAAATCAGAACTCAAATTATGTGCAAGTTTGGCATTATTGTTGAAAAGATAATACTTTCTGAGGATGAGATTAGAACCTGGGGTCATAAATGTAAGAATCATTCATTCATTATGGAACTTAGCTGGGATATCTTGAGCCAGAGAGGTAAAAATGAACTTGCTGTCACAGAGCCATTGAGACAAATTTAAAGAGAAACTGGATAACATATAAGGTAGAAAGATGCATTAATAACTTTAGTGAAAAAGGATGGGAAATTGTTAATTTGGACCAGTTGCACTGGATTGCATGCTTTTGTTCTGTTTATACTTTTAGACAGTTTAGTCAGTTTTCTGTGATATCCAAGTATGCTCACCCAATGAATTATTTCCAACATGTTTTTCTTGTAGATACTGTGCCATTAACCTGAATAATCAGGATGAATGGTAGTGATGACTGGTAAATATTATGGTAAAATGCCATATTTAGTGTGTCTAGATTATCAGTTCTGTAATTTTTTTTCTACTTGAATATATAAAAAAGGTATGTGTACAGTCTAGGAACTAAAATACCTTTATAAAAAAAAGACTGAATAAAATAATTATAAATTTCATTCACAAAGTCATTAAGATTTAGGACCAATTTAGATGACAGAATTATGCTGGGCTAAGTATTATCAACATTGTGAACCACTTCAGACACTAAGCATGGAAATTGAAAATTCTGGAAAGTCAGACAGCATTAATAAGGAGAGAATTTTGTCTCTGTAGAGTCTGCCAAGTCTGCTGACTATTTCTCACATTTTCTATTTCAGATCTGCAATATCTGCAGCTTATTGCAGTTTTATGCACAGCTTTATTTCGTCATAAAGGAATTGTAGAACAATTCAATATGAATTATTGTATCATCATATTATAAATATATAATTCCAAATAGGATGTGATTTTATATCTTAATGTCAGCTTGGTTGTGTTGTAATATTATTGACTGCATTGAAAAGATTTTAGGTTGAAGCTCTATTCCAGAGTCTGGACATATAATTAGTGCTGTTTTGGTGGAATTTTCCAAACACTGGCTTATTGAGATGCATATTAGCGATTCCATGGCAAAAAAATGACAATGAAGGCTGTAGTAAGGCACCAAACTTTGCCTAAATTGATGATAAACCTAATCAATTTACTAGTTCAGATGTATTTCTATAGTGAAACTTTTTTTAAAAGTAGGAAGCAGTTATCTAATTCTCCAACACACACAAAATACTGGTGGAAAAGGAGAAGCACTGTTGACGTTTTGGGCCGAGACCCTTCGTCAGGACTAACTGAAAGGAAAGATACTAAAAGATTTGAAAGTAGTGGGGGGAGGGGGAAATGCCAAATGATAGGAGAAGACTGGAGGGAGTGGGATGAAGCTAAGAGCTGGAAAGGTGATTGGCGAAAGTGATATAGAGCTGGAGAAGGGAAAGGATCATGGGACGGGAAGCCTCGGGAGAAAGAAAGTGGGGGGGGGGGGAAGCACCAGAGGGAGATGGAGAACAGGCAAACAGCTAAATATGTCAGGGATGGGGCAAGGGATGGGTTAATGCCCCTCCTCCCCTTCTCCCCTTCTTACCAATCACCTTTCCAGCTCTTAGCTTCATCCCACCCCCTCCAGTCTTCTCCTATCATTTGGCAATTCCCCCTCCCCCCACTACTTTCAAATCTGTTACTATCTTTCCTTTCAGTTAGTCCTGACGAAGGGTCTCGGCCCGGAACGTCGACAGTGCTTCTCCTTATAGATGCTGCCTGGCCTGCTGTGTTCCACCAGCATTTTGTGTGTGTTGTTTGAATTTCCAGCATCTGCAGATTTCCTCATGTTTGATCTAATTCTCCAGATTGTTTTATCTGCAAGCTCCCTCAGGGTTAATTAATTATAATGTTCTTGCACTGAGGGATATGTCTGGTCTACATGTTTGAAGACTAGCAGGGCCAAAAGTTGTAGTGTTATAACTTGTTATAAATTCTTGTTGGCTATCATGTTTTTCAATATGTACACAATAAGTAAAAAAAAATCTGTTGCGTATGTTGCACAATCCTTACTTGGGCAACACTTTTGTGGATTTATGAAGCCTAGATGATTTACACACATAGCCACAATTGAATATTAGAAAAGCTGGAGTCTAATACTTATACAAATGCTACTGTTATCTTCTAGGTGATATAGATAGAGCAATAGCGCAATTTAATATTAAGGGACCTAAATGTATAAGTAGTTAAATGATTACAACTTATCTATCAAACATTGTTTTTCAGTTTTTTGTTGTGCATGACCATTTTTAATTTTCCATTGTGCAGTAAATTTCTACATCTGTCATAGTATTTCAGATATGGTTTAAGATTGACTAGGAGTTGACGATTGAACAAGCATCTTCTGTGTCAGTTTTTTTTTTGTGATTTGTGATCTCTTTTTATCTTTCCAGTCTTCAGGGTCATGGGTCCTACATAGGGGATCAAAAGTCTTCACCTGACCCAAGTGCTGTTAAGTGATTGGAAGCAAAAATGGATGTGGGGATGCTTGCTTTATATTTTCTGGCACACTGGCTCAATGGCATCAAAGTGAATGAAATAATCGATACACAGCACTTGGGGCTACAAATACGTTGAGGGGCCACCAGAGTATTAGTCATGTACTGTCTAGCAGTGTTCAGTTGGATATCAACAAGTTTTGCATGATTGTTTTAAGTCTATCTTTGTTGACATCTTGGCAGTCCCACAGAATCAAGGGTGACTAAATTTCCCCTCCAATTTCGTGGATTCCAAGGTGACAAATGAGCCAATGTATGGACCACATGCTCTTCTACAGATGGAGCAGATGGTGGCATACAACCAACTGGGTGGATCGTTAATAAGGTTGTATGCTCGGTGCTTGGCTTTAAGGTTCTCAAAAATGCTTTGAGCAGTTGTAGACTACAGATTACAGTGGGTTATGGCCTTTCTTCAAGGAAGCTTTGAGCGCATTGTTGAATCTTTTTCTCTCCAGGTACACTGTGGCATACAGTATATGTTTTGGGAGTTTAGTGTTGTGCATGTGACTGATGCGGCCTACTCTGTGTGGTTGCAGCAGCTTGGCTAAAATTATTTTGACAAGAACTCCCAAACAGTGATCTTTTCCATCAAGAAAAACATTAGCAATAGGTGGGTGGAAATGGCTCTACTTGTAAGTTCCCCACTAAGTTGCACATCTTTGTAGTTCTTATTGTAGAATCTACAGTCTAAGGAAAAGAGTTTGCTACTTTAAGTATTTTCTTATCCCTTTTAAAATCTTCAGTTCAGATATCTCTCAACTTCAACTTATGGATTCTAGGAGGAAAAACTTTCTACAATTCCATTAATAAAATCATTTGCTGAATTAATTTTACTTTGGTGCTTTGATAAGTTAGGAACAAAAATCATTTTAAGAGGTTCTGAATTAAGATACTGTTCATATTTGTACAATTATTAGAATATTGTTTTTAAGCTTTCAGACCTTTCACTGTGTCTTGTCATTTGTAGGTTGTTACACTTCAAAATTTGCTAGGAAATATGGACCTTGTTGTACGTGGATTAATCAGTTCAGAGCCCTTTGCATCCTTTTTTTTTGCAGCACTTTTAGCACGTCTCTGCAGGAGTGAACACTACCAGATATCGTCAAATATCTTGTTTGTAGTTGAGACTGAAATTTTGTATGATGTATTTTTGTCCAAAGAATGGCTAGGCATTCTGTTTTACTTGAGTGATTGCCACTGGTGGAATTTTGCTCCTGATCCATTTTCAGTCTTATATTTGAGGGAGGCTGAGGTATTTCCCATTCTTCATTCAGAGAGTGAATCATGAAGCTTTTAAAATTCAACGTATTAAGGATACTTCAAATACCATTTCAAGTCGTGAAAGGGTATAATGACATGACATGACATTTCAGCTGAGACCCTTCATCGGCACTGGGAAGGAAAGGTCCAGAAGCCGGAATAAGAAAGTGATGGAAAAGGGTTACAAGCTGGCAGGGGATCAGTGAGATCGAGTGAGGTGCTTGGAGGGGATAGGTAGAAGAGGTAAAAGGCTGAAGAAGAAGGAATCCGTAATAGGAGAGGGCAGTGGAAGAAAGGGAAGCAGAAGGGGACCCAGAGTGAGGTGATGCACTTAAATAAGTAAGGATGAAAAGACTGCGTCAGGTTTCAAGGCAGCAAAGGATAGGTTGACTCTGCTTATGTGTTCCAATGCTGAAAGAGACTGGAAGATGAAGCCTCTCTTAATTTACCATTCACTAAACCCGTGTGCTCTTAAGGGTTTGAGTACTGTACACCCTAGTATGTTAACTTTCTATGATTTATTACATTGAATATTACCTTAAATTGATGAAATATAATATGAATGTTGCCTTGTGGTACTGCTTTTGTGTCATATTGGTATGAAACTGTGAATAAATTGAAGATAAAACATATTTAGGAAGCCCCCCAGAATGCATCCCTATTTTCTCCATTTAAATAATTATTCACATTATATGTTTTCCATACTATGCATTGACTGCAAGGAACATATCCCTTGCATATAACAAGGATAGGGTGTGGTTGTATAAGGGTGTGTCTCTTTGCTGCTACAGGCTAGACGTTGGGGTAATGCTTTCAAGCCCATGTTTGGAAACAGTTATATACCTGGCATAATTCTAAACATATAAATCTGTGTTTTTCTGTGACAACTTATGAAAAGCCCTAGAAGTAAAAGCTTATGTTGATGCCATGTACCACCTTAAACCTAAATTATTGGGAAAAATCAGGTTGATGGTGAATCTCAAGGCTATTAGTCTTTTGAGTCGGTTTTGTTATTTAACATGATCATGGGTGATCATCCAAATTCAGTATTTTCTTGCTTTCATCCCAAGTCCCTCGATCTCTGTAGCCATTACTGACTGCCCTATCTAACTTATGGATATGTTTGGCCTCAAATGCCCTCTGTGATAAAGAATTCCAGTGGTTTGCTCCTCTGGGTGAAGAAATCTCTGCTCATTTTGGTTCTTAAGTGGCCAATCTTATGCCTCTTTGTTCTGGGATTCATGACTGGGAATATCTTTCATACATCTCATCTGTTCCATCTGATCAGGATTTTGTAAGTTTTGATGAGTTCTCATTTAATGCTTCTAAACACTTGCAAACAAAAGCCCAATATTGGTTGCATCAATCCTGCCATCTCAACAATTAGTTTGTTGATTGTTCACTGCACTCTCTGCATTTCAACATCCTTCTGTTAGTAAAGAAACCAGTACTACACATAGTACATAAGGTTTGGTCTCATCAATTGACTATATAATTGCAGTAAGTCAACCATGCCCCTGTACTCAATTGCTGTTGCTGTGAGGATCAATAGTCACTTCAGCTTCTGAAATGCATATTATACCTGAATGTTTAATTTCAGTAACTGGGGCACAAGGACATCCAGGTTTCACTGCACCTCACCTTCCTAATCTCATGCAGTGGGGATGTGTTCTTGCATTATGCCTCATTTGCTATGGAAGTGTTTGAGTGATAGATTGGTGGATTTTAAGCTAGTCTTTGAAGTATCTGTATCTTAACTATGTCTTTGTCCTTTCAATTCATATGTAAAATCAGTGTTTCATTTCTATATACCGTGTATGCAAGGTCATAGAATTTTAAAACTCGAAGTTTAAACCTGCCCCCCCCCCCCCCCAATAATTTTAACTTACAACCCTGGAAGCACTTGAAATTTCTTCTCTTCTCCATATCCATGATTTTAGATTTTATTTTTTCCACTGTGCTTTAAGAAGCATACTTTAAGAAGACTTATCTCAAGGATCTGGAATTCCTTCCATATCCTTCTCAAGCTCTTTTTATAAAATTCTCAGTCAACCCTACTTGTTTGACCCAAGCTTCTGTTGATGTAATGTCATGTTTGAGTTTTGATGCTAAAATACTTGCCACCTTTGGGATATTTTGTTTTCTCATTTTATGGGATGTGGATGTCACAGGAAAAGTCCAATCCTTTTGGCCCCTATGAAGATGGTGGCAGGTTGCCTCTTGAATTTTATCAGTCTATGGCTCTGAGAAAATGCAAGTGGTTGAGTGAGACTTGCCTGCTATATGCAAAATACTTAAAAAGTAATGTAATTGTGCAGTTTTAAACAATTATGCTTGGTTAATATTATTGCACTATTTCAAATTGTCAAGTATGATGTTGTGGCCATCACTGAATCATGGCTGAAGGATGGTTGTAGTTGGGAGCTGAATGTACAAGGTTACACTTGTATTGGAGGGATAGGAAGGTAGGCAGAGGGGTTGGCATGACTCTGCTGGTAAAGAATGACATCAAATCAGTGGAAAGATGTGAGATAGGATCTGAAGTTATTGAATCCTTATGGGCTGAGTTAAGAATCTCCAAGGGTAAAAGGACCCTGATGGCAGTTATATACAGGCCTCCCAACAGTAGCTGGGATATGGACCACAGATTACAATAGGAAATAGAAAAGGTGTGTCAAAAAGGCATGGGAGATTTTTACATGCAGGTTGATTGGGAAAAATCAGGATGGTAATGAATCTCAGGAGTGAGTTTGTTATGTCTACAGCAGGGGTGGCCAACCTTTTACATTCCATGCATCAGTTTTTTCACACACGAGTTCAGATGTGCCATACACCTCTTGTATCCCCATTCATTTCTTGTAAAAATGTTAATATAGACATATTCAGCATTTTTACATGATATATTGATTTAATATAAAACAAGATAAACATTACTTACCTTATTGAGACTTTTAACAAATATATTTTGTCTTCTTTTGATTTCTTCCTTTTTCTTAATCACATATTCTTTCTGTAACTCAGACCCAAGCACTAGCTTTCAGTTTTCCTTCTATTTCAATCTGATGTGTTTTATAGTGTCTATTAAGATCATGTCTTCTATTATTTGAGAAAGTGTTTTCACAAACAATGCACAATGGTTTTCCTGCCAGACCCACTATAAATAAGAACTAATTTTCCCACATCATTAAATTCACGCTTATTATCACTTTCTGCTTTTCTTTTGCTCATTTTCTTTTGCACTTTTTCTTTTGCACTGTGATGGGTAAGTGAATGTAAAAACAAGGCTTAGTTTTCAAAAAAAGTACAAAACTGCAAATGTTCAGAAAGGACGGACAAAGCACAACTCCGAGGCGCCCGAGTGTCAATTGTAAACTGACTGGCGAAAAGCTGTGACGCACTGCTGGTGCAGATGCCTAGCGCCTCAGGATCAAACAAGTATCAAATTTGTATTGAACACTTAATGGAATGACTGCAGACCAAAAGTCTTTCTTTCCTAGTTTGACTCATTGAACATTTTTAAAATTGAAAACAGATTAATGTGAAAGAAGAGAACATTTGCCAAAAGATAATGAAATAATGAAATTGCTAAGAATAATTGCTAAGTTTTAGATTTATTCTCAGTAAAACCCATTTCTATCTCTAAGATACTTGAATTCCTGTTGTAGATTTTTTTTTCTACAAATCGGTTTTTGGTTAATACTTTTTCCATGAGTAGGCTTACTTTTTTATTATTATTATTGGGGTGCAATGCACCATTTCTATTCATCCAATGCACTACAGGTTGGCTTTTTAGAGCAGTTTGTCGTTGACCCTACTAGGGGATCAGCTATAGTGGATTGGGTGTTATGTAATGAACCAGAGGTGATTCAGGAGCTTAAGGTAAAAGAGCCCTTTGAAGCCAGTGATCACAATATGATTGAGTTCAACTTGAAATCTGATAGGGAGAAAGTAAAATCTGACTTAGCAGTATATCAGTGGAGTGAGGGAAATTACAGTGGTATGAGAGAGGAGTTAGCCAAAGTAAATTGGAAGGAGCTGCTGGCAAGGATGATGGAAGAGCAGTAGTGGTGTTAGTTTCTGGGAAAAATGAGGAAAGTGCAGGGCAGATGTATTCCAAAAATGAAGAAATACTCAAATGACAAAATAGTAGAACTGTAGCTGACAAGGGAAGTCAAAGCTAATAACAAAAAGAGAGGGCATACAGCAAAGCAAAAGTAGAGAGAAGATGGAGCATTGAGAAGCTTTTAAAAACCTATAGAGAGCAACTAAAAGGAATCATTAGAAGAGAAAAGATGAAATATGAAATCAAGCTAGTAAGCAATACCAAAGTGGATAGTAAAAGCTTTTTCAAGTATATAAAAAAAAGAGATGAGTGTGTGTATAGGGCCGCTAGAAAATGAGGCCGGAGAAATAACAGTGGGGAACAAGGAGATGGCAGATTAACTTGCACGTTGAGTTGGTGGTGAGGAAGGCTAATGCACTGTTATCATTCATTTCAAGAGATATTGAATACAAGAACAGAGGTATGATGGGTTTTATAAGACATTGGTGAGGCCTTACCTTGAATATTGTGAACAGTTTTGGACTTCTCATCTAAGAAATGATGTGCTGGCATTGGAGAGGGTCCAGAGTCCATTCACAAGGATGATTCTGGGAATGCAAGGGTTATAGTATAGGGAACATTTCATGACTGCATCTGTACTTGTTGGAATTTATAAGGGTGAAGGGTCTCATTGAAACCTTTGAATGTTGAAAGGCTTAGACAGAGTAGATGTGGAAAGGATGTTTCCCATGTTGAGGAAATCTAGGACAAGAGGGCACAACATCAGGATAGAGAGATGTCCATTTAAAACAGAGATGTGGAGAAATTTCTTTAACCAGAGGGTGGTGAATTTGTGGAATTTGTTACCACAGGCAGCTGTGAAGGCCAGTTTGTTGGGTGTATTTAAGGCAAAGATTGACAGGTTCTTGATTGGACATGACATCAAAAGGTTATGGTGAGAAGGCTGGGGAATGGGGTTGAGGGGGAGAAAAGGATCAACCATGATTGAATGGCAGAGCAGAATTGATGGGCTAAATGGCCTAATTCTGCTCTTGTGTCCATGGTCTTAGTATGTTAAGCAGTTTGTGTTAAGAAATTTGTGGTGCTTTTGAAAATTCAGGTAAAAACTGACTATGCATTATAACTAATCAAAGATCAAGGTAAATTTATTATCACAGAACATATCTGTCACCCTGAAATTCATTTTCTTGTGGGCAATCACAGTAAATACAAGAAACCCAATAGAATCAATGAAAACCGCACCCAACAGGACAGACGGCAACCTGCATGTAAAAAAAGCCAAACTGTGCCAATACAAAATGAAATAGATAATAATAAATAACCAATGAATATAGAGAACATGAGAAAGAGTCTTTGAAAATGAATCCATAGTTTTTGAGAACAGTTCAGTGCTCAGGTGACTGAAGTTGAGTGGTTATCCCCACTCCCCAAGGAAGAAACCATCCCTGATGCTTGAGGGGTAACAACTTTTCCTGAACCTGGTGGTGTGGGTCCTGTACTTTCTTCCTGATGGCAGCAGTGAGAAGAGAGCATGGCCTAGATGGTGGAGGGCCTTGATAATGGATGTTGTTTTCCTATGACAGCGCTCCATTTAGATGTGCTCAATGGTGAGGAGGTATTTACCTGTGGTACTTGGTTGTATCAACTAGTTTTTGGTTTTTCCTTTCAAGGGCATTGGTGTTTTTTATGTCAAACTGTGATGCAGCCAGTCAATATACTCTTCACCACACATTTATAGAAGTTTGTCAGAGTTTTACATGACATGCTGAATCTTCGCAACCTTCTAAGATGGTTGGGGGGGGGGCTGCCGTGCTTTCTTCATAATACCACTTCACGTGCTTGGCCCAGGACAGGTTCTCTGATGTGACAACACCGAGGAATTTAAAGTTGCTGACCCTCTCAACCTCTGAGCTACCTCTGGTTTCCCCTCCTGAAGTCAATAATCAGCTCCTTGGTCTTACTGACATAAGTGTGAAATTGTTGTTGTGGCACCACTCAGCCAGATTTTCAGTCTCCTTATGTGCTGATTTGTTGCCACCTTTGATTCAGCCAATGACACTGGTGTCCTTAACAAACTTAGATGTGGCATTCGAGCTGTGCTTAGCTTCAGAGTCATAAGAATACAGTGAGTAGCATGGGGGCTAAGTACATAGCCTTGTCATGTACCTTTGCTGATGGAGATTGTGGAGGAGTTGTTGTTGCCAATCCAAATTAACTGGGGTGTGCAAGTGAGGAAATCAAGGATCCAATTACATAATGAGGTATTGAGTCCAAGGTTGTGGAACTTATTAGTTTTTTAGGGAATAATAGTATTGAATGCCAAGCTGTAGTCAGTGAAGCACATCCTGATGTATACATATTCACTGCCCATGTTGAGTAAAGAGCCAATGAAATGGCATCTGCTGTTGATCTGTTGTGAAGGTAAGCAAATTGGTGCGGATCCAAGTCACTTCTCAGGCAGAAGTTGATAGAGTTCATTTCCAAATTCTCAAAGCACTTTCATCTCTGTGGATGTAAATGGTACTGGATGGTAAGTCATTGAGGCAGGTTACCATGTCCTTTTTGGGCCCTTGGATAATTGAAGTCTGCTTGAAGCAGCTGGGTTCCTTAGACTGCCAAACTGAGAGGTTAAAGATAGTAGTGCAGTTTGCCTTCTAATGGTTTGAAGATTGGGAGTAAATTGTGCTATTCT
Source organism: Hypanus sabinus (assembly GCF_030144855.1). Taxonomy (NCBI): domain Eukaryota; kingdom Metazoa; phylum Chordata; class Chondrichthyes; order Myliobatiformes; family Dasyatidae; genus Hypanus; species Hypanus sabinus. Next base: position 43,587,003 of record NC_082726.1, on the reverse strand, counting down.
GCAGTGGGGCAGAATCTTGGATGAAAGATTAGAGAATGTTAGTTGGTACCTGTGTAGCTGAGAGTTAATAAATATTTCATTTTTTAAAAATCAAAATTCTTAACTTTTACTGAGTACTTATGGTCCTCTTTAATTCTAGGAAGTATAAATATTTGTGTAGTGGATTCTGGTTAATTAAGCTATCAGATAATTGGGTTGGCCACTTATGTGGATCAACTCTTAAAGAACAAAAAGGAATTGTGAAAATTGCTGGATTCCCTCTGTTAATATGGGATATCTATAGTGTAATTAATATTTGAGTAATACAGGTAGTCCCCGAGTTACGAACGTCCGACTTAGGAACAACTCGTACTTATGAACCGAGGAAGGAGAATGCCGTCCGCTATTTTAAGTCGGATCACGACATTGTCCGCCATTTTAAGTCAGATCGTGATGATTTCTGCCATTTTAAGTCATTGCTGTTGACACTGTGTTGAGTGTGTGACTTTGTATTTGGCTTAAGTTTCTCGTAGCAAGATTCTCGTAGCCCCCCTCCTTTTGCGGTCGGCTGGTGGCGCAGTGAGATCAGCGCTGGTCTCAAGAATGGAGGTTCCCGAGTTCAATCCAGTGACAGATCACTCCCAAGCACGCTGGGTTGATGTCGAGCTCGCAATTTGACTTTGTGAAAAAAACACTGCCACCTCCAGTTTAAATTCCCATGCGGAATATTGAGGAGGATCAAATATCTAAATCCAGCACAGCCCCTACTTGTCCCATTTAACCTGTCTCAGTGCGGTGGACTTTAAGACCCGGGGAATTCAGTGTGGTGGTCCTTAGGACCTGGTGGAGCTCGGAGACCTGCGGAGGTTGGGACCCGCCTCCCGCAGTGTTTCTGTTCCGTTGATGGGAAGTGATTACGATTGAAAATAAAGTGGAAATAATAAAGCGTTTGGAAAGAAGTGAAACGTCATTGGTCATTGGAAAAGCGTTAGGCTAAGTCAGTTAACGATCAAAACAATTTTAAAGGATAAAGTGAGAATAATGGATCATGTGAAAGGCCCTGCCCCGATGAACGTTACAATTATTACTAAGCAATGCAGCGGTTTAATTATTGGAATACATACGTTTCTTAAGTTTTTTATATGCATAGAAAGGTAAAATATATACTATATACTAAGACAACAGTTTGACTAACTGACGCTAAATACTGGATGTACTTGTTCCGACTTAAGTACAAATCCGACTTAAAGACGGACTCAGGAACAGAACTCGTTCGTAACCCATGGACTGCCTGTATAATAAATATTTTGGTTGATTAATCATACTTTGTTGTTTACACAATTCATTACAGACTATATGCATGAAGTACATGAATTCCATATGTCATTATGCCACCTTGTCAAAAATGAGCACCTCACTAAAGTAAAACAAATTAGACCCATTTCCTAGCCCCCATGTTTTTCTTTCAATTAGGTTTTGGAGTTACAAAACATAATGCTGATGAGTAAGTTTAAAAACGAACCATAGATGACTATCCACTTGTTGAAGTGCACTTTCTTTGCAAGGGGAGAGAAACAGTCAAGTTGACAAAAATGCATAGCATGTGTTTCTTTGGAAGGAGAGAAAGAGATGTTTGAGTTAAAAGAAAGTTAAGAGCATGTTTATTTCTTCCAAAGGTGATCAAGTTTAAAGAAAAAATGTCAAAAAAAAACAAAATTCATGGAATCATAGATGATGAGTACTGGGTAATAATAAATATTTTTTAAAAAAGCAGGAACAGCAAGCTACATGAGAAAGATGCATGCTTTTGGTTGCATGACAAAAAACTGGATGACTTGAGCAGTATTTTGAAGCAAATGAAATAGCCAGTGAAAAGTGGGTGCCAGTTTTATTAAGTGCAGTAGTTGGAAAACATACAGTTTGCTTAGAAGTTTAACTTCTCCAACCAAACCAGCTGAAATGAGCTTTGCTGATGTCATGAAAGTAATGCAGGAACATTTGAAACCAAAAAAAAACACTGTTGATTGCAGAATGCTTTTGGTTTCATAAGTAGAATCAAAAGGTAGGGGGGTTAATTTCAGCTTATGTGGCTGAATTGATAAAATTGAGCTTTGCCAGTTATATAATGGGCTTAGTGATGAATTGAGAGATCACTTAGTATTTGAAATTTTACAGGAAAGCATTCAAAAATGGCTCATAACTGAAGCACAATTCACATTTAAAAGAGCAGTTGAAATCACTGTATTGATGGAAACAGCAGCCACCAATGCGAGTGTGTTGCAGTCAGGAATGGAAGTGAGCATGAACAAAATTGAGATGTCTAAACAGAAGCCTGGCTGAACAAATTGTGTTACCACTGTGGCAGGGGCTCTTGCACACGAGACCAATGCAAGTTCAAAGGAGAAACTTGCAGAAAATGCAATGCAGTAGGAAATGTGCAAAGAGTAGGCTGGGCAGCCAAAGATAAATGAAATGCACAGGTAAGAGATAAAGGTAAAAAGTCAAGTTGCAATTTCAAAAAAAGCAATTATATGCTATTGATGAAAAATCTGATAATAGAGTGATACACGACTGAGTAGCCTTGAGATTTGCAATGTGAAAATTCTCAAGACGTAATATGGTTTGCATCGGTAGCGAATGGCAAATTAAAATGGAATTGGATGCTGGCTCGACTATTTCAGTCATTGCACAAAATAAGTTTGGCATTTCAAAGATACTAAACTGAAGCCTTCAGATATCTAACTAAGACCTTGTACTGGAGAAAAGGTAATTCCTGAGGAAATGACTTTCAGAACTGTGAAATACAGCAACCAACAAGTCACATTGAGCTTGTATATGATTAAAAACAGGAGGGACAGCATTCTGGAGCCATGATCGCGGAGACAACTACAACTTGATTTGAGATCCATCCAATATTTGTATGCTGTATCCCTGCAATGGTCAACTGAAAATGAATTAATAGAGATACTGGATGATGCCATAGCAGTGTGCAAGGATGGCATTGGAAAACTCAGACATATCAAGGGTAAAAATAGTGTTAAATGAAAATGCCACACCTAAATTTTACAAAGCCCATTGGTTTCTTGTATCATTTGTGATAAAAGTATCCAGTGAGCTAGGTTATATGGCGGCTGAAGGAATTCTTCTAAGGTTGAGTGGAGCCCATGGGCAATGCCAATGGTTCCACTAGCCAAGAAGGATGGGTTTATTAGGATCTGTGATGATTTTAAGGTCACCATTAACTCAGTACTGAAAGTTGATCAATATCCTCTGCCCAGGATAGAGGATATTTTTGTAAACCTTTCCAGACAGAAACATTTCAGCGAAGTGCACAGCAGAGGCCTACCTAACACATACAGATGTAAGAAGAGTCCAAAGTGTTTCTTACCATAAACACGCTTAAAGGGCTTTATTACCATGATAAGCTTAATTTAGAAGTAGGCACCTGCACCTGCACTCTGGCAGAAAGTTATGGATCAGGTGTTGCAAGGTTGCTCAGGCACACACTGTTACCTGGATGATATTGTTACCAGTGAGGATGACAAGAACATCTCCAAACTCTCAAGACAGTTTTAAAAAGATTAGAAGATTGTGAGTTCAGAGCATAACATAATAAGTGTTAATTCTTTAAGCATCACTTACTGTGGTCTCACCTTTGATGCACAAGAATTACACAAAGATGCTGATAAAATTCAAGCAGTGGTGGATGCCCCAAGACCAAAGGACCTGATACAGTTGAAGTTCTTTTTAGGATTTGTCAATTACTGTAAGCTATGGTCAAAGAATTGTCAGGTGACATTCTATAAGGCAAAGGACATGGTGATGTCAAATACTGTATTCACACATTGTGATCTACATTGTCCAGCAAAGCTTTCCTGTGATGCCTTGTCTTAAGGTATAAGAGTAGTCGTGTCACATGTTATGAGTGATGGAAATGAACATCCCATAGCCTTTGCGCCATGGTCCCTTAGTGCTACAGAGAAAAATTACGCACAGATTGATAGAGGGACATTGGGTCTTGGTTTCTGTGTCAAACGTTTCAACCAGTACCTGTATGGGTGGGAGGGAGGGATTATCCTTGTTATTGATCATCAGTCACTAGTGTCCAATTTCATTTCATAGAAGGGTGATCCACTAATAGCTGCAGCACTAATGCAGAGATGGGTTTCGCTTCTTGGAGGACAGAATTATAAATCTGAATTCAAGAGGATGACTACTCATGGAAATCCTGATGGATTGTCCCATTTACTCTTGGAAAACAAAGAACATGAAATATTTACAAAAGAGGGCACTCCTCTTGACATACTATATTATCCCTAATGCAAATCAAAAGTCTCCCTATTGCAGTTGAGTTGATCCAAAGAAGAATCACAAAAGACCATGCACTGTTTCAAGTCTACGTGGCCAACCAAAGTGGCTGGAATGTGCATCAGAAACTCTAGTTTCCCACATTTTTACCAGTGCTGGGATGAACTTGCCCTTAATGGGGCTTGCCTTATGTGGGGATTGAGAGTTGTTGTTCCATCCATGCCAAGAGCAAAAGTCTTGGTGGAGCTACATGCTGGCCATCTAGGTGCGGTTAAAATGAAAGTTTTGGGTTGAAGCTTTGGTGGCCTGGGATAGATCGAGCATTTTGCCATGCACTATTTGGGATGCCAATATGTCCCGAAGATGCCAAAAGCAGCACCTCTCTGTCCCAGGGAATGGCCTGCATTGCCCTGGCACAAATTTCTTGGTAGTAGTGGATGCAGTTACAAATAACCAGAAGTGTTCTCGATTGCCTCCACTACAGCCTTACGCATTTTCGATGTATTGAGAAGGTTCTTCTCAAGTACTGTCGTGGAACAGATTCAGTCATTCCTGAAAACGAATGGGGGTAAGACATTTTACATCTGCACTGTACCACACAGCTACAAGTGGCTTGTCAGAAAGCTTTGTCCAGAGTCTAAAAAATGTATTGTGAGCAATGTCAGCAGTACACACTAAGCTGGCTGAATCAGAAACTCACCAATTTCCGTCTTGCATATTGCAATGCAGCACAGTCCACAATCAGCTGTGCTGTTCCTGAGTTGTCCTGTGCACTTGCTAATAATGTTTGGATTTGCTCAAACCCAGTCTCAGAAGGAGTGTGTAGGACAAACAGTTCAGACAAATTGAGAGCAGAATCAATTGTTAGAGAAGCGAGGTGCCCTGAGCTATCAGAAACACTTCCAGGAGACAGAGTCAACTCCTACATCCACAACAGAGGAGGCCCCAGAGCCTGAGATTGTTTTATAGCCGCAAGTCTCTGCAGCCAAGCAGAGTGAAACCCTCCTTCTCTCCGGTCTATCTATGAATATCTATGGTTTTTGTTATCCTCTTACTCACTTCAGAAACCCCAAAACCCAGAATGACAGCTGGTCATCTTTGGCTAAAAAGGTAGAGATATATGAATTCGCTGCCTGATTCACATAGTACATGGAAGTGAGAGCAAGTCTTCTAGCGTTAGGTTACAGAACTGGACTGTACCTCCACTTTATTATCCATAAAAATTAGTACCTTGACTATTCTTGCCTAATAATCATTCTACAAAAGCAAAATGCATAAGTAAAATTAAAAAAAGCTGAAAATACTCAATTGGTCAGTGAAGATTTTTGGAGAGAGGAAAGTTAATATTGCAGTTGAATTATAAATTTATTTCTCACTTTGAAAATTTTAGTTGAGTCAATCCAGTCAATATCCATTATTTTTGTGTGATACCCCCTGAAAGTGGCAAGTTCTAATTAAGATATTTTGAATGGGGAGAACATTTCCTCATCTAAACAAATCATCACTTAAATATCTCCATCAGATTAGTCCTCAATTTTAACGTTAAAATCTGTTTGTGACATCAGGCCTCACAATGCTTCAGATCATGGTATCACTCTGATAAACCTGTGGTGTACCTCTTTATGTTCAACATGTGTATTTGCAGAAATCAAAGCTTTGCCCCTTTACCTTCCCTTCTCAGTAGAATTGCAGCTTCACAATGTACAGTGTTCTCCCCACCTTAGAGATCATTACTTCAGTCAGAAATTATACAATAAACGTACATTCCCTTTCTTCCACTGGACCCCCCCCCCCCCCCGGTTCCCCCCTGTGGTTTCACACCCTGCCTCCCCCAAAGCAGGTGCTGATGTGACATTAACTTTTCTCAATTTTTCTCCTTCATTTATTCTGAACTTGCAGCAAGCTGCTCTCTCAGAGCTAGCTAATGTTAAGTTTGTTGACAAGAGCAGTACCACTGTTGCTTTATGTATCAGAGGCTGGAAGTTGATTTTTGTAATTCTTCTGATGTATTCTCTTAGATCACCATCTTATTTTTTGAATATCAGGCCATTGTTTCCCTTGCAGTCACTGATTTTGTTTTGTCTGGGGATCTTCCTCCCTGAGATTCTAGCTGTTCAGATCCTTTTGCCTTGTGCAGCCCAAGATCTAAAGGAGAACTGTTGTGGGAGACTCATTATTTCAGCCTTTTCTTGCTTGATAGAACTCAACTATACCTACCCTTGACCTCTTGTTTCATTCTGTATCTAGTCTCTTTCCACTTAAAAGAATTTCTGATGTCCTCCAATATATTTACTGTTTATTGATTTCAGGTAGTTTACTTTTTGCATTCAGTATCATCCTACTTCCAATGATCTTAGGGTCTGTGGCTTTCTCCTTGAACAGAGAGTCTGTCATTCTTCCTTTGCCACCAGTTTCCTTTGCTTGGCTGAATTTATTTTCACATTATGCTTCCCTAATGTCATGCTTCCTTCAAGTGAAATATGGGATTATGGAAGTCCTTGTGGTTGGAAAATATGCCCATTGCCTTATGAGATACATGGAACATTCCATTTTTCGCTTCTACCCAGGTACGCTATATTATCTCTATTTCCAATATATTATAAATATGTTGATGCTATTTCCTGCACTCTCACTAAACTGGAAAATTTCATCACTAAATCCGTCACTGTCTATGTTATTTTTACCTTTGGTTACTCCATGAATGTGGTCTTGCTTCCAGTTTTCTTTCACTTTGATTATCCATGCTTTCTTGTCTTTCCTGTTCTTAACTGTCCCTGTGAAAGGTTAACAGCAACAAATCAAATGTTGTTTGGTCCACTGAATTCCACCAGCAGATTTTTGCTGAGAAGCATCGCATTGCCTGTATAGTAACATTACCGCCTCCTAAAAACATTGAACTACATAAATAAGATAATCTCCTAGGTCTAGCCTTGTAGATCACATTTCTCAACATTCAGTTTTGTTTTGCCTCTATTTCATCCATTATCTTAGGTACATGGATGAAAAGGGTATGGAGGGCTGTGGTCTGGGTATAGATGGATGTGACTAGGCAGAAAACCAGGCTGGTACAGATTTGAGGACCAAAGGTTCTGTTTCTGTTCTGTAGGGCTCTATGACTCTATCTTCTGTGCATATTATCCCCAAACACACTTATTGACATCCATAAATTGTACCACCCTCGATCAATCAATATTTGTATCACTGGCACTTAGAAAACAATTAGTATATAACTCCCACAGCTACCTAGACTATTCTTCCTCCTCCCACCCTGTCTCCTGCAAAAATGGTATCCCTTTTTCTCAATTCCTCCGCCTCCACCGCATCTGCTGTCAGGATGAGGCCTTTCATTCTAGGACAAAGTAGATGTCTTCCTTTTTTAAAGAAACGGGCTTCCCTTCGTCCACTATCAACTCTGCCCTCCATCGCATCTCCCGTATTTCACACACCTCTGCCCTCACCCCATCCCCCCGCTAGCCCACCAGGGATAGAGTCCCCCTGGTCCTCACCTATCACCCTACCAGCCTACAGATCCAGCGTATAATCCTCCGTAACTTCTGCCACCTCCTACGTGATCCCTCCACCAACCACATCTTCCCCTCCCCCCACTCTCGGCTTTCCGCAGGGATCGCTCCCTACGCGACTCCCTTGTCCATTCATCCCCCCCATCCCTCCCCATGGACCCAGGCACTCATCCCTGCAAACGGAAGAAATGCTACACCTGCCCCCACATTTCTTCCCTCACCACCATCCCAGGCCCCAGACAGTCCTTTCAGGTGAGGCACCACTTCACCTGCAAGTCAGCTGGGGTGATATACTGTATCTGGTGCTCCCGATGTGGCCATTTATGCATTGGGGAGACCCACCGCAGACTGGGAGACAGTTTCACTGAACACCGGCGCTCAGTCCTCCAGCAGTGGCGGGATCTCCCTGTGGCCACACACTTCAATTCCACAGACTACTCCCACTCCGACATGTCTGTCCATGGCCTCCTCTACTGTCAAGATGAGGCCACATGCAGGTCAGTGGAGCAATACCTTATCTCCCGCCTAGGTATCCTCCTTCCTGCCGGCATGAACATCCAACTCACTGACCTCTGTTGATACCCCTGCCCCCCACCCTTACCCCCATCCCTATCTATAATTTTAGTTGGTTCTCTTTCTCTCTTTTCCCCCCTCACTATAATCTCTCCCCCCCAGCCCTACCTTTCTTTCTCTTTTATTTCCCATAATTCTCCACCTTCCCCCTAGCCTATTTCCCTCCAGCCTATACTTCCCAGCTCTCTACTTTATCCCTCCCCTCACTTCTTATCCCCCCTCGACCATCCCATTTTACTTCACTCCTGATGAAGGGCTTCGGCCCGAAACGTCGTTATTACCTCCTCCCATAGATGCTGTCTGGCCTGCTGAGTTCTGCCAGCATTTTGTGTTTTTTAGTATTGCTTTTAATGTTTTGTACTTCTGTTTTAATTGTTTGGTTAATTTGCTACTACTGTTGGAAAAGAGAATAATATTTGTTTCTATACCTCAAAATTGAACATTGGAGCAAATACATTTTCTTCCCCATCTTTTGCTCAGTGTTAAGTATGGGTTGACAAGAGTTCGGTTTTGTGAACCATTTGTAACCCAAACTGTTGAGTATTTAATATTTCAGTAGAATTTGAGTAATATTGTAAATATATTTTTTGATTAAGCATTCTTGTTTATTTAACTAATTAATTATAAGTTATATGTAAAAGTTAAGTGAGTTGCGTATATCATGAAGCTACCCCATGATCCGTGTGTGCTTGCTTAAATTTAAATGAAATCAACAAAGTTAGATTTGCATTCCTGGCTTCTCTCTTCTTGTTTTCCTTACAATTAATGTAATGTTTTGGAGTTACAAAACATAATATAAACAGTTTTCAAGTCGGAAATACAGTGTACTAAATTCCCATGCTACAGAAATTGCCTGCAGTAATATGCAAAAGTAGATCGTTGGTCTTCTGAAAGCTTGTTTGTATCTATTAGCTGTACATAAGTTGGATGATTGTAAGCTGCAGCAGACTTATAAACCAGCACCTGAGATAAATTGAGGGATCTCAACACAAGTTCCCTTTAGCTAGTGTGATTGTATTGTGAGTACTGTTTAAATAACATCAGGAACATGTAGTTTGCAGAGCCTGCACTTACTTGGACAGCAATGTGTTCTTACTAGGTTACAGTATATTAAAATGAATGAATGTTACTGTCCTACAATTAAAGGAATGAAGCTTTTTTCAAATTACTTTGTATCATTTATTCAGTTCTCATTTAGGTCATAAATCTTAGTAAATTAATGACTTTATAGATTTAAAAAAAAACTTGGCTATGGCAATTCAAATACCCTGGTGTGTAAAAGATATTTATCTGTCAGGTTTGTCTTTTGCCTTTAGCAGGTGCATTAATTCTGTAAATATAAGTGACTCGTACAAGTGACAGGGTATTCAAATGCTGAAGTGCGTAATTTGAATATACACAGCAGACTTTGATATTGGATGTTAGGATTCTTATTAACTGACCAGGAAATGAACTGGTCTATATATGTAGATTGCTGGCCAGTGGTGTAGTGGCATCTGCACTGGCCTTTGAGGTGAATGGTCCTGGGTTTGAATCTGGCTGGCTCCTTGCACGCTTTCCATCTGTGCTGGGTTGAGCATCGAGTTAGTAACTCAGCCTCAAAAAAACCCCAGAGAAATATAGAAGAAGTAACAAGGTTGCTGCCCGAAGCGCCACAAGGTGCAGAGAGGAATGACACATTTAGAAATGACAGCAATCTCACAGCTGCTCTGTATATTGCAATACATGAAGGTTCAATCAGAATATGGAAGCAAGTGTTTCTTATTGTTGGAAAGCATGAATCTGGTAGTTTGGTAGAAACATAGAACTATTTAACTGGATGACATATTTTCTTTGAGGTATTTTTCGTAATTCCTGTCAAGCAACAAAGCATATCAGAGTGAATACTATTTAATTGTATGCATACGATTACTACTCTCATTGTTAGTCCACTTGTACATACCACGCTTCATATGTTGCTGTAGTTTGTGCTATTGATTCAGTCTGTATTTCAGTTATGGAGCATGCCAGAGTTTTCATCAAAACAGTGACCATACTAGTATAAAACAACAATGTTTTTATGTTGCCTAAATATTTAGATTTTTTTGAGAATTATGTTATTTTGAGCTTTCCAGTTGTATTTGTGGCTTTTAACTTAGTTTTGAATGTGTCCTAATATTGTTGTGAGTGATGAACAGACCTGATGGACAATGGGGTGCAGAGTTAACCATTCCCAATACCCCTCCTGAGAACCACGAACTGTTGCTGTTGTTATGCTGCTCATGATAGAGAGAGACGAAACACAGGGGCACGAACATTCGCTACAGATAAGAGAGAGAGAGAGACTGTTGATCTATTATGACTGTTCCTAGATTATTTACATTTTCACTGCAAGGACATTATGTTGCTCATTAACATTCCTCAGTGGACTGCAGGAGTGGCTTGATTTGATGGACACAGTCATTCAGAATTGATGGATAGCTGAGACCCCATTAGTAGGGATAAAAGACAGGTCTGGAGACACCCTTCAGACACACCAGTGGACTCTGTGTTGGAACCCACAGAAAGGTGGGACTTTTGGAGACTGAATCAGGAGATCGGTCAGTAAAGCTCACAGTGTTACAGCAGGGCCGGTGGGGACTTGTGTGTGTGTCCACTCATGCCAGAGTGACGAGTCCACCACAGAAGAACGGTCTGGCTGAAGACCAGAGGGGTCATAACTGAATGACCACAATGATACAAAGGATTAAGAAAGCAAAGGAAGGTTTGGCTGCTGTAGCTGTTACCTCTCGCTTGCTCTCTCTCTCTCTCTCCAACGATTACAACACAACAAGCATAACTACCTCAGCACTCATGAACTGAACTGAACTTCACACTTTTCTATGACAATTCATTTACCCCTAGACATCGATAGAGCTTGTTTATTATTGCTTATTATTATTCCTACACTTTTAGGTTTATTACTGCTAACTTGTGTTATATGTATATTTGCATTATTTGGTCTTGTTTTGCTTATTTTACTAATAAACACTTTTGAATATAGTACCACCAGACTCCAACAGATACTTCTATCTTTGTTGGTCTGACACCCAGTTACGGGGTACGTAACAATATCATGAAAGAGTTACAACAAAATGGAATTTTTGAATTTACTTTTGTTTCATCATCATCATCATCCATCATGGAAATGAGCCGACTTGACCAGCTCCATCATTGTCTGGTATGGGACATGTAAGGGATCTGACTGCACGTCTCCACAAAGGATTGCGAGGACTGCTGAGGGAATCATTGGAGTCTCTCTTCCAATCATCAGAGATATTTATCAGGAGTGCTGCAAAGGAAGAGTTCTTTTGTCAGTAATCCCGCCCATCCACCCAACAATCTCTTTGAACCCTAGCCATCAGGAAGGAGAGACAGTAGCTTTAGGACAAGAATTGCTAGAATGGAAACAGCTTCTATCTAGGTCATAAGACGACTGAACTCCTTGCCACATCATATATGAAGCGCGAGTAGTATTATATTACTTACTTTTTAACCTGTGACGTAAATGCACCTTATTATTTGTTAATTTATTTGTGGTAATATTATTGCTGGGTGGTCGCTTTGCAGAACCTGCTCTTTTCTTGGCATAACGGTGCTGCAAAGAGAAGAGCCATCAGGACCATCACAGAGGCTGCTAAGTGAGCCTCCAGGTGTCTATGGATCAAGAGGTGTGACTCATAGACCAATGCTGCTGGGACACAAGCCAGGACCTGGTCGACCTTGGCTGGGTTGCCTGGCCAAGGGTGATTGCAAGCTGACCATTAGCAAGTTTAATTAATTAAAAGATGATGGATGTATCTATCTTGTAATAGGTTGTAAAATTTCACGAGTGTTACTTTATCTATAATTGATTTGGTTTGCTAAAAAGCCATCAGCCACATGCTAGGAATTGCTCAGCTGGATACTCCAGGATTATTTGGAAAAAAAAATGTCTCATAATCTATATGGATTTTGACAGAAAGGCAGGTACCACAATTTATGAAGGATGCAATTCATTCTTTTTTCAATTGAGGACTGCATTGTGACACATGCCAAAATGAAACATTAGGTTAGCATTTGTACTTTTTTCAATTATGTATTACAATCCAAACCTTGAAAATGTGCTAACACAGAAAAATATTCTCCGTTGATGCTGGCTAAGTGTGGCACATTGTCGAGCATGGTTGTTGGGTTTGTATGTCAATTATTGAAGGCATGAATCCTTAAATGCCAAATCTCAAATCCAGTTAGTACTGTTCAATGAATGAAGGTCTTAGAATGGAGGTTGCAATATTTAGTCCAATTGATAAGCAATGCTACTTTTTTTTATCCAATCCAAGTGTGTGACAAGGTTAATAGTACTGCTAAACTCACTGCTCTAGCAACCCACTATATCTCCTGTCTGTGTGCAGTATGCACATTATCACTGCATGAGATTCCTCTGGTATTATTTTATATATCCCAAAGATATGTTTAAACAGCCACCAAAAAATTGCTTCAAGCATTTAGGTGGAAACTGCAAAGTGTTAAAAGGAAAATGGGGAAAATAAAATGGGTTTGTGTAACTGTCTAGACTGATGGTTGGCATGGAAATAAAGATAAACACGTAAGTCTTTCTGAGCCAGCCCACCCTCATTCCTTTGGTACTACCTTTGACAATTTGGAATAAACTAGATTTTGGTACATGAAAAACTTTTGTTTTGGATTGTTTAATGAAGTAGTAATAGGATCTCTTCTATCTGTAATTTAATAACAGCAGAGAAGAGGAAAGAAGAGGTTGATGTTGGGTTGAAATGACCTGTAATCTTAAATTAGCCACCCTATTTTTTTCAGTATTCAGTCTAAACAAGTTCTGAAATGTGTGCTTTAGGTGTTTTTCAACTGGAAAGAAGTTTATAGATGTTTTGGGAGTTTTAAAGGGTTGAGGTAATTTAGATGACAAGCTGCATTCAGAACAGTGGAACTGCAGTTGCAGTCTGTATTTGAAATGGTTTGTGGCATAAACTCATAACTAATACCATGAAAGTAGGGCAGCATCACTAGTATGGAAGAATTCTAGGCTATATACTGACTTCAGAGTACTACAGTATCAAACAAATTAAACTAATCATTCATCTATTTTTGGTATGATTGTTTGGCACAGCAGATGTTTTTTAACACTGGAAACAATTTTGCTTGTGACTGACCATTCTGAACATGCTTCTGTAAACCCATGAAAGAACTATCAAAGTTGGCTCCTTCATCTTGGCGTTTTTGTCACAGTCCTGCAAATGATGCCTTAGTATGTCAGACATGTTTTGAAAATTTCTATGGAATTCAGTTGTACCACCCACTGAGTATATTGTACTCAACTGACAACCTGCAACTCGAAATAGAAAATAAATTTTCCTCATTCACAAACACTATTTTCTGTTATTTTGACAGTTATTTTAAAAAGATTTCTGATCTACTTGGTAGAGGAAACAGCTTTGTCCTCCTTGATCCAAAGTAAATTGGGTAATTGGAATTAGTTTATTATTGGCATATCTTTTGAGATACAGTGAGAAGCTTGTCTTGTATACTGTTCATACAGATCAAATTATTCCATAATGTATTAAGGTAAAACAAATTAAACAGCTGCAATGCAGAATAAAATGCAACAACTACTAAGAATATGCAGTGCACATAAACAAGCAGGTTGAACGTCGTTGTACAATGAATACAGTGAAGTGCGTAGTTGCCTCTACAACCATCCTAGTCTAAGGATATGCTGAAGGCATCCCACAAATGTCACCATTCTTCCAGCGCCAACATAGCATGCCCACAGCTTACTGAACTGAATCCATATGTCTTTGGAATGTGGTGGAAACAAACTGGAGAATGTACAAATTCTACAGACAGCAATGGGAATTGAACCCTGATCTTCTAATGACTGGTGTGCTGTAAATCACTACACCAATTGCTAAACTATCATGCCATTTATGTGTCAGAAATGGGGCAGTATGTATTACAATCTCAGCACCAAATATTGAGTTTAACTTGCAGCAGAACAAAATTTATGAATGACATTATTGAAATGAACATTTTATTTGGTTTAAACTTTCAATACACTGAGGAGAATCTAAAGGCAGATGTCTAGTTTTCATGCATTACTAATCTTAGCTTTAAAAGTTTATCCGTTATAACATTCAGTATATAGCGTTCACAGTGCCATTAATTTATAGTGATTGACCAAATGAAATTGATGTTACTGTGTATGGAAAAGTTACGTTGTTGGTAGAAGTGATATTTCATTGGCCTTGATTAATAATCCAATCATGATATTAATTTTAAAATAAAGATAATTGTGTTGTTGCATGTGTCAGACCCCTGCTCCTTAGAAATTAGGAGAAGAAAATTTACACCGGTGTTTTCCAACACAGCCTAATAAAACTATTTAAAACTCTTTAGCTGATGAAGGATATCCATAATCCAGGCCTCCTCTCTGCTTTTGAAGTCCAATGATGTTGATGCATGATGCATTAAATCTGCAGTCCAACCCCTACACTATGCTTGAAGGCCAGCAAGCAGGTGTCATGGTTGCTAATCAATTGGTGCCTTTGGAATTTGGGGTCCAGTCATCAACTCGTCCAATGTGTGGGTGGATGGGAAGGGAGATGAGTTTTTGAGGTGGTGGTGTTGCTTGTGTGTTCTTGTTGTTCTGAGCATTGTGGGCATGTAATGGTTTTTTTTAAATTTCTTTATTAGTTTTTCAAAACATTTTACAAATTAAAAACCCCAAATCCCAATGAGGAACATTAAAACAGTGCAAAATTAAGCATACAATAACAATATGCTACAAAGGAAGAGAATTTAACAAAAAAAAGCACCTAAATTAAAGACAAGTAAGCTTAGTGTCCTCCCCAAGCCCCACAACACAAGAAAAAACAACAGCAACTCCAGACCAACCACAACACAATATAGAGAGTATAAGTCAGGACAGCCAAACTCCCAGACTGTGAATACACTCAGCAACAGAGGATAATAATGCCTTCTACCAGAAAAAAAAGGAGCTGAAAGCAAGGGACTGAAAAGAAAAAAAAAACCCTAGTCAAGAGGAAGGTTATGAAAGTACTCGATAAAAGGTCCCCAGACCTTATGGAACTTTAGATCCGAATTGAGAACTGAATAATGAATTTTTTCGAGGTCCAAACAGGCCATGATGTCGTTAAGCCATTGAGCATGAGTGGGCGGGGCAACATCTCTCCATCTGAGGAGGATCAAGCGTCTCGCCAGGAGAGAGGCAAAGGATAATATTCGGCATTTGGTCGGACTCAGACGTAAATCTGTCTCGCCCCAAAAACTGAACAGAGCAATTAAGGGGTTTGGTTCTTGATTCAGAATACACGATAACGTAGTGAAGACATCTTTCCAGAATTTCTTCAAGCTAGGACAGAACCAGTACATATTGATGAGAGAGGCCACGCCCCTCTTGCATTTATCACAGAGCGGACTAACGCTAGGGTAGAATCGAGATAGTTTAGATTTAGACATATGGGCTCTATGAACAATCTTAAACTGTAAAGGCAATGGCGAGCACAAAGAGAGGTTGAGTTAACCGATTTGAGAACTGAATCCCAGCTCTCCTCAGATAAGGAGATATTTAAATCCTGCTCCCAGGCCATTTTGATTTTATCCATGGGGGCCCGTCGTAAGGCTGCTAGTTTATCTTGGATGATTGATATTAAGCCTTTACCTAGTGGATTCATGGAAAGAAATAGGTCCATAGCATTTTTCGCAGGCATTTCAGGAAAGTTAGGAATTAAAGGAGCAATAAAGTGTCAGATTTGGAGATACCTGAAAAAATGAGCATTGGGCAGATTGAACTTAACAGAGAGCTGCTGAAAAGAAGCGAAGCGATTATCAATGAAAAGATCTTCAAAATGTCTAATGCCCTTCCTATACCAAACCTGGAATGCTGAATCGTATGTAGTAGGTAAAAAAAAAAGGTGATTATGAGCAACAGGGCTGGAAATAGAAAACCCCTGGAAACCATAGCATTTCCTGATCTGAGCCCATATACGCAAAGTGTGTCTAACAAGAGGATTAGCTATTGATCTGGGCAGACTACTAGGGAGTGCAGAGCCAAGAAGTGCAGAGATAGATAATTCTTTAGTGGAGCTCAGCTCCATCGCCACCCAGTTAGGGCACTCGGGTTGGCCATGGAAGAAAGACCAAAAAGTAGCACAACGTATATTAGCTGCCCTATAATATAAACGAAAGTTAGATAAAGCCATGCCACCCTCTTTTTTAGATTTTTGGAGATGGATTTTATTAATTCTAGAGATCTTATTCTGCCACAGATATGACAAAATAATAGAGTCTAAGGAATCAAAAAAAGATTTAGGAATAAAAATTGGGATAGATTGAAATAGGTATAAAAATTTGGGGAGAACGTACATTTTAACAACATTAATACGACCTACCAAAGACATAGATAGAGATGACCATTGTACCAGACTCTGTTTTGTAGCAAATGAAAGATTGGCAAAGTTTTCACGAAAGAGATCTTTAAACTTCCTTGTGACTGTAATTCCAAGATAAGTAAATTGATTATGGACTACTTTAAAAGGGAGATCATGAAATGTTAGTTCTTGTGCTTCTTTATTAATTGGGAGAAGTTCACTCTTATGTAAATTAAGTTTATAGCCAGAGATCTGGCTAAACTGGTCAAGAAGTGAAAACATTAGAGGTAAGGATGTAGACGGATTTGAGAGAAAGAGTAATAAGTCATCAGCATATAGAGAAACTATATGCTCAACACCCCCTCTCCAAATCCCAGTCAATTCAGGGGTTTCGAAATGCTATCGCCAGAGGTTCCATAGCCAAATCAAAGAGAAAGGGACTTAAGGGGCATCCCTGGCGGGTGCCATGTTTGAGATTAAATACTTGGGATTTCTGAAAATTAGTTAAAACAGAAGCAGTAGGACACAGGTACAGCAATTGGATCCAAGAGATGAAACTTTGGCCAAGGTCAAATTTTTCTAAATCTGCAAAAAGGTAGTTCCACTCTATACGATCAAATGCTTTCTCCGCATCGAGGGAAATAACACATTCAGGAATCCCAGTTGGAGGTGAGTATAAGATATTAAATAAACGCTGAATGTTAAAAAAAGGGAGACGGTTTTTAATAAAGCCTGTTTGGTCATCAGAGATAATGGAGGGAATGATGGTTTCTAATCTATGAGCCAAAACTTTAGCTAAGATCTTTACATCAACATTGAGCAGAGAGATTGGCTTATACGAGGAACACTCTGTTGGGTCTTTGCCCTTTTTTAAAAGAAGAATAATAGATGCCTCACTGAAAGAGGGTGGCAATTTGCCGTAATTAAATGAGTCAGATAATACTGAAAGTAACTGAGGAGAAAGAAGAGAAGAGAATGATTTATAAAATTCTACAGGGAACCCATCAGGTCCAGGAGATTTCCCTGAGGACAGTGCAGAAATTGCAGTAGATATTTCTTCTAATGACATAGGTGCATTGAGTTTGGCTTTGAAATCAGATGAAAGTGAGGGGATATTCGGATTCTGTAAAAATTGATCAACAGAGATATTGTCATTCAGAGATTCAGAGGAATAAAGCTGAGAATAAAAATTTTTAAATGCATCATTAATTTCTAAATGATCCGATGTAAAGTTTCCGTTCTCCTTCTGGATCTTTGTAATATGTTGTTTGGCTTTGGAAAGCGACTCTTGCTTTCGAGAAGTTGGCGTTCGACAGGTTGAGTGGACAGAAGGTTAAATTTAGTTTGGAGTTCAACACGCTTCTTGTATAATTCAGGGTTCTTAGTTTGGGCATATATTTGATCCAATTCTTTAATCTGGTTAATGAGGTCTAATCGATCTGCATGGGATCTTCTGTTGAGATTTGCTCGAGAGATTATTTGCCCCCTCAGATATGCTTTCATGGCATCCCAGACAATCTGGGATGTCACTTCAGGTGATGTATTAGTGTTAAAATAAAAGGTTATCTGATGTGGGCATGTAATGTTGGCACCGGGATGTATGGTGATACTTTCAGGTTGCTCTCAGTGCATTCCTAGTTGTGTTGGTTGTTAATGCAAATGGCAGTTTCATTGTATGTCTCAATGTACGTGTGATAAATCTGAAATGTGCATCTTTTTTGCCATGAAGATATTTCAGTAGGTTTGAATGAGATTCCCTGCATTGTGTACAGCCCCAGAACCATCAAATGCTCCTCATACATTAACCTTTTCATTCCCCAGGTTAATTTTCACAAACCTCTTCAGACCCCCTCCAATATCAGCTTATCTTTTCTTAGAAATGGGACCCAAAACTGTTTACATTACTCCAAATATTGTTTGACCAATTCCTTATAAAGCCTCAGCATTGCATCCATGCTTTTGTACTCTAGTCCTCTTGAAATGAATGCTAACATTGCATTTGCCTTCCTTACTACTGACTCAACCTGAAAAGATAACTTTTAGGAAATCATACATCAGGACTCCCAAGTCCCTATGTACCTCCAATTTCTGAATTTGTTCATCATTTAGAAAATAGTCTATGCCTTTATCCTTCTACCAATGTTCATGACATTAGACCTCCCTATACTGTATTCCATCTGCCACTTCTTTGCCCATTCTCCCAATCTGTCCAAGTCCTTATGAAAACTCTTGTTTCCTCAACACTATCTGTCCCTTCATCTACCTGATACAGTATCATCTGCAAAGGTTGGTCATAAAGCTATCAATTCTGTCATCCAGATGATTAGCATATGTTAAGAAGTAAACTCAATACCGAACCCTGCAGAATATCACTAGTCACTGGCAGCCAACCAGAAAAGGCCCTACTTATTCCTATTCATTGCTTTCCTTTCTACCAGTCTGCCAATGTTCATGATGACATTATTCCTGTAATACCTTCTGAAAATCCAAGTAAGCTGACTCCCCTTTGTCTATTCTGCCTGTTATTTCCTCAAAGAATTCCAGCAGATTAGTCAGGCAAGATTTCCCCTTAAGACGACCATGCTGACTTCTGTCTCTTAAACTCATTTTTAATAATGGACTCACAATCTTGCCTACCATTGAAGTCAGGCTAACTGGCCTATAATTTCCAGTCTTTTTTTCCTTCCTCACTTCTTGAAGAGTGGAGTAACATCAGCAATTTTCCAGTCCTCCACAGTCTTTCAAGTATCTTGTCTTTCTCGAAAGATCATTACTAATGCCCCTACGATCTCTCTAACTACCTCTTTTAGAACCCTGGATTGTAATCCTTCTTGTCCAGGTTATCTTCTTTCTACTTTCAGCTTCCCAAGTACCTTCTTAGTAATGATGACTGCACTTCTACCCCCGACACTCTAGAATTTCTGACGTGCTGTTTATTTTTCCACAGTGAAGACTGATGCAAAAGGCTTTCAGTTCATCTACCATTTCTCAGTTCTTCACTGCTGTCTCTCTAGCAACATTTTCCAGTGGTCCAATATCCATGCTTGCTCCATATATAGCTTTTGTATAGCTGAAAAAAAACTTTTCATTATCCTCTTTCGTATTGGCTAGCTTACTTTCATATTTCATCTTTTCTCTCCTTATTGCTTTTTTAGTTGCTTCCTGTTTTTTAAAAGCTTCCCAATCCTTTAGCTTCCCATGAATTTTTGCTATATCGTATGCTGGTATAAGTATAATGGGCCCTTGTTCTCACTTTAATAACTGTTTGCTTAAATTAACACTCTTAAATACAGTTGGCCCTCCTTATCCGCAAATTCAACCAACTGCGAATTGCGAAAACCCGCAAGTGCTCTTCTAGTACTTATTGTTCGAGCATGTACGGACTTTTTTTTCTTGTCATTATTCCCTAAACAATGCAGTATAACAACTATTTTACATAGCATTTGCATTGTATTAGGTATTATAAGTAATCTAGAGATGATTTAAAGTATATGGGAGGATGTGCGTGGGTTATTGTGGATTGGGATCGAAAAAAATTTGGAAGTTCTCTTATTAATTAAGTCGGAACAGGTGCATCCGGTATTATTAAGCATCAGTTAGTCAAACGTTTATCTTAGTATATAGTATATATTTTGCCTTCCCATGCATATAAAACACTTAAGAACATATATTTCAGCTCTGGGCTCGGGAACTGTTTCCAAGTGCGAGCCAGTGACAGACCGCTTTCGGTGCACTCTCCATCTGTGGCGGGTTGATGTGGAGGATCAAAAACTCAAAACTCCAAAACCCAATAATTAAACCACTGCATTGCTTAGTAATAATTGTAGCTTTCATCAGGGCAGGGCATTTCTCACTTTATCCTTTAAAATTATTCCGATTGTTGACCGACTGTAGCCTAACACTTTTCCAATGACCGATGGCGTTTCACCTATTTCCGATCACTTTATTATTTCCACTTCATTTTCAATCGTGATCGTGATTATTTTCGTGAACAGAAGCACTGCGCATTCAGATCTCTGGCACCGGGTCCTAATGTCCATCGCACTGAGACAGGTTAAATAAGGTCTGGGGTTCCGCTTAGTCCTAAGATCCACCGCATTGAGACAGGTTGAATGAGGGACTTGAGCATCCGTGAATTTTGGTATCCGCGAGGGGTCCCGGAACCAATCCCTCGCGGATAAGGAGGGCAGACTGTATACTTTTTTATAATTGTATGCCGTGTACAATCTGTTATTTCTTGTCAATGGGTGATTGCTGGGGGGCAGTAAATCATACAGCATTCTCAGAAACTGGAGTTTGGGTGGATGAGACATTCCAACCTCACAGATTTGGTGGGACCAAAGTTACACCCTATATGTATGAAGGCTCAGAAGGTGGGTTTCTTGCCTCGGAGACCTGTGGCTGTAAGCAAGGAGCTAATGAACGCCATTTCCAGAGATGCCCAGTGAAAAGGGGTTTCATAAGTAATTAAAAATAATTGTTCAGCATGATTGAACTAATGATATTAGGTAAATCTTAATGAAGTGTAAGAGTTTTCTTTTTAGTCAATAAGTAATCATGAAATGATCCATTTTTTTCATTTGTGTGGTACATTGATAAAGGAGAAACGATGAAATCAGAAGATTAAAAAAATGTTTTCAGGAAAGATGTAAATGGTATAAACCATTGTTGGGTTGGATAAGTGAATTGCCCAAACACAGGCAAGACTAGAAGGTTAAGGCACAAGGGATCCATGGTGTTGGCAAACTGGATTTAAAATTGACTTGGTGACAGAAGGTAAAAATGTAGTGACTGAACGGTATTTTTCTGACTGCAAGTTTATAGCCAGGGGTATTCTGGGATAATTGTCATTTTTAATAACTTAAGAGAATATGGATTGTGCTGATGAAACTAAAATTGTAGAATAATAAAAGGTGAGGATGGCTGTGAAAGGATACAGAGGGACTTGAATCAGTTGAAAGTTGGGCAGAGCAGTAGCAGATGGAACTGAATTCATTTCAGACCAGCGTGACGTAATGTAGTTTGGGATACTACATTCTAACACGATACTTACAGTAAATGGCAGGACCTCTGAAGTGTTGATGGACAGAGGATGTTGGGGTGCAAAAATATTGAGTGCATGTATCCAGCTAGGGTGCCTAAGAGTGTTGCACAGTACCATATTTGTCAATGTGGAGTGGAGAATGAGTTTGTAAGTCTGGAAGGAGCGAAGGATGTCAGGAATGGTGAAGGTGGAGTGCTACGGGAGGGGTGTGGTACAGGTAGCAGAGGAGGAGTGCTGGGGCGCGGTTGGTGTGGGTGTAGACACACCAAGCCTTGAGGCACCAGGCAAGGTCATTTGATTCAAAACAATTGGTTTATTGATCTTTACAGAATGTCTCTCTGGTGCTTCTCACTCCCTCCCCCACCCCCCTTGCCCTTTTCCAACCATGATTACACTCTTCCTGCTCTCTTCCCACTCCGTTTACAATAGAGAACCATATCAGAATCAGGTTTATCATCACTCAGGTATGTCATGAAGTTTGTTTATTTGGCAGTAGTATATTAGTACATAAAATTTCAATGCTATCATGCAAAAGTCTTAGGCACCCTAGTTCTATCTATTGATTATTTCAGTTATTCTTGCTGAAATACAGGAAACTGAGGAGTGATTTTAAGGATTTGTAAAATTTGAAGGGGTGTAGATAGGGGAGTTGGAGTATTTTTCCTTGGGTGGAAGGGAAAAATTAAGAGATTAGAAGAGCAAGTTTTTCCACGTAGATGGAATGATCTGCCAAGGAAGTGGGAAAAGCAGATACAAATACAGTGTTCAAAGGTATATGGATAGGTACATTGGTAGAAAAGGAGTAGGGAGACATGGGCTTAATGTGGGAAGATGTGAGTAATACAGATTACAATTGACATAAATAAGTTGAGCTGGAAGGGTCTTTTTCTGTGCTATCAAGCTTTATAACTCTAAGAACAATAGGGAAAAATTTGATAAAATATTCTTGTAATAGAATAAAAATTATGGAGCCAGTAAATTATATGATCTATGTTGCCTCAAGTGTAAAAATACTAAGCCACAGCACAATGATGTAAGAGGAAGCCTGGTAGCTGTACTGTGCAGGAAACCACATGATAACCTACTGAGATACTGTCTGGTGTAAGGTCCCTTGCAAGTTTAAAATGTGTTAAATTGGAAGATCTTATTTGTATAATAGAATTTGGAAATGTAGTTATATTCTTTGAGTGAATTATTATCTGATTAGTGGTTTCTTTCAAATAATTGCTTATAGCATATTAGAAATCATAGTGTTACCTAACAACTGTAAAATCTTGATTGTTGCATTGTCCTTAAAGCATCATTGTTGTACTCATTTTTGGAGATTTTGAGTGTTGTTGATAAAGACAATAATTTTAATCCCTCCCAATTACCACACACAAGTCGCAGTTGTTTCACTCTCTTAAATTGGTACGTTTATTGTGGGAAAGATAGGCTCACAGCATTACTTGGTAGGAAGTTCTGGGATAATGACTTAGTACAATGAGGGGGTGTCAATATGTTTTCAAATCAGAATTTTGCACAGTATGCAGAGAAGCTTCAGATTATGATGGTTCCCCCAAGCACACAAGTGTGAGAAGGCACAAATTTGCGATGTCCTTTCAGAGAAGCCCATGCAAGTAACTGTAGTGCATAGTGTGGATTATGCACACTGCAGCCGTACACTTGTGATGGAGGGAATGAATGTTTTCTGTGGTGTATCGATTCAGGGACTGTATTGTCTATTGTTGTCAACATTGTTGAGTGTTGTTGGAGCAGCACTCATTCAGGTGACTGTTCTTTACTCTTTCTGACTTGTGCCATGTAGATGGTGAAAGAATTAAAGATGTAAGCAGCTATAATTCACTACAGCATACCCAACCTCTAAACTTTTGCTGCAACCATGGTATTTAGGTGTTGGGTGACGTTAAGTTTCTATTAATGGTAAACCACCAGGATGTTTGACAGTGGGAGGTTCATTGTGGTTAACAGTTAAATGTCTTCTTGCTGCAATTGGTCATTGCCTTGCAGTGTTACTTGCCAGTTATTAGCCATTTCTTTCCCTAAATTTTGCTGTATGAATGAGTGGACTCTTTCAATGGCTGAGATTGGGGGGGGGGGGGGGGTGGAGGTGTGGTTTGTTGGTTGATGATTTGAGTTGACCACTAAGCAATCATTAGTAAACACTTACAATTTTTGACTTTATGATCAAAAGAATATTATTGAGGAAGCAACTAAAATGATTGAATGAAAGAAGCTGCCCTAAGGAACTATAGCAATGTTTTTCTAAGGCTGCATTGGTTGACTTTCAACAACAATATTAATCTTACTTTCTGCAAAGCAAGAGTTCAACCACAGGGGTATTTTCCCCTTAATATCTTTTGATTTCAGTTTACTATGATTTATGACGTTCACACTCAACTTCTGGAAATCATGGTCTCTGAAGCAAATATTGAAGAATTTAAGGTCTATCCATTTCTACCTTTGTTGTCAACTCCATTGGTTTGGTAATGCTGGTGAAGAAGAATGTAGGTGATGTAGGTGTTTAGCACATAGTCATATTCTTGGAATTACTGACTTAGGCAATTATTAGGCTTGATTAACTTGTTTGTGGGACAGTTCCCCTGTTTTAAAGAACAGTCCCCAGCTCTAAATTTTAGTTCTCTGTCCTTGGGGAAAATACTCTTTGCCCTATCTGTATCTCATGATTTCCCATGCACAAAGTTGTGCTATCTCCAATTAGACCTTACCTATTTAAATGTTGATAGATCCAGTTGTTGGACATGCTGACTTGTAGCTTCTGGCTTGTCTTTACTACCTTTCTTGTATATGGTACAGCATTAGAGACTTCCCAGTTTTCTGCAACTTTAAAATCTGCTACTAAAGATGGACCAAACATCGACAAGAGTGTAGTGTTTTCATTCAGGTGTAAAAACTCTGAACTAAACACTGAGGTAAACCATAGTCAATGAGGCACAATCGCAGTAAGATTAACCGTTTACTGTTCACTCTTCCACATTAATGTATGCTGAAAACTGTTGATAAAACAATACAAAATATATACAGTATTTGTTTCCTTCTTGGCATCACATTTTCATCATAAATACTTGTAAAAGTAAAACTACAACAAACTATATTACATTAAAGTACAACATACAGTCAGAATCTACCTACGCCATCAACTGGCTTTAAATACACTTCGCACAAACTATCCAGTAACGCTTTCAATAGCACAAGAAAATAAAATTTATCAACCTTCATTACTTCTAACAGAATCAGTGTTAACATTTTTACTTCAACATATCGATTATCTTATAAACTTAAGGCGTTGCTTCTATGATGTTTCTTAGTTTTAATAAAAACTTTTCTTGCGCTGATCCGGCCCCTCCTTCCTGTTTCTCCAAACTGGTATTTTCCCACAAGACGTGGCAAAGCTGGGTGTGACATCATCGCATGCCGCGATACATCACAGACGGTGAATTTACTTTCAACAACCTTAACGTTAACTAGAAAATAATTACAAACGAATTACTAAAGCGAAAATGTAATAAAGCTAAACAAATGCCTTAAGGGCAGCGCAAAGAGCATCTACAATTTCTGCAGTGTTTGAGAGGAGGAGTTTGGAAAGTTGATTGAGCAGAAAATTATTTTGCTGCATTTGAATTTAATGCTTTAGATTGATGCCACATGGTCCATTTTTTGTTTGAATGTAGTAGTTGTGGTACAATTGGTCCATTGCTGAGTAAAGCCAAAAGTAAATCAAAGGAAGTAGGTGTGGTCTCTCAAAAAAAACCAGGCTGTAAGATTGGCAGAGTTTTCTGGGCAATCTTGATTTTTTTATGGCTATTAGTAAAACTGTTTGTTTTCTGAGTTCCAGGTTATGAAATTCCCACAGATTTTGTAGTGATATTTCAACTCTGGTCTCAGGATCGTTAGTCCATATGTCAAGTTTAGTGGTCCAATAATTAGTGTGCTACTATCATTTTGACCCTGTTGTAGTTAAATATGAACTTAATACCATACAATGTGCAATGTGAATGATATTTCATTTTTGATTTATGATTTTTGAATTTTCTTGAAAACGTTATTTTTTTTCTCTTTTAGGATTAGTCAAGAATTTGAATCTTGCAAGATATCTATGGAGTGAGTGTAGAGTCAGCTGCCAGAACAGTGAAGACTTTTAAAACTTAATATACTACTCCTGATTTTATAAGGTATGTTGAAAACTGCATTTATTTATATGTATTAAGCAACAGGAAAAGAACAAATTTCAGAAATTACTACTCACATGTGTGTAAGAGTTAACTTAATTTGTGTTCTATTTTTATCAAAGGTTTATTTTATTGTCAAAATATGCATGTATACTTGGGGGGTACCACCATAACCTGAAGCTTCTCTACATGCTGCGCAAAATTGTGATTTGAAAACATTCCCACTTTGAGGGAATAAGTGGAGGTGAGCAATAAACAAGTGCATGGTTGAGAGAGACATCCCAAAAAATAGAAGAACTCACAGACCTTCCTATCTCATGCTGAGGACAGAAGATCCAGAACTTTAGGATTTGTTATTGTCACTGTTCTTTGCAAGTGAGGAGGTCGGTAGTTGTTATTGTGGCTGTTTTTCTTGTGGAGTAGGAGGATTTAGAGGTTTGCGAGTTTTGTTTCTTTTCTTTTTCATGACTTGATGTCTTTTCTTTCATCAACACCCATGGTCTTTCTGTATTTAATGGTGATGTGGAGTTGACAAATATCAGACTGAGCAGTATTAAAGAGCATTTGTTAATTACCATGAATACTGGAAATCTAAAAATATAGAAAATGCTGGAATGGATGGATAAGGTAGCATCTGTGGATGTGACCTTTCATTGCATTATAAACATAAATTAGTTTGTCCAGATTGCTTGTGCTGCTCCCCTTAACCTTGAGAACAAATCTGGGCTGAAACCACCTTCAACATGAGAAAATTTGCAGATGCTGGAAATCCAAAGCAACCCATACTCAACACTGGAGGAAATCAGCAGATCAGGCAGGACCTGAAGAAGGGTCTTGGCCCAAAACGTCAACTGCTTCCTCTGTTCCAAAGATGCCGCCTGACCTGCTGTGTTCCTCCAGCATTTTGTGCGGGTTACTTTGAAACTTTCATCTCTTGGTCAGACTTCAGACAGTGTGTGTTATGAATGCAATTGGGTGAGATTGGATTTTGCCATTCCAGGTAATAAATGATCTTTCAGCTAGGTCACCCATACAGCCACCTGTTTAGAGGCATGCATATGTCAACCATATTGCAGATAATAAAGTAGCCGTAATGGAATGGTAGAGCAGACTTGATGGGCTGAATGGCCTAATTCTTGTATTATGCCTTATGATCCTAAAACTGCTTCTTGCATCTCCGATACTGCACGAACGTGATAATATTTGCTGCATTTTCTCTTTTGATTTGCATTAAGCTAAATGTCACAGAAATTTAAGCATATTTAATTATATTGATAGCACAATTCAAGTACTGCAGAAAATCTTGTGAAAATGTAATCATCCTCATTGATAATCTGTATTTAATCATTTTTGTGAAGTATGAAAGCTTATTGAGTTACTCAAGTAACTGGTGTGCATTTATGCCTCGCAGGCCGTGCTTCTGTAATTGAATTTTGTTATTATCACCTTTTGCCTAATGTCGAGAGATGTCTATAATGATTGACAATAATTCAAGCGGTGGATTTGTATCGATATTCTGTATTGGTGTAGTATTCATACTTGTTATGTGATTTTGTTCATGAAATAAGATTTCTTTTGTATTAAACTGTCAAATTTATTTAAAAAGTTTACAGTTAATGACATTTAAATTGAACAGCTTTGATAGATCTATTTTGTGTTGTTTGACAGAGTATTTGTATGACCTATACTAATTTTTTGAAAGATGGATGTTAAATAGTCATAATTATGTTATGACCACCTTTCACAGCTTACAATTTAAGCAAGATGCCTGTGTAATCTTATTTTCTCTGTTATTCATTTAGCTAATTTCTCAGCAATATTTCTGTTTTACCTTAAATTCTGGCACCATAAAAGATAATTGTGTTTGGAATAATAATTTGTCTGTTAATCTGTTTAGAACCATAGAACATTACAGCACAGAAACAAGCCTTTTGGCCTTTCTTGGCTGTGCCGAACCATTTTTCTGCCCAGTCCCACTGATCTGCACCTGGACCATATCCCTCCATACCCCTCTCATCATGTACCTGTCCAAGTTTTTCTTAAATGTTAAAAGTGAGCCCGCATTTACCACTTCATCTGGCAGCTCATTCCACACTCCCACCACTCTCTGTGTTTAAAAAAAAAAGCCCCCCCCCATGTTCCCTTTAAACTTTTCCCCCTTCACCCTTAACCCATGTTCTCCTAGCCTCAGTGGAAAAAGCTTGCTTGCATTCACTCTTATCTATACCCATCATAATTTTATATACCTCCATCAAATCTCCCCTCATTCTTCTATGCTTCAGGGAATAAAGTCCTAATCTATTCAACCTTTCTTTGTAACTCAGTTTCTCAAGTCCCGGCAACATCCTTGTAAACTTTCTCTGCACTCTTTCAACCTTATTAATATACTTCCGTAATTCAGTGACCAAAATTGCACACAGTGCTCCAAACACGAGGAAATCTGCAGATGCTGGAAATCCAAGCAACACACTGTTACGAATGTGCCACAGCTCTGAGGGGCCGAAGGGTGCGGGGTAGCCCCCTCCTTTGTGAGAATCACAAGATCACTATTAAGTCAGTTCAGGAGACCCAGTAAATGAGAGAAAGACATGCAGAATCCACAATGAGTTGGAATGTGTCGTGGCCTCCGAAAGGCGGAGCCATTGATGCCAGCTATTGTCTCTTGGAGACGGACTTGTGTATTGAATCCGATTCGATGCATTGAAGCCCCAGGCAATGAACCGAGGGGGAGGTTGGTGGAGGGATTGCATCATCCCAACTTGATTGACATCTGAGACCCTGTGAGTCAGGATAAAAGAGGGTCTGTGGGAACAGTCCCTCAGACGCACCAGAAGAAACACTAGCGATCCCGTATCAGCAAAAGCCGGTGGGAAGGCCACATGCATCCGTTTCCATTTGCCCCAGAATTGGTGTGCCTTTACCACGGAAGAACGGTTTTTAGCTAACAACGGGGAAATCAACTCCCAATGACTCTTGAAGGATTGACATCATAAAAGGAATGGGCAAGTTTTAACCCGTCTTTCTCTCCAACCAAAGAGCTGCAGCTTGAATGAACTAAAGTGACTTTTATATTTCCATCGGACAATATATTATCCCCTAGACAATGATAGAGCTATTTCTTATTGGTTGTTATTATACCCGTGCTTTTAGATTTAGTATTGACGACATATATTATCTGTGTGTTTGCATTGGTATTATTTTTGTGTATTTTTATCAATAAATACTGTTAAAAATAGTACCATCAGACTTCAACGGACCTCTCTATCTTTGCTGGTAAGTGACCCAGTTATGGGGTACGTAACAACACACAAAATGCTGGTGGAACGCAGCAGGCCAGGCAGCATCTATAGGGAGAAGCACTGTCGACGTTTCAGGCCGAGACCCTTCATCAGGACTAACTGAAAGGAAAGATAGTAAGAGATTTGAAAGTACTCCAAATTTGGCCTCACCATAACATTCCAACTCTTATACTCAATACTTTGATTTATAAAGGCCAATGTACCAAAAACTCTCTTTACTACCCTATCTACCTGTGACACCACTTTTAGGGAATTTTGTATCTGTATTCCCAGATCCCTCTGTTCTACTGTACTCCTCAGTGCCCTACCATTTACCTTGTATGTTCTACCTTGGTTTTTTTCTTCCAAAGTGCAATACCTCACACTCGTCTGAATTAAACTCTATCTGCCATTTTTCAGCCCATTTTCCAGCAGGTCCAAATCCCTCTGCAAGCTTTGAAAACCTTCCTCACTGTCCACTACACCTCCAATCTTTGTATCATCAGCAAATTTGCTGATCCAATTTACCACATTATCATCCGGATCATTGATATAGATAACGAATAACAATGGACCCAGCACTGATCCCTGTGGCACACCACTTGTCACAGGCCTCCACTCAGAGAAGCGATCCTCCACTACCACTGTCTGACTTCTCCTATTGAGCCAATGTCTAATCCAATTTACTACCTCACCATGTATACCTAGCGACTGAATCTTCCTAACTAACCTCCCATGCGATACCTTGTCAAAGGCCTTACTGAAGTCCATGTCGACAACATCCACTGCCTTTCCTTCATCCACTTTCCTTGTAACCTCCTTGAAAAACTCTAATAAATTTGTTAAACATGACCTACCATGCACAAAGCAGTGTTGACTCTCCCTAATAAGTCCGTCTATCTGAATACTTGTAGATCCTATCCCTTAGTACTCCTTCCAATAATTTACCTACTACTGACGTCAAACTTACTGGCCTATAATTTCCCAGATTACTTTTTGAAATTATTAGTGTGGATTGGCTACAGAAAGCAGTAGTCCTAAAAACTGGTATAATTAATTTGGGTTAGGTATTGATTTGTTGATTGGGGTTGCTTGTATTTAAATTTGTCACTTTCTGAAATCCTACTAGCACGATTCATTATAGAAGAGATTTAACTGTTAGAATGAAATGAATTCTTGGTGAAAATCAATATAAAAGGTAATATTGATTTTTTTTTAGACTGTCCAACAGTTGGGTAAAAATCTTCAGATGTTTGAAACTGTTGAATACTGCAGTTAGGAATAAATCGAAAAACCATTTAATACATAGTCCTATTTTACTTCTGCTCTTTCAAGTAGGTAGAGTGTTAATGAGTGCCTATGACCAAATTTTACACTCTTTCAAAGATGGTGACGATTCTAATGAATATTACCGGTAGCCCCCGAGTTACAAACGTCCAACTTACGGACAACTCGTACTTACGAACTGAGGAAGGAGAACGTCGTCCGCCATTTTAAGTCGGATCCTGATGCCGTCCGCCATTTTAAGTCGTTGCCGTTGATGCTGTGTTGAGTGTTTAACTTTGTATTTGGCTGAAAACTTTCTTAGATTCATGCTGATCCCACCCCCCCCCCCGCACCCATTCTGGTTGGCTAGTGGCGCAGTGAGATCAGTGCCAGGCTGGAGAACAGAGGTTTCTGAGTTCGATCCAATGACAGACTGCTCCCGTGCCAGGTTGATGTCGATCCAGTGACTCCCGTACCATCCGTGCCGGGTTGATAATCGAGCTTGCAACTTGACCTCGTAAAAAAAACTGCCACCTTCAGTTTAAATTCTCCCCAAATACAAATACCCCCAAACCCAGCACAGCCCCCACTTGTCCCATTCAGCCTGTCTCAGTGTTAGGACCCAGTGGACCTTGGGAGCCGGTGGAGCTCGGGACCCGCTCCCGCAGTTTCTGTTCTGTTGACGGTGTGCGGTGGTCGTTAGGACCCAGTGGACATTGGGAGCCGGCGGAGCTCGGGACCCGCTGCCCGCAGTGTTTCTGTTCCGTTGACGGGAAGCGATCGCAATTGAAAATAAAGGGGAAATAATGAAGCGTTTGGAAAGAGGTGAAATGCCATCGGTCATTAGAAAAGCGTTAGGCTCCAGTCGGTCAATAATTGGAACAATTTTCAAGGATAACAGATTAAGTGAGAATAATGGAGCACGTGAAAAGCTCTGCCCTGATGAAAGCCACAATTATTACTAAGCAACACAGTGGTTTAATTATTGGAATACATACGTTTTTAAGTGTTTTATATGCATAGAAAAGTAAAATATATACTAAGACAAACGTTTGACTAATTGACGCTAAATAATACCGGATGTACTTGTTCTGGCTTACCTACAAATCCGACTTAAATACGGACTCAGGAATGGAACTCGTACGTAACCTGGGGACTGACTGTATTGCTGTTTATTACTAGCTGTGTCTCTTGCTGAGTGAAAATTTGTCTAATTTGGCTAGTGCTAATTTATATATTTAAAACATCATTTCTGGATTAATAAATCTTGTTTGTTCAGTATAGTAGTTGAGCACTTAACCAAACACAAAAGAAGTTTGACAGAATATATACATTTCATTTTGCTTTGATTTGCAAATTAATAGCTTATTTCCATTATATGCAATTAGGATATAATGTCAATTATTCCAATTCTATTTTTAACATCTTCCCCTTTTGCCAGCTATTTTAGCTATTTCCTTGGCTCCACTTGAGATCAATGTATGAAATCCTTATTCCATTCCTAGTTGCCTGAGCCATCTTTCTATGTTTATATTTTCTATCTACTTGTGAATTTAACCAGTCAATTCAACTAAAATGACTCGTCAGAGGAAAACAAGCTCAAACATTGAGTTTTTGAGGTGTTTTTCATGAGCAATGAACTGATGTCACTGTCCTGTAAAACAGCGAATAATACTGCTTTTGAATATGAGGATTAAGACCAATTTCAATGAGATATGTAGGTTTATGGGTACTATTGTTTAAAAATGAAATGACTACAGTGAACTCTTTTATACTAATTTAATGACATGACTTTTCCCAGGTTTCTTTTCCCATGCTGCTGGTCTCTTTAATACTATTTATAAATATGGAAAGGATCAAGATGGTGGCGTTCATGGATGCAGAGGCCACTCCGGCTCCAACCAACGGTGAAATGTCTTGTTCTGTTCATCAATTCTATGACTGAAAAAATAGAGCTGAACATTATGAATACTAAAATCTATAAGTCTACCTTGCTAGTAAGAGGATTAACAAAGGTGCTGCACGGTTATGGATTAACGCAGGGAGCGAACTCTTGCTCCGTGCTGCAGCCTACTACAGCTGCTCAGGGAAGCTGAAAGTATGGAGAAGCGTAGAAAGTATGCCAGTATTAAAGTGGATCCCTGCAGGTTCACACTCCCATTCATTCTACTCGCTAATGTCAGATTGCTGGAAAAAAAACTGGAGCATCTGCATCTCCAGCAGGAGATGAGGGGCTGTTGCATGTTCATCTTGACAAATATGCCTTCAGGACTTCATTCCAGACTTGGTCATCTAAGTCGAAGACGTAATCTCCTTTTGGGCAGTCAGAAATGCTATGGCCACTTGTAAGACCCACAGAGGATGTCTATGTGTCTACATCAGTAAGAACTAGTGTGTGAATGCCTTGGTAGTAATGGCCCACTGCTCACCTCAGATAGAGTTTAAATGGTGACGTGCAGGCCCTTCTACTTTCTGAGGCAGTTCACCACCATTGTGATTATTGCTGTTAAGATCCCCTTCTTCCCAACCCACCCCCCCCCCATCCCCCATGCTATTGCTGGGGAAGCACTGCAGAAGTTTCCCGTGCATTCTGTGACCTCAAAAACTTCCACCCTGATGGTGTCTTCATTGTGGCTGATGACTTCTATCATGGCAACTTAAAAATAGTACTGCCAAAGTTCTACCAGTATGTCAACTTTGCAACCCAAGGAGACAATATACTAGACCTGGTTTATACCAACGTTAGTGGAGCCGACAAGGCTGTCCCTTACCCTCACCTTGGATACTCACCCCACAAATCCATTTTTCTAATATCTGCCTACAGATCACTGGTTAAAAAAGTTCAACTAGTTTATGAAGAGACCAGGACCTGGTCAGAAGATGCCACCTCAGCATTGCAGGACTGCTTCGAAAGGACTGACTGGAGCATATTCTAGAAGGAGGCTACCTATGATTACCAGGTTACCATTGATGAATATGTGGGATTGGTGACTGTTTCTGTCAGGAGAATGCATTGGGAACATTAATGTAATTAAACGCTACACTGCCAGGGCAAACCAGAAACCATAGCTGACTGCAGAGATTCGTGCACTGCTCAGATTGGGGCACTGCCTTCAGACTGGGAGATAGAACATATCTAATATCAGTAAAAGCTTACCCATGCTATCAGGAAGGCAAAGCATGAGAAAGCACAGAAGATTCACAGACACCTCTGTGACAACAGGGACATGTGGCACATAGAGCAGAGTATTCAAACCGAAAGATTACAAGTTCACCCTGTGCGTGAATGTGTCTCCCTTCCTGATAGGCTGAGTGCCTTCTGTGTATGATTTGCTGCATTGAATGATGTGACATTGAGGAAAGCCCTCTCTTCCGCTGAGGAACAGGTACCCTCCCTGGCCCCAGCCAAGGTGAGGAGAATCCTAGCCAGGGTAAACCCAAGCAAAGCTGTGGGGCTGGGCAGTATAACTGGTTGGGTGTTGAGGGACTGTGTGGATCAGCTAACAGAGATCTTAATGGACATTTTCAATATCTCTTTGAAACAGTCCACTCTCCCTGCAGCCTTCAAGGCAGCCACCAACATTTGAATGTCCAAGACAGCAATGGTAATTAGCCTAAACCAGTACATCCAGGGAACTGACCTCAACAATCATAAGATCATAAGATATAGGAACAGTCTGTTCTGGCATTATATAATGGCTGATCCATTTTCTCCCTCAGTCCCAATCTCCTGCCTCTAGAGCTGGATGTGACAACAAATTTCACTGATTCACCACTCTCTAGCTAAAAAAATTCCTCATCTCCATTCTAAAAGGACATCCCTCTATTTTGAGGCTGTGTCCTTTGATCTTAGACTCCCCCACCAGAGGAAACATCCTCTCCACATTCACTCCATTGAGGCCTTTCAACATTTGATAGGTGTCACTGAGGTCATCTCCTCATTCTTCCGAATTGCAGAGTAGAAGCCCAGAGGCACCAAATGCTTATCATATGACAAGCCTTTCAATCCCGGAGTCATTTTTATGAATGTCCTTTGAACCCTCTCCAATGTCGGCACATCCCTTCTTAGATAAGCAACCCAGAACTGCTCACAGTAATCCAAGTGAGATCTCACCAGTACTTACTATTACATTCTTGATTTTATATTCTAGTTCTCACAAAATGAGTGCTAACATTGTATTTGCCTTTCTCACCGCAGACTCAACCTGCAAATTAACCTTTTGGGAATCCTTCATGAGAACTCCTAATTCCCTTTGCACTTCAGAGTTTTGAATTTTCTCCCCATTTAGAAAATAGTCTATGAATTTTCAACCTCTCACTGCTATGGGTGGAAGTTCCCACTTGCTTCAAAAAGAAAACAATTGTACCAGTGCCTAAGAAGTTTAATGTAGGCTGCCTTAATGACTATCGCCTGGTAGCACTCACATTCACAGTAATGAAATGCTTTGAGAGGTTGGTCATGACTAGACTGAACTCCTGCCTCAGCAAGAACCTGGACCCACTGCAATTTGCCTTTCGCCACCATAGGTCTATTGACAGATGCAATCTCAATGGCTCTTCACACAGCATTAGACCACCTGGACAACACAAGCACCTATGTCAGGAGGCTGTTCATTGACTATAGCTCAAGTTGCAGACCCCGGGCCTCTGTACCTCCCTCTGCAATTGGATCCTTGACTTCCTATCTGTGCGGATTGGTGATAACATATCCTCCTCGCTGACGATCAACACTGGCGCACCTCAGGGGTGTACGCTTAGCCCACTGCTGTATTCTCTATATACACATGGCTGTGTGGCTAGGTATAGCTTAAATGCCATCTATAAATTTGCTGATGATACAGTAGTGGTGTGCTACACACAGAGCTAGAAATAATAACACGCAGTCTGTAAGTTGCACTCCAGACTAGTTTATTCAAATTTCGTGGCACTGGCTTTTACGCAGTTCCGTTCCCACCCTCTCCAGGCGGAAATAATGTCAGAGGTGCATTACAAAAGTCTTTTTCCACACGCGGTCTTTCTCCCCTTGCTGGTGAAGAAGGCGGCCCAGCGCCATTTTGGGGCTGGCCCCTCTGCCGACACGTGCGCCATTTTGTGAGCTGGTTCGCCTACGTAGAAACTGGGTCGCCACATAATCCCCCCCACCCCCAGAACTGGCGATACACCCCACCAATGTCCACAGTCTGGATTAGTCTCTGTTTGGGCAGTCTGCCTCTGTGCCGTGGTGCCTGAACGTCGACCGGCTGTGCCAAGTCCACGTGAGCCGGTTTGAGTCGGTCCACCGTGACAACCTCCTCTTCCCCCCCCCCCCCCCAATGTCCAGAAAATACGTAGACCTGTTGTTCCTGATCACCTTGAATGGCCCCTTGTATGGCCGCTGCAGCAGTGCCCGGTGTGCGCCCCTTCATACAAATACAAACTTACAGTTCTGCATGTCTTTGGGTACGCAGGTCAGGATTTGTCTGTGCTGTGAAGTTGGTACGGGGGCCAGGTTGCCGAGCCATTCGCGTAGTCTGTCCAGGACTGCTGCGGGTTCTTCCTCTTGCCCCGTTGGGGTTGGTATGGACTTTCCTGGGACGACCAGGGGTGCGCTGTACACCAGCTTGGCCAACGAGGTGTGCAGATCCTGTTTGGGTATTGTCCGGATTCTAAACAGGACCCAGGGAAGCTCGTCCACCCAATTAGGCCCTTTCAGGTGGGCCATGAGAGCCAACTTCAAGTGACGGTGGAAGCGTTCCACTAGTCCGTTTGACTGTGGGTGGTAGGCAGTTGTGTGGTGTAGCTGTGTTCCCAACAGGCTGGCCAGAGCCGACCACAGGTTGGAGATGAACTGGGCGCTTCTGTCGGAGGTAATATGGGCCGGTATCCCGAAGCGTGCTACCTAAGTTGCAGTCAGCGCTCGGGCACAGGAATCGGCGGTGGTGTCAGTGAGTGGGACCGTCTCTGGCCATCTCGTGAACTGGTCTACCATAGTTAGGAGGAACCGCGCTCCTTGCAATACTGGCAGGGGCCCCATGATATCCACATGAATGTGATTGAACCTCTGGCAGATGGGTTTGAACTGCGGCGGGGCTTTGGTGAGCCACTGCACTTTGGCTGTTTGGCACTGCGTGCATGTTTTGGCCCACACAAACTTGCTGGAGACCATCTGGACAGTTGTCCTGATAGATGGGTGCGCCAAGCCATGTAGCCACGTCACACAGGAGGGTCCTATCACCTGGGCCTATGAGGAAGTCTTGCAACCGCAAACCCGAGACTGTGGTCCTGTAGCTGGGCATCTCGTCATTTGCTTGCTGTGCCTCCGCCAGTGCTGCATAGTCCACCCCTAGGGACAGGGCCTGGATAGCTGGTCTGGAGAGTGCTCCCGCCGCGACGTTATCCTTTCCCGAGACATGCTGGATGTCCGTCGTGTACTCGTAGATGTAGGACAGATGTCGCTGCTGGCGGGCCAACCAGAGATCGGACACCTTCGTGAACGCGAAGGTCAGCAGTTTGTGGTCTGTGAACGCAGTGAACCTGAAATGCTGGATTGCCAGATACAGTGCCAACAGCTCCCGGTCGAAGGCACTGTACTTGAGTTGAGTTTGGGTGGTTGTAGGTGTCTACTGAAGAATGCCAGGGTTTGCCAGCGCCTTTCGATGAGTTGTTCCAGCACCCCAACGACTGCTGTGTTGTATGTGTCTACTGTGAGGGCGGTTGGAACGTCCATTCTGGGGTGCACCAGCATCTGCCAAGACTTATTTGGCTTTAACGAAAGTGGCTGCAACCTCGTTATCCCAAGTAATGTCCTTGCCTTTACCCAACATCAGGGTGAACGAAGGGCGCATGATACGGGCTGCTGAGGGGAGGAAGCGGTGGTGTAGAAGTTCACCATACCAATGAACTCCTGCAGGCCTTTGACTGTGTTGGGCCAGGCGAAGTGGCAGATCGAGTCTACCTTGGTGGGCAGAGGTGTTGCCCTGTCTTTGGTAATCTCGTGGCCCAGGAAGTCGATGGTGTTGAGTCCAAACTGGCATTTGGCCAGGTTGATCGTGAGGCTGAAATCACTCAGGCGGGAGTAGAGCTGGCGGAGGTGGGACAGATGCTCCTGATGACTATTGCTGGCTATGAGGATGTTGTCTAAGTAGATGAACGCAAAGTCCAGGTTGCGTCCCACCGCATCCATTAGCTGCTGGAACGTCTGTGTGGCATTCTAAAGGTCGAACGGCATTCGGAGAAATTCGAACAGGCCGAATGGGGTGATGAGTGCTGTTTTGGGGATGTCTTCAGGGTGTACAGGGATTTGATGGTATCCCCGAACGAGGTCCTCTTTGGAAAAGATGCTTGCCCTGTGCAGGTTTGCTGCAAAGTCCTGCATGTGCGGCACGGGGTAGCGGTCTGGAGTTGTAGCCTCGTTCAGTCTGCGGTAGTCGCTGCATGGTCTCCAGCCCCCGGCTGCTTTAGGCACCATGTGCAGAGGGGAGGCCCATGGGCTGTCGGACTGCCGTATGATCCCCAATTCTTCCATCCTCTTGAACTCCTCTTTCGCCAGGTGGAGCTTGTCCGGGGGGAGCCTTCGTGCGTGGGCGTGGAGGGGTGGTCCCTGGGTCGGAATGTGGTGCTGTATTCCATGTCTGGGCTTGGCTGCCATGAACTGCGGTGCCAGAACCGATAGAAAGTTCACCAGGATTTTGGTGAATTCATTGTCAGACAGCGTGATGGAGTCCAAGTGTGGGGCCAGCAATTTGGCTTCACCCAGGGAGAATGTCTGGAAAGTCTTGGCATGGACCAGTCTTTTCCCTTGTAAGTCGACCAGCAGGCTGTGAGCTCACAAGAAGTCCACCCCCAGGAGTGGTTGGGCCATGGTGGCTAGTGTGAAGTCCCACGTGAACCGGCTGGCGCTGTACTGCAGCTGCACTGTGTGGGTGCCATAGGTCCGTATCGTGCTGCCGTTTGCGGTCGTCAGAGTGGGTCCTGACTCCCTGTTGCAGGTGTCGTACCCCATCGGGGGTAAGACGCTGATTTCTGTTCCAGTGTCGACCTTAAATACCTTTTGAGTCATTTTAGCATTTTTGTTTGTTGTACATTGCTGAAGTCTAAACAATATTTTGAAACCACCTGCATCTAAATAGTTTTATTATCAGCACAAAGCTTTGGATTCTGTCCTTTCAACAGTTTTGGAACATCACTGTCGCATCTTCACAATTTTTTTGTAGACCAAGTGCTAACAATGGTTGTTGTTTTGACTTCAAATTTATTTAGTTATTTTTCTGTTTTTATGTGTTCTATCCCTTTTTATCATCATATTGTATCACAAATATCGTCGTGTCAGTGAGATTGACTAATCTGATTGTTTTATTCTCAGGCTCGTTCCCTTAACACGTTTTCTCGGCTGCCTTTACTATTATGGCCATTCTTTGTAATTAATCTGCTTTAATGAATTATTGAGAATAGATTACATTGTTTTGCTGGTTTTACTCCTTGATTCTTCAATTTACATTAAACGCCAGAACCCCAGGAGAACAATTGAAATAAAGTCTTGATATTTCCAGAATGATCTCTTTGTAGTGGCAAAAACTTTTTCAGTTTTTCATTCAATTAAAGCCTTCTATAATAGCTTCATCTGTTCATGTGCTGAACTTCTGTTTTCATCCACCTTCAAAAGCAGATTTTCTTAAAAAATATTTTAAAGGCTCTTTAAAGTAAGTGAAAGCTTGAATACTGCATAGCATGTTATAGTCTTAATTTTACAGGCTTTTCACCTTGTCAGACTTCAATTCCTTCCCCAGTCTTCAAGTTTTCAGAAACTGAG
Organism: Hypanus sabinus; assembly: GCF_030144855.1. Lineage (NCBI taxonomy): Eukaryota > Metazoa > Chordata > Chondrichthyes > Myliobatiformes > Dasyatidae > Hypanus > Hypanus sabinus. Next base: position 43,547,633 of record NC_082726.1, on the reverse strand, counting down.
CTTGGTATGACCTTGTTTCTATTTCATGGTTTATTTAATTTTTCTCTTACCCTTTGTGGTCTCCTCAGTGGGGTTTAGTTTCCCACTAAAGGAGTGTACATATGTTACTGAATTTTTTTAAAGAGATGCTGGAAAATCACAGACTGCTCTGCATTTTCCTTTTCAATCTTTGGCTATTATTGTTTGAAAAGTATTAAGGTATACATTATGAATTTTAACTGTTTATGAATTAAGAGTTGGCCTTGCAACAATGCAGATACAGGGCATAAAATGTCAGATGCATATTGATTCATTTTTGACTGGTGTTTTCCCTTTTACATTTTTTGCACCTGTTGACTTGTGTACTAGATTGCTAATGTTACAATCCTTTTAAATTAAGCAAATAATATAAACTTGTATTCTAATATACAGAATTGTTATACAGTACTGGAATATAATTTTAAGACTTGGGGTTACTCGCTTGAATTCTACACAACTTGGCTCTTGGTTGTAAAATATAAATTCTTTTGTTTCTTACATAACATTTTAGTAAGATGAGTACACACCTCAGCTTTTCTCAGTAAATTGACTTTGTTTATTTGAACATTTACTGTGAAGGTCAGGATAAATATTGTGCATGTTTGATTGACAAATGATGGCCTACAACATTGTAATAGTTCTGTTGATTGACAGTATTAAAATTGATCTTGAACACGATTAATTACATTGTGAATTGTAAAGCCTGGTTTATACTTCTGCATCGCCTCTATGTTGTAGGTACCATGTACGCTACGCCGTACCCTATGCCATAGGGTGACGTATACCTCCCCAAAAAAGTAACTCGAAAGTCGTGGCAACACAGACCGCAACTGTGATTAGTCTGCTTGGTAGCATCGCATTTGCTCCTATGCATTTCCGGTTGCTTCTTCTCCGCCATGTCTGTACACCAATGCGAAATAGAGGAACCAAATCATCAAATGTACCTGCCGACATGCAAAAACGTTTGAAATGCATTTCCTCGTTCATGTCTCTCACGAAGAAGCTCAACACAGTGGCATAGAAACCCCACCTCCAACTAGCATTTTGGCGCACACCAATGCATTCTTGCTATGGCGTAAAGCCTACCAAGAAGTATAAATCAGCCTTTAGATGTTAATTGTAATGTATATTTTGCTAGTTATACATTCTACACAAGGACCCAAAGATTAACATGGTTTCTCTTTGATTTTCCTGAAACAACGCCTTTCTTACGCCTTTTGGGAAGCTATAATAAGGCAAGAGAATTCACCTGTAAATAGGCAATTAAAATACATGGAGACACCAAGGGACCTCGGAGTGGATATCCTCACATAGATAAAGGCAGCAGTTCAGACCAATAAGAAGTTTAAAATGACATTCTTGATACTTCAGCTGAAGAAAAGGATGCTAGAGCAAAGAGGGTGTGCTTCAAATGTACACAATGCACAAATACAAGGGATTCTGCACATGTTAAAAATCCTGAGCAACACATACAAAATGTTGGTGGAACTCAGCTGGCCAGGTAGCATCTATGGAAATGAATAAACAATCGACTGAGATCCTCCTTCAGGACTGGAAAGGAAGTGGGAAGAAAATTAGGATTGACATCTCTCAAAGAGACTTTGCAGTGGAGCAGCAGCAAACCATATTTTGTAGATGCTGGAAATCCAGAGCAAGGCACACACGCACACACGCACACACACACACACACACACACACCCCCCCCCCCCCCCGAGACCCTTCTTTAGGACTGTTTACAATACTTCATAGAGCTATCTAGTTGAGTTAATTACCATCCAGTTTACTTATAGTCATTAGCAAAATGATGAAAGTGCCACTTTTGGTGCTGTCAATTGACATTTTCTCTCCAGTAATCTGTTCACTGATGCCCATTTTAGCTTTAGACAGTTCTAGTTATATCAGAGTCTCAATCCAATTGTGTGCAGAGAGTTTAATTTCAGGCTTGTCTTGTTTGGAGGACCCTTCACATCAAGGCAGGGCTTGACCAAGTTTGGCATCAAGAAACTTAATAGAACTTAAGTTATGGGAATAAAACCTGGAGTAATAACTTGCACAAAGGAAGATGAATAAGGTTGTTGAAGGCCAATCATCCCAGTTCAAAGACATATACTGCAGAGTTTGTTTGGTAATATTCTATGTTCAATCAACTTCAGCTGCTCAATCATTGACTTCCTTCCATAAGGCTAGAAGTGGAGTTGCTTGTTAATAATCTTGCAATATTCAGTTCTGTTGACAGCTTTTCAGCAAATGAAGCAGTCTACATCTACACACAAGATGTAGGCAGCTTACAATCATGGACTGCTGTGGCAAGTAAATTTGTGTCATGAAAGTTCCAAGCAATGATTGATTCTAAAGCATGAAATCATCTAGCTCCTGATATTTCATGGCATTATCATTCTCAGGTCGTCCACTATGAACATCCTGAGGCCAACATTAACTAGAAACTCAAATGGACAATCTATATAAATACTATGATTGCAAGAGCAATTCTGAGGCTATCGGCCAGCAAGCGACTAATCTCCTGATATCAAAAGGCACAAGCCAGAAGCATAATAGAACACTCATCACTCACCTGTCTGAATGTAGATCCAACGTAAGATTTGACATTGTCTATTACAAAATAGCCTACTGTGACAGAACCCACCCCCCTCACACTGACAATAGCCCCATAATTCTCTATTCCCATTATCCCTGTCTGGCAATGCTGAGGTTATGCTTATTGGGTGCACATGCTAGGCTAATATGCAGCATGGGCACTTTTGTTTGTATTTGCACACTCAAGGACAGTGGCATTCTTTGACGCATACTATTTGTTGCTCCCAGATTTCAGGCAGGGGGCCGATGAATGGGCAATGTGTCTTTTTTTATAAAAGAAATGTTGCCTGTTTGTGTTGGCACATGCTCTGTGCTGGCTCAGTGGAAAGCTCATTTTGAGGATGAGGAACAGTGCTGGCTCCTGGAAAATGGTTAGTTGTCGATTGGTGGTGTTGTACAACGTCATTGTGATGAATGTATTAGAGGACATGTATGATTGTGAAGAAGCATATGAATTCCTGTATTTTGTTTTTTGTGTGTAATTATTCAGGTTCATGGTAACAACTCTTTCCGCATTCCAAAGAATGGACTACCTGTTTTCTCCTAGAGTAAGCAGATCACTACTTAAAAGTTGATTTTGGTGTAAGTGGGGAGGAGAGAGAGGATGTGGTAAGGTGAGGTGTATTATTTCAGACTGATTGTTTGGAACTGTAGTCCTAAAGCTCTGATGGTATATATCTTCATTTTCTCTTTTGTCATTTTTGTTATTTTGTCTTTTTTTTTGCACAGTAAATAATTTTGTACTTTTTTTTTTCCTAAAAAGTTTTTCACCTCTGGCGCACTATAAACACCTTTGGACTAAATGTGCTATTGCAGCCTGCCATCTAATTTTTAAAGTCCACAGCTTCATAAGGGGATGTGGCACTCACAAAAAAATCACAATCTGACATGCACTTAATCGATTCTTTAACCACGATTAACAGCAGTAGCTGTTCAAATGCATTTGTTGGGAATTGCCTTGGTTATTTTGGTAGTACTTTCCAAACTTATGATATCTAACACCAACAGGGACAGTGGCAGCAGTACTTTCATGTTTTCTTCTAGGTCAAACACTTAAAAATGTATGACCACACTTTATATTTACTGGATCTAAATCCTGGAAACACCAATTTAACAGGTTTTTATGCAAATACTTGTATAAGGAGATTACAGCAATTCATGCAGGTGGGCCATCACTATCTTTTCTATAGCAATTAAGACCAAGCAATAAATGAGCGATCTTGTCAGAGAGTCCTAGATCCTGAAAAGTAAATGAAGGGAAATTGTTTGTCACCACTTCTGCTTAAGAGTGGATTAAAAGCTGCGTATCCTGCAGAGAATAGCTCCATATTTGACATAAAATGCCTTTTTATCATTTGCAGGATTGTGTTGGAATATTTTGCTAGGAGAGTGAAAGGACACTAAAGCTCCACATTCAGTGCAAAGTAGATTACTTGAATAATACCCAGCACCACTTGTGTCATTCAGTCTCTCTAGGCCTCTACTTGATTACAGACCTTGTGCTTTTTCTGCCCCAGTGTTTTTGTTTTATTTCTGACTTTTCCATGTTCTTATGAAACATTACTGACTAAAATGTTAACTTTGATTCCTTCTCCTCAGGCACTGCCTGCCTTGAATTATTCCACCAGTTTCTGTTTCTATTTGAGTAATCTTTACTGCCAGCCATTAGGATAATATTTATTATGACAAAATTCCCTTTGCAGATTTGGTATGTGGATTCTCTTATACTATACCAGTATAAGCATTGTTGCTGTTGATGAATTGACTAACTTGTCTTTGGCTAATCAATATAAAGCAGGGCAAAGTACAAGGGGATCTAAAATGATTCAATGGTAAATTGTAATACTCATCTTGTATCATTGAATATTTTCAGTTAAATTTAATGGAACAGTACAAAGTATGTCAAATGGATTTAACTGTTCTGAGTATTTGCAGCAAATTACAGAAGTTGGAATGGGGATTTTTACATTGTGTTGTAAGAGTTTTTGATAAAGCTTTCTAATGTATGCATTTGTTTTTGCTGCTGATATTTGATGCAGAACTGATTCTGATCTACACATAGCTGTTTTAGACATGTTAAGTAATAGAGTGGGAAGCAATGTGCAGTTTAATATGGCTTTGAATACCCCAATAAAATCAGAAATGAGAATACGCAAGCTCATTTCACGTCTCATGGCTGCAGTGGGGGATTTAGAGGGAGAAGTTGAGTTAATACAATGAAAATGTGTTTATGAAGGCAAATTAAACTTGCTGTTAAGCAAGCTGATATCTAACCCCAGTTTGTCAACTTGCCTGATAAATGTAATGGTAAACAAAATCGTTATGCTGATTCTAGAATATGAATTAGGTAGATCTATCCCAACTACTTAGATTAAGTGAAAAAACCAAACCGAGATTACTTTGCTTGATAATTTTTGGGAATGAACAGAAGTTATATAACAAGTAAATGCAAGGTTGTATTCCCTGGGTATGTCTGGGTGTTTTTGTATGTCTATAATTGCACCAGAAATTAATTAAAAAAATTAGGAAGTTGCATTAAATGAATCAGCTTTTTATTATTCATTTTACTAAAATAAAGCTACTTCCAATAATTTAACAGAAGTGATATCAGTTCCCAGGGATATGATATACCCAAGTTATATGCCCAATCCCTTTATCCTGAGGAGTGAACCTTTGATTATCTGGACACATGCTGCAAATATAAACATAGACAGCTATATTTGCCAGATTTCCTAAGTGTTCAGAATCTGTTTTTAATGAATGTTATGACTTTACTGGCTTCATGTAAAGTGTTCCAAAGATTCACCACCCTCTATGTGAGGGGAAAAGGTTCTCATCTGAGATTTAAGTGGCCATATTCTAGAATGTGACCTCTGATTCCAGATTCCTCAGCAGTGGGAAAAATTGTGCATGGTTCTGCAATTTATCTTAAATGACAGATGGAATGCTCCCAAAGGTGATTTGGGTTAAAGCTTAGGCAACTAGAAATATTGTATCCTGATAATTGCTTTCACTGTGGTCAAAAGCAGAGAGATCCCTGTATAGTTGCTGTAATTTGGCATACTTCCTTTCTTGATATTGTAGTAGTGTGCTACACGCAGCGCTAAAATTACGACGCGGAGTCGGTAACTGCAGTCGAAGGAAAAACTTTATTTGAAATCCTCAGCATCACTTTTAAGCCTCCCTCAACCTGCCCCCCGTGGTGCAGAGGCTCCAAAGCTCTGTGCTCGCAAACCCCCGTAGGCTATCTAATTGTGAGCCAGTTCGGATGTGCCAGGAAATGGGTCGCCACATAACCCCCCCCCCAGAACCGGCGATACACCCCCCAATGTCCACAGTCTGGGCCAGAACCTGCTTGGGAGGCCGGCCTCTGCGCCGAGGTGCCGGAAACTCGGCCGGTTGCGCCAGGTCCACATGGGCCGGTTTGAGGCGGTCCACCGTGAAAACCTCCTCTTTCCCCCCAACGTCCAGCACGAACGTGGACCCGTTGTTCCGGAGCACCATAAACGGCCCCTCGTATGGCCGCTGCAGCGGTGGCCGATGCCCGCCCCTTCGTACAAACACAAACTTACAGTTCTGCAGGTCTTTGGGTACGAAGGTCGGGTTCCGCCCGTGCTGTGAAGTGGGTATGGGGGCCAGGTTACCGAGCTTCTCGCGTAGTCTGCCCAGGACTGCTGCGGGATCTTCCTCTTGCCCCCGTGGGGCTGGTAGGAACTCCCCGGGGATGACCAGGGGTGCGCCGTATACCAACTCGGCCGACGAGGCGTGCAGGTCGTCCTTGGGCGCTGTGCGGATGCCGAGTAGGACCCAGGGAAGCTCGTCCGCCCAGTTGGCTCCTCGCAGGTGGGCCATGAGGGGCGACTTCAGGTGACGGTGGAAACGCTCCACTAGCCCGTTCGACTGTGGGTGGTAGGCAGCTGTGTGGTGCAGCTGAGTCCCCAAAAGGCTGGCCATAGCTGACCACAGGCTGGAGGTGAACTGGGCGCCTCTGTCGGAGGTAATGTGGGCCGGTACACCGAAGCGAGATATCCAGGTGGTGATCAGGGCTTGGGCGCAAGATTCGGAGGTGGTGTCGGTGAGTGGGACCGCCTCTGGCCATCTTGTGAACCGGTCCACGATAGTCAGGAGACGCCGCGCTCCGCGCAACACTGGCAGGGAGCCCACAATATCCACATGAATGTGGTCGAAACGCCGGTGGGCGGGATGGAACTGCTGCGGTGGGGCTTTGGTGTGCCGCTGCACCTTGGCCGTCTGGCAGTGCATGCACGTTTTGGCCCATTCACTGACCTGTTTGCGGAGTCCGTGCCAAACGAACCTGCTGGAAACCATCTGGACAGTTGTCTGGATGGAGGGATACACCAAGTTATGAATGGAGTCGAAAACACGGCGCCGCCAGGCTGTCGGGACGACGGGACGGGGCTGGCCGGTGGCGACGTCACAGAGTAGGGTCCTCTCACCCGGGCCTACGGGGAGGTCCTGGAGCTGCAAACCGGAGACTGCGGTTCTGTAACTCGGAATCTCCTCATCCGCCTGCTGCGCCTTTGCCAGTGCCTCAAAGTCTACCCCTTGGGAAAGGGCATGAACGGTAGGGCGAGAGAGCGCATCCGCTACGACATTGTCCTTACCCGAGACGTGCCGGACATCCGTCGTGTATTCAGAGATGTAGGACAGGTGACGTTGCTGGCGGGATGACCAGGGTTCGAACGCTTTCGTAAACGCAAAGGTAAGCGGTTTGTGGTCCGTGAACGCGGTGAAGGGCCGACCTTCTAGGAAGTACCTGAAATGCCGGATTGCCAGGTAGAGCGCCAACAGTTCCCGGTCGAAAGCACTGTACTTGAGCTCGGGTGGCCGCAGGTGTTTGCTGAGGTGATCCGGCGAACGTGGAATTGGGCTTCGGCTTGCTGGAACCATAGGTTCGGTCGCTGTGTCCAGAAACCCGGCAGTTTCAACGAAACTGCATGAACAGAGGCGGCGTCGGTCATTTCTGGTCCAAAAATCGTTTGGACCGTCGGGGTCACCAATTGTAGCGCTAAAATTACGACACGGAGTCGGTAACTGCAGTCGAAGGAAAAACTTTATTTGAAATCCTCAGCCTCACTTTTAAGCCTCCCTCAACCTGCCCCCCGTGGCGCAGAGGCTCCAAAGCTCTGTGCTCGCAAACCCCCGTAGGCTATCTAATTGTGAGCCGGTTCGGATGTGCCAGGAAATGGGTCGCCACATACTTCCTTTCTTGATATCACAATTATGATGTCTCTGGGGACTTTGCCCTTACTGTTCTTTTCCTTGATGTGAGAGGTGATGCTGTGACTGTGTCTGACATTCCTCTTCAAGTTTCAAAACTTAAGGGATGCTATCTGCTGTAGTGATCTTGTTGATTTTCAGTTGACAGTTACCTTTCCATTTTGTTCATCTGGGGTGTTGGTTAGAGCAGAAGGGATGGAGTGCTTTGGGATAGTATCAAGGGCACTTGTATGAAGGTCAGTCTTTGTTATTGAGTACTTTGAAGCACACTTTTATTGTTGTTAACTGTGTTTGTTCTTGATGCATTTTCTCCAGTTCAAAAGATGCAGTGATCTAGCCGGTAAATATATGTGTGGTTGCCAAGACTGTGGCAGTCTCTTGTACCTGGAGAACACTTTTAGACTTTCAATCATGTACTAATCATTGGGTTCAGCTTTTCTTAAGAATACTGAGTTTATTCCAGATTTACATTGCACCAAATCCATTTGTATTAATTTTTTTAATCGAAGTATGGAAACTCGTCTGACTGTAGCAAAGCTAGCATTGCTGACCATGTGCAATTGTCCTTAAATTGTGTGGCATATGAACATTTTGGACAATAGTTAAATATTTGCCATGTAGACTTTTGGTCTGGCATGTCATATTAATGTGACTGAATAAAAAAGGATTTTGTTACTCAGAGGGAGTTAGTTAGAAAGTAGCTTTTTTTGACTATTCTGTAATTTTATGGAAGCCGTTACTGATGGTAGCTTTTTCATTTTGGACTTAATTAATGAAACTTCAATTCCTGAAGGATGGGGGATGGTCAGGCAAAAATGGATTTGAAGCAAAGGTCAGGACATCCATGACACTAGCTACAAAGTAGGCTTAAAGAGCAGTTACTGTATCCAGTGCTCCCGGTGTGGCCTCCTGTATATCGGTGAGACCTGCCATAGATTGGGGGACCGCTTCGCCAAGCACCTGTACCTCTGACTACCAGAAAAAGTGGTCTCTCCCTGTGGCCACCCATTTTAATTCCACTTCCTATTCCCATTCCATAGCCTCTTTTGCTATCGTGATGAAGCTACACTAAGGTTGGAAGAGCAGCACCTTTTATTCTGTTTGGATCGCCTCCAACTTGATGGCATGAACATCGGTTTCTCAAACTTCTGGTAATGGCCCCCAAACTCTCTTCCTTCACCATTCCCATCCTCTCTTCCCCTTTCATCTCCTTGCCTGCCCATCACCTTCCTCTGGTGCTGCCCCCCCCCCCCTTTCTTTCTTCCATGGCCTTTTGTTCTCTCTTAACAGATTACCCCTTCTCCAGCCCTGTATTTCTTTCACCAGTCAACTTCCTAACTCTTTATTTCACCCCCCCCCGGTTTTCTATCACCTTGTGTTTCTCACTCTTCTCCCCCCATCTTCTAGCTATTGACTCCTCATCTTTTTTTTCTCCAGTCCCGATGAAGGGCCTTAGCCCGAAAAGTCAACTGTATTCTTTTCCATCAATGCTGTCTGGCCTGCTGAGTTCCTCCAGCATTTTGTGTGTGTTGCTTGGATTTCCAGCATCTGCAGATTTTCTCATTTGTTTAAAGAGCAGTTATACTTATTTGTGTTTATATTTATGAACTTCTCTGAACAGCATTGGATGGGCATTAATGCAACTTTGGTCTTAGTGGCTGCATCCTGAAAACAAAACAATTTTTTAAATTGTTCAGCAGCATAAAGTCTTGAGCTGTTCTCATTCTGGTTGTCACTGGAGATTATTAATTTAACATTTAAAATCATGAAAACCTCAACATGGACTGCTCTGAATTGACAAATTCTTTAGAACCATCAAGGTTCAGTTGGCTTTGTTTTTTGTGCCCTTACAGGTCCCACAGAACAGAAAACATGCCATTTTGCCAGTCTCAGCCATGTTGAACTCTTACTTTGCTGAGTCTCATCGACCTGGACCTGTACTGTAGCCCTCCATACCCCTCCATTCCATGTGTATCCGAATTTCTCCTGAAGTTTCTTTTTATTAGTGTGTCATACTTTTTACTTTGGAAATGGCTGTGTTTTGTGGTTGGGTCTGATAAGATATGTTTCTATCCCTGACTTCAGATGGGAGTAACTGTAGCTTAATTCTATTCACCCAAGACACTGCAGACACCTGTTGTTACTCATTAATGGTTGATGCCATCTTTGGTATTTGTTTGTGAAGAAACTGTCTTCACTGCATAGAATAATAGAAGTATTGCACGTATTTTATATGCACTGACATTGTCACATATTGCTGACTACACAAATTGTCAAGATAACATATGAGCAGAAATTTAGGTAACTTCAAGTTTACATCGTTACGTTGTGTACTTCAAGTTTACATCATTACTACAGTGATGAATTTTGAGTTTGCAATATATGTGTTTTTTGTTGTACAAGGTAAAGTAACTGGAGCTAAAAAGTTGAATGGAGTACTATGAACTGCAAAAATATTTTATAATAGATTATATATTTTTCATTTGTGTTTTTAACATGTGGGTCAGAATTATGTTTCACAAAACTAACTATTAATTGGTGTAATCATTATTAGGAAAACTGGGTTTAATTGTGGAATATTATTCTCTGATGGGGTGAAGGATACATATTTAAAATATATTACTGAATTTATTCAATTTGTTTGCTTTGTAGATTGCAGGAGCTGTGAACTGGAAGTGTCTGCCAGCTAATGGAAGGAAAAACACCGAGCAAATCTGCTTCTGTTTCGAGATTGCCCAAGTTTGGCGGTGGAACATCTAAATTAAGTGAGATTCTTCCTCAACCTGAATCAAATGGAGCCTGTGTTCGCAGTGTCAGTGCTTCCAGCAGTTCAAACTTTGATTCCAAGCAGAATGGAACTGGTCGTTCAGGTGCCTTTTCTTTCAACTGGAAGAAGTCTGGTAAAACTAAAGGTGGTGGACAAGGAGCAAAAAACCCAGTTAGTTCCTTGTCTTGTTCTGTTATGAATGAAGCACATGCTAAAGTTGAGAGAAATTTTTATTCTAAAGTTCCTCTTGTCAAAGATCACACAGACTTGGGTTTTAAGAGTAAATCTACTGCAGCATCCAGCCATCAAAAGAAGCATCAATTTGTACCTTGTGTGAAAGAAAATAAAATGCTTGTCACTAGCTCAAATCATTCCTCGAAAGGAAACCATGGTAAATTACAGGGAAAGTCATTCACAACATCTCACATTTCAAGGTCCCAGTCATTCGGTCACTTTCGTAAAACAGCTTTAAAGATGTCTGATCAAGAAGAGTGTTTCTCTGCATCAAGCAGTTCAAAAGGAAGTCTTAACCAATCTACAGAAAGCTTGAAGAACTTATTGGAAGAGAACATTGTTAGGTCACAGAGCTTTTCATATTCCACACAAAGTAACTCCTATAGTTCTGATGTAATACCAAGATCTTTGTCCTTTTCAAAGGCTGCAGATGTTTCTAGACCTTGTCTGAAGCAGCAAATGAGGATAGGTCTTCCCTTGAAATCAAACGCTTATCGCTATGGGGCAAGGGGTACAGATAGCCCAAGCACCGCTGAATCACTTAGTAAAAGTGCTTCAGCTAGACTATGCTTAAAAGTACCATCATCTGCTTTGAAAAAGTCTCAGCTTCCTACCTGCCTCACATCTTCATTTTATACTGGTACTTCTGCTTCTAAAATGTCTCAGTCTTCATTAATTAAATGTAATAGGTTGACCACTTCAGGAACAGCAAGCAATGTAAATTCAGTATCTGATACCATAAAAGAAACAGATGGAATTCCTACTCTTGTTGAAAGTAGCTCAAATAATGTAAATGTAAATATTGAATACGTTGCTGATAACACATTAAACAGTAATGCTATAAGTGAGAAAGCTGATCTTGGAGCTACTGAAGAACTTCAGTCATCTTCTGCAAAAGATATTGATGATCCAGAAGGAATTATCTCAATTTATTCCAACAGTGATATAATTAATAATAGCGAACAGTTAGCAAATTCTGGTACTGAGTCAATTGAAATTTTGGATAGCGATAATTCTATTTCCACAGAAATTCCTGATGATCTTTACATTCCTAATGAGGCCATGTCTTCAGAAGGATTAGAGGAAGCTCTAATTTTGACACATACAGGCACGGAATGGATGGATACTGGATTCTCTGGTGTGTAAGCTATTAATATTAAATGGTGTATATATGTCTTCATGCATGCAGTTTTTATATTAATATTTTCATTGGTAATTAAAAGTTAAATGCTATGTTGAAAGAATTAACTTTTTTTATTTGACACCTATGCAAAATGTGCTTTTGTTGACCAACATTTATTTCTACCACTGTTCAAAAATTGACTCATCTTTAAATTAAGGACTTTATGCAGCCAGGACAACCTTTAAACTTGTAGCAAACAGTTTTGCAAGTATGTTCTGCTTTTATTTACTTTTCAATACTTTGCATTTTAGTCAGGAAATTTGATTGAATGATAAGGGTCATAACTTTATTTAGAATGGCATAGGAATGTTACTGAGTCTCAGTTTATGATGGTGTTGAAATAACCTGTTATTGGAATGATGTGATGTGTGCTTTTTATAAGATAAATCAATGGAGTCTATGACTGCTCATTCCTTGATAGTTCAAGCAGTATTTGTTCCAAGTTTTTTTAAATGGTTAAAGCTGATAATTAAATGAATTAGATGGGGGTAACTGTAGTTTTCTTTGTAACTAAGGACTGTTAAGAATGGATAATGATAATATATGCTAACTTCAAGGAATAAGTGCAGGTGACTTCTGCATTATGGTAGTTCAGGTTACAGAAATTTTCTCTTTCAGAATTCACAAATTGGTACTTGAAAGTCTAAGATCCAGAATAAAATTTGCTCTCATTCACATAAAATGTAAAAAAAAAACTATTTTTTCATATACTGAGGATGCATTTTTAAGTTACAAAAATTGTGCTGAGCCTTATTCTCTAGAGAGCAGTAAATTTGTGTTGCTGATGCTTTTGGAAAACTAGATATGAGTCAAGTTACATGATTATTGTGATGTGTGTACACCAGATTTTGGATGAGTTCCCAGTACTAATGCACTATCATAGTTGCATGCATTTTGTACCTTGGGAGGCACAACATTTAAGTTTTAAATTTTGATGTTAAGATATGTGCCTAATGTATGAACAATGTATGTCATGGTCATGTCAGTATATTATTTGCACCAAGTCCTTGAGTTGGATAAGCACAACTCAACAGAAAAAGGAATGGGGAAATTAAGGAAATAAGTCAATAACATACAAGTTGGAGCAATGGAGACTTAAAGAATTTAGACCTGAATAGAGGATTCAGAAAAGGCACTATTCACTTTTAAGATTCATAAAAACTGATATCATGATATTTCTAGGCCCAGCCTATGCATTATTGCGGTTCATTACTGTAGTACAGAGTTAGCTAGTACGATTCCCATACTCTAATCACACAATGACAATTCCTGTTTTAGGGTATGGGGTAAAGTTCAGAATCTTCCCTTTTTAATGGTCTTGACCACATTTGAAGAGAATATACTCTGACAAAGCAAACAAAAACCTTCTTTTAATAGTTTTATACTTAATATTTTTCTGTTAATATCGGCAAAGGTAGGACCAGGAAAGACTTGATTCGTCTACCCTGTTACAATAGGTGATAACTCTCTAGCAATTCCTTCATTTATTTATCCAAGCCTTTCTCTATCTTCACTGCTTCTGCAGATCAATTCAAGCATTAATTGTATCTGCATGAAGTAGTCATATTTCAGTTGACTGTGCAGTATGTGTATCTTTTATTTTCTATACTTCAAATATGAGATTACTGTTTGTAGTCCTTAAAGTTGAGTAAATCTTTCTGAATCTTCCAAAATAAATGGGCCTAAATTCTTCAAGTACTCCTTCATTGCTTATAAATTTTTAGCATGTATTTTTTGTTCATCATTTCCATTCCCTTTCTAACAAACTTGTTTATCCATTTTATGTTATTAACTCATCCATCTGTGTTTCCAGTAATTTACCAAAATGAGTATTTCTCTCAGCTGTTTCTCCAAATGAATAATGTGGAAATTACTCTAAAATTTGTTTACAAATCCTGGTGTTGCTGTCAAATTAGTATTTATTGTCTGACCCTGGAAGGCCTTGAAAAGATGGTGAGCCTCACCTTAAAATGTTTGCTTCTGATAAAGGAAATTGTGCAAAATACTTGAGACAACAGAATTTGCTCTACAATTGGATGAGTCAACTTTTCTGGCTACATAAAAGATATATAAAGCATGGTTCAAGGGTTATTATTTGCAAAGGGACTAGAAACAGATGCAAAGAATGAGTGAATATTTTGGGTCGAACAAGTTCTCAAAGTGAAGGACATTCTGCTCATCAATATTCTTGCTTGTGCAACAGATGGGGCACCAATAGTGACAGAATTCCATCGTGGGGTTATTAACTTCCTTGAAAAAACCTGTACGTAACATTTACCATTCACTGTGTAATTCACAGACAACATCTTGTTGCACAATACTTAAGCAATCAGCTGCATAAATCACAGCTGTAAATCAAGTTCCATGCTGTCACTTCTCGACTATTTTGTGAACTTCGTGATGATGATGATAAACAGTTTGAATGTTTGCTGTTGATAGAATTCAGATGGCTCTCAAAAGTAACCTTCTGAGATGATTTTATGCACTTTTTGAAACTGATAAAATTCTGTGAAGGCTCGAATGCTTCATTCAGTAATCAACTCAAAAATATTACGCATGATATTACTTTATCTGAATTATTCGAAGTTTAATGAAATCAGTCTTCATTTGCAAGGAAGTTACGTGAAACTGATCAAAGTCAAATCAGTTGGCTCCATTTTTTCTGTCCAAGTTAACTCTATTTAAGTGCAACATTGGCCATCGTGACCTTTTCCAATTTCTGAGTCTCTCTCAGTTGAAAGAGAAACTAAGTCTACCAGCTCATTGTCAAGTATACTGTGCCCACCTGGGTGAGCTGCATAAAGACATGTCAGAGTGATTTCAGGATCTTCTCCCAATCCAAATTCTACATTTGGTAATAAATCTATTCCTGAACACTTTTAATGAGGAATTAACAAGAAAGGTGGAGTAAGAACTGATCTTGCTACAAAAAGACGGAGCTGAACCAAGATTCAAAAAATCATATCAAGACTTTTGGTTGTAGAAAAAATTATCTTGTATTCTGCTGAACTGTGAGAAAAGGTCAAGATGTTTCTCTATTACCTTTCCACATCCTATGTTAATGGAGCATGTTTTCAGTGTGGTTGCTCAACATCTTTCAAAGCAACAAAATAGACTAAATTATTGAACGAGGGACCTGGGACTCCTGAGTGACATTCAGCTTGATGTTGAGAAGCTGATGTCACTGCAACAAGCCCATCCTTCTGATTGAAAGGCGAAAAATTAATGAAGTAGTGAATAGTTGGACCACTAATGTAGACTCGAAAATGGTTGATGAAAATTGTTTCTACTGTCATTAAATAAAATAATTTTATTTGTAGCTTTAAATAGATTGGAATTTTTTGCAATTATTTGTTACTGCTTTTAATTTTCAATTCCTATTTTCTTTCACTGTGCATCATAATAACCATAAATAACTTTAATTTATGTGATGGCTGGAAAGGGAGAGGAAGGGATGTGGTCTGGGAGCCAAAGGGGCAGTAACCCAAAAATGTTGGGAGGCACTGTTGGAGACCAATAGATCATGACTTATAATGTCTCCATGTCATGATGTGTATAACTTGGAGAGCTTTTCCTGGATGTGATGCTTTTTCCTTCTCAGTGTCTTTTACTTGAGTTTTTAAAAACATTATTTTCTGTGAATTCTGTACGAAATCCTCTTGGATCTAGTCCTATTATTTGTTCTCTGCTTTTCAGTAGTCCTGTAATCTAAATGCTGCATCAAATACTGTTAGAAATAGACCATTTGGCCTAACTAGTACATTCCATTGCTTTTGCTCACTTCAATCAGGTCTTCCCTCGTTTTGTTCAGTATGTCTTAATTTTTTTTCTTTATATGCTTTATTAGTCTCTCTTTAAACATACTCTTCAAATATTATGGTTGCCAGTTACAAATTCTCACCAATCTTCAAGAAGTTTCTTCTACATTCCCTTACAGATTACTCTTTGGTGTGTTCTAATGGCCCAAGCCTGTAGTCTTTCTCACAAGTGTAAATATTCTATCTGGATTCACTCCGGGGGAAAAAAAACTTTCAGACTATTTATTGGAACAACTCTTAGCACCTCATTTTTGTGAAGAAATCAAGTATTTTCATGCTCTGTTGATTATATACATTTATGTTTCTTTTATCCTTGTCAATCATCTCTGCATCCGCTCCTGTAACTTTATAAAGAAAGGCAATTAGAAGTGTACTCATTATTTTAAATGTCAAGATTGGAGCATAACTTTACGGTTCTGTTCCTCCAGAAGTTTGCCTGGTCTGTCTTTGCCTTTCATTAAACACCTTTGCTAACACATAGTGTGATTTGGGTGTACGTATCAGTATTTGATGATTCCTTTGTTCCTTTCCCCAACTCAACCCATTTTCCTAAAATTAAGCAACTTCACTATTCAAATCACCAAAATGTACTTTATCACATTTCTGTGATTAACTTAATTGCTCGTTGTATGTTTTTATTGATGTATTTCTATAGTTAGTTGCAGTTGCTCCAACTATTGACTCCAAGCCTGCCCTCCCATCCACTCCCCAATTTGATATGCAAAATTAAAATGTGTTAATGATGCAAGAGTTTAAATCCTTCAAATCACGAAAAGCAGTGATCACAGCATTGATGTCTTTGGCCCTCATTTGCTACATCATTCCAGTACAAGACCATAAGGTACAGGAGAAAATTGGTCTATTCAGCCCGTCTGGTCTGCTCCAACTTTCCATCATGATTGATTTATTATCTCTCTCAATCTCATTTGCCTGCCTTCTTCCTGTAACCTTTAACACCCTTACTAATCAAGAACCTATCAACCTCAGCTTTAAATATACCCAGTGACTTGGTCTCCACAGCTGTCTGTGACAATGAATTTTATTGATTCATCACCCTCTGGTTAAAGAAATTCCTTCAAATAATTATTGTTGACTTCCACTCTGTTCTTTGTCAGATTGGAGTTCATTCACCCAGTTGTGCCCTGACTCTGTTCTCTGACTTTATTTGTTAGTCTTTTATGGGGTGCCTTAGTTCAGGGCTTTGAGGTACATTACCATTCTCTTTATTGCCTCTTCAAAAAAAAATCTAACTTAATTAAGCAAGGGTATACCTTTTAAAATCCACATCGACATGCTCATTTAGAGATTCTGTTATTTTTCCTGCTGATGTTCTGCTTACTGGTTTATAATGCCTGGGGCACATTATTTCTCTCTTATTAATGACACTACATGTTTTCCAAAGTATTACTAAATTTGCAGCAATACCTCTTCTATCTTTCTAATATTCTTTTAAACTGCATGGATAAAATTCATCTGTAAATTTGACTAGCTAATTTAACCTCTTTTAAATGTACTAATTTCAGTGCTCACCTAATGTCACACTGACCTTCTGAATATTAAAGCAAGATAATAGATTATTCTTTCTGTGTCATTCCTGTGGTTATCCATTATATTATCCTATGTATTCTCTAATGGCCTCATTCCCATTGCAACCTTTTTTAGTCATATCTGTCAAAAAGTTTTACGATCTTTTCCTTTCTTGACAATTTATAGTTTCTCTTTGATTTGTTAATTTTTACCTACCAAATCATGTGTTCAAATTTCATGCACTGCTTTGCAACCTATGCATTTAGTATTGCTGTCTCTTAATTTATTTCCATTTTCATTGATTTATCTATTCACATAAAAATTTCTCTTCATTACTGGGAAATGGCATCAACCTTCCCTACTTTTAAATGTGGTATTTCTTGATATCTTCATCTTTTAATCTTATACTGATCCTTATTAAACTGTTTTCTGTAAATATTTGTATGGGCTATTCTAGTTGTATCCCAGCTAGTGTTGATTTAGCAAAACCTTGCAAGAATTATTAGTGTTGAGAGCTCCCTGCATTATTTACTTACTTACAGGATGTGTGTAGCACTGGTATGGCCAACATTTATTTCCTGTTCCTTGTCATCTTCTTAACCTGTGGCAGTTTTAAATGAATTCCTCTTGCTGCTGTCCATGATTTTATTCATTGTCTAAATAAAATTATTGAAATTGTTCCTTGTGATACTAACACCTTGTATAAGTTATTAATCTCTACTGTATCTCTTAAACTTGTTTGTCATAATACAAAGTTGAAATGCTGTCTTATTTTGGGTTATCTGGCTCAATAATTGACAATGCATATTTAAAAAAAACAATATTGGCAAGATGTTAACAGCTATTGTTTGTTCTCCTGTGTATTACAACAATTGTCCTTTTTTAATCTTTTGAGTAGATCATTGCAAAGATTTGGAGAGTTCCCAGACCACTGCCTCAGGTAATGACCTTGTGTCTTCAGATGCCAACTACGCAATGGGCTCTTCCTTTGAACTTTCTCCTTCCAGTAGTTCAGCTGGAACATATATGTGGGATGAAGAAGGCATGGAGGGACTTGGTACAGTCCAGCAGTGTGGCAGCCTTGAGTCTTCAGAGATGAACAGCCTGGTAAGATGATTCCTATTACGTTTGTTGTATTTTGTTTGGACATAACAAGAAGTTGGCTTCAGAGTTGTACAGAAATACATTTTCTTTAAAAAAAATGTTTAAAATATTTTCATTGTTGAGGACAATAATATACTGGAATCACTGGTAATTAATTTTTTAATGAAAAATTAATTATAATTTAAGTAGATTATTCTAAATGAATTTAAGGTTTGAAATGTAATAAAAGCCAACAGTGATGTGTGATAAAATATGGTTTTCTGATGCTGTTTGTTAGCATCCCCATGAAGATAAAGGAATAAAATGCTGAGCAATTTTAAAAGTAAAATGTGCTTTATTTCCCTATGACGTTCCTGTAATATTAATCTTGATAGTCAAATTGTATTGAGCAGCTGATTTGATGGCTGCAGAGAAGGGACATCATGTGGAGGAAATGAGTAACTGCATCTTCAAGTGGATTATAAACAGCAGGATTGCAAAACGCTAGATATGGGCCATTTAGTCTGATCCGTCATTGTTCAATATTTAATCTCTAACCATTTGTCTTAGTCTCATTTCTTGATGTTCTAGGCTTGCAGAAGTCTGTGAATGTAATTTAAAATAACTAATTGTGATACCGTCTGCTTTTGTGGGAAATAATTCTTGATTTTATTAACTAACTAAACAAATAGAAATTCTCTGAGGAACCTTATTTCACTGTGGAGCAATATAATATTTAGCTTTGTGTAATATTTAGGGTGCAACTACTGTAGAATTTCAATTTTGGTGAGATATTTGAAGCATATGTACTTTGAATATAGACATGGCAATATTTGTATATTGTAAATGTGATCTGAAGATTTAATATGTGGAACATGGAGAATATTTTTGAAGCTTTAAGTCTTAAGACGCTGCAAGAATACCAGCACAAAATTCCAGTAAATAAGGTATCTTAAAAGCAGTATTTGTCTAAAGATGTGTAGGGATTTATTCTGTAATCTGACATGTGACATTCAATGTCATTTGCAGAAATGGGGAGAGAAACCTTTGGAAAGCAAAGATAATGGCTGTCTTAAAAGTCATTAGTTTCGCAAGATTTAAAGAACTCAATCAGTTTATACACAGGAGTAGATCTCTTCCATTTGCACTTTACATACCATGTGCATTTTGCAAGACGTTCCTCTTTTCCGGTTGTAACTGATTTTTAATTACAGCATTATGCATTACACATAAAATGATAAATTACCTTTTGCTAAGTTTGAGAGGTTGTCCATTTACAGATGAGGCTTTATTTTTAGAAAGTGCTTTAGAAGAGGACTACAAAGCAGCAGCAGAATCAAATTTATATGACAGTAGATATTGTGCATATCTATGTGAATTCAGGAGAATAACTTTTTATAGCACCAAAGGGGGCTATGGAGAGGTATACTGAATATATTCAAGATAGATTTGCAGAGGATTTTTGGATGTTATAGGAATCAAATTAAGTTGGATTAGTTCAGGAAAGTGGAATTAAAATTAAAAAAAAACATCAGATGCAATTTTGTTGATTGAAGCACAATGTCTTACTAGTTATTTCACAAATAAGATTTAAAAACAGGAGTAAACCATTTGAAATTAAACTGAAACCTTAAAGTTAAATTAAGTCTCTGCAAAATGTTGACTTTTTTTTAAAAACATGCTTAGACTTGTATTTTTGCTACTTAATATAAGCTCAGTTGGAAAAAAAACAATGTGAAGAAAATGGTTAGTGGATCACAGATTGACCTTTAAGAAACAACATTTTGAAGAGCTATACTCAACTTTTTTTTTAAAAAAAAGGTCATTATGATGGAACATGGAGTTAGCTTTTTGTTTTGTGCTCATTTGTGTAAGCTACTGATGGCAGCTGGAATTTCCGCATTGATTTTCCTGAATTCCATTCCAAATGTTAATAGGATTAACCAAGATATTGCAAAAGTGTTTTGTTTAGAGTTTGGCAGAAGAGTTCTTCTGCTGAGTACACAGGCAGAAATACAAAGAATTGTGAGAATACTGAATGTTGTATTGGATCAAAACATTGAGTGGCATATTTGTTTGATTAGGCATTGATTATTACATTGTAGAACCTTGAGCAAAGTATAAGCTTAATTTCTCTCCCCTATTAGAATATTAGTTCTTTAAAATATAAGTCAATAGCTTTGAATTTGACAATTACTTAAGTTGTATATTGGCTTGTTGACATGGGTATACCTACAGATATCTGAAAGAATCATTAAATTTATGTGAAACCGATTTAAGTCTATATCTAACATTTCCTAAGATAATTTAAGGGAATTCTATTATTTCATTTTATCTATGGAAGGGCAAATGTTCCAGACTTAATAAAGCTTATCTTCAAAAATCTAAAATGTAAGGTGGTATGGCCTTGCCTAACTTCCGTTTATACTATTGGGCAGCTAATATTCGTTGTCTTACTTTTTGGTCCTTCTGTCATAATCAGTCTGACTGCCCAAAATGGGTGGCAATGGAGTTGAGCTCCAGTAAGGATCTCTCCATTTCTGCACTTCTTGGATCCACACTTCCTTGTCACTGACCTAGACTAATTGTTAATCCTCTTATTAGACATACTCTGACAATATGGGCTCATTTCAGAAAATATGATGGCTGTCATGGTTTCTCTCTCTAGTCCTATTTTACACAATCATCTTTTCCTACCTTCTATGCAAGACTCAACATTTCATGATTAGTACAGAAAGGGCATTAGGTGCTTTGAAGATCTTTTCATAGATAATCGTTTTGAAGCTTTTCAACAACTGCCTGGAAAGTTTAACCTACCTAATACTAATTTCTTCAGATATCTTCAAATTTGACATTTCATTAACCCTTTAATTTCTAATTTTCCTGAGATGCCCAAGAAAACCATTGTGGACCTGTTTCTTTGTATTAATCCATTGGGTAAAGGTTTAATATCTACTATTCGTGATAAGTTAGTGATCTTGGGGGGTGCCCCCTTTGATTAAAATTAGAACTGCCTGGGAGCATGATTTAAATATTTCTTTATCTGATGCGGTATGGGATTTAATTCTTAAGTTGGTTAACTCAACCTCTTTATGTGCTTGGCACTGCCTTTTGCAGTTTAAGGTTGTACATAGGGCTCATGTGTCGAAGTATTTCTGTATTAAACTGCTAACATTTCTTAGCTTTAGTGCCAACAAGTATGCTGGATAAGTTGTCACATTTTGCCAAAAATGCTTTCAGTTGGACTCCAGATGCAGTCTATTAGGGCAGCACAGAGTCAGCTGGAGACGCTCATGGAGTGAGTACCGTTTTGGATTCGCTCCGTAACTTTTACTTTTTTTAACCTTTGATCACCCTTATTCAGCGTATTTTTACCTATACCGAAAGTTTCTTTATTCTTTTTTTTGGATTTACTGCTAAGCGTTTGTTGTGAACTTTTGAAGATATGCAAACAGAAATGTCTCTCAGGTCTAAGGGACGGGATCCCGGACGTAATCTGAACGGTAACGGAAAAAAGCAGGCTCCGACACAACAAACACCATTAACTTTTGAATTGTTTATGGAGGTTTTGAATCAAAAATTTGCTGAACTACAACAATTTTTTAAAGAAGATATAAAGGCTTTTCAAGAGTACATGGTTAAGACGGACTTAGTAATTAAACAGCAACAAACTCTTATTGCGTCTCTGCAAGAAGAAGCTCGGAAGCGAGATTTGACTATTGGAAAACTGCAACAGGATTTAATTTCGACCATTAAGCTGATGGAAGCCCTTAAAGCCAAGAGTGACGATTTTGAGAATCGCTCCAGAAGACAGAACGTACGTATACTTGGTCTTCCAGACGGCATAGAAAAAGATGACCCTTCGAAATATTTTGCTCAACTTTTAAAAGAAGCGTTTCCGACAATTTTCCCGAATAACCCTCCTTTATTGGATCGGGCACATAGAATTCGGCGTCGATCACCGAGTGCTACAGATAAACCTTCGGTGATAATTGTCCGGTTCCATTATGTACATGACAAAGAACAAGTTATAAGAGCAGCTCGTCGACTAGGAATGATTAAAATCAAAGATTTTTCCTTCCGTCTGATCGAAGATTTTAGTTCAGATCTTTTAAAAAGAAGGCTTCTTTTTAAACCGTTGATGGCTGAATGTTATGAGAAAAATCTGAAACCTGCGCTTCTATACCCTGCGAAGCTTCGAATTTCTCCGTCGAATGCTTCACGACAAATTTTCCTTTCAACTTCAGAAGCGAGAAAATATCTGGAGGAGAACTTCCCTACTGTTACAGACACCAGTCTTTAATAAATGAATGATTCTGATCATATAAGATGGTTCTCGATCTCTTAAACCAGAATTATAATCTGGTTACTGGTGTAGGTTCATCCTACACTTTATGCTCAAGTTAAAGTGTGTTTGCGTCATGTTAATTGTTTTTGCCTTATACACTTTAATCATTTAACTACATACTTGTCTATTAACTTTGTTCCTTCGAAGGTATATTTTTAATTCTTTGAAGGTAAATTTTTCCTTGATTAAGATGGTGGTTTTTTGGAAAAGATTTTTGGTTTTGCTTAAGATGGCATTATGTTTATATTTTTCGTGTTTTTTCTAGACAAGGCATCGCTTATCTTAGCTTAAATATTTTTTGTTTTGTCTGGGCCAGAGCCCGAGTTATAATTGTTTTTAGTGATTATATTTTTATTCTTTTTACAACTAACTATACTTAGAAATATGGTTTTTATTATAGCGATTTTATTTTTAAAGTCGGGGTGATTCTTTTATATATATCCTTTTTATATGGAGTGTTCTTCAGCTGACATGGGGGTAGGATTAGTCTTACTTTTTCTCTTTTTAAGTCATATTTTGGCCTTTTCTCTTTTTCTTGGGGGGTGGGGGGATGGTCTGTTTTCTAATTCTATTTTTTTTACACCAGTTTGTGTTAGTTTTTTTATTTGGGCTGTTTTTGAACTTCAAATATGTCTGTGTTGTCGTCACTTCCGGGTCTTCTCACTACTTTTGTTCCTCTTCCGGGTGCATGAGTTTATAAGTTGGTTAACCCTTTCTATACCAAAGGGTTGATTATAGAATTATGGCTCAGACCATTAATTTTGTGTCTTGGAATACTAATGGTTTAAATCATCCAATTAAACGAAAGAAGATTTTCAAAGTATTCCAAAGACTTAATGCTCATATCATTTTTGTACAAGAAACTCATGTGAGGAGGGAGGACAAATTTCGTTTTTTTAGATTTTGGCGGGGTCAACAGTATCATGCAAATTCGAATGCTAAAGTAAAAGGAGTTTCAATTTTTATTGACTCCTCTATTTCATTTGTTCAACATGATATTTTTTCGGATCCGAATGGCAGATTTTTGTTAATTACGGGTTTACTTTGTAATAAAAAGGTTGCTTTGGTTAATGTTTATGCTCCAAATGTGGATTGTCCTGACTTTTTTAAGTCTTTATTTACTTCTTTACCCAATCTAAACGAATATAAGTTAATAATGGGTGGTGACTTTAATTGTTGTTTAAATCCTCTGATGGATAAATCTTTATCTATTCAGACTTTACCTAATAAGTCGGCCACTTGTATTAACTCCTTTTTGACTGACAATGGAGTTTTTGATGTTTGGAGATTTCGGCATTCTAATGACAAAGAGTTTTCTTTTTTCTCACATGTTCATCACTCTTATTCAAGAATTGATTATTTTTTTGTAGACTCTTGTTTTATTCCAATGGTAATCGGTTGTAACTATGATATTATAGCTATCTCTGATCACGCTCCGTTATTACTTTCTATGAAATTTACGGATACAGCTTTTAATGCTAGACAATGGCGATTTGACTCTACCCTGTTGCAAGACTCTGACTTTATTAAATTTATGGAGGAGCAGATCGACTTCTTCTTCTCAACTAATTCTACGGATGATATTTCCTATGGAACACTTTGGGACACTTTTAAAGCTTATATACGTGGACAGATTATTTCTTATTCTGTTGGTTTGAGGAAACGTATCAAGATGGAAACTCTTTTATTGGTTGATAAAATTAAAGAGATTGATAAGAAATATTCGATTGCTCTTAGTAAGGAGCTTTACAAACAAAGGGTTGAACTTCAAATGGAACATAGTTTATTACTTACATCCTCGATTGAAAATCAATTAATGAAAACTAAATCTGATTTTTATATACATAGTGATAAATCTGGTAAACTGTTAGCTAGTCAATTGAAGAATGCTCTGGTTAAACGTCAAATCACTAAGATTGGTCAGCAGAATGGGAATCTGACAGTTAATCATGATGAGATAAATAAGGCATTTCAAGATTTCTATACCTCCCTGTATCAATCTGAATTTCCTCAAGATTATAATACCATGTCTGATTTTCTGGGGAAATTAAATTTTCCAAGGTTATCATCTGATGATCTTTTGATATTGGATACTCCTATTACGGATGTAGAAATTAAAGGGGCTATTTCCTCAATGAATTCTGGGAAAGCACCGGGTCCAGATGGTTATACAGTTGAATTTTTTAAATTTTTTTCCGCTACTCTTTCCCCTTGGTTAGGTAAGGTTTTTGAGGAGGCCATTAGATTAGGGAATTTGCCACAATCTTTTTATAGAGCTTCCATTTCTCTAATATTGAAGAAAGATAAAGACCCTACTAATTGTGCTTCTTATAGACCTATATCTTTATTGAATGTAGACTCCAAGATTTTTTCTAAGTTACTGGCATCTAGATTGGAGAAGGTATTACCCAAAATTATTTCAGATGATCAAACTGGCTTTATTAAAAATCGTTATTCTTTTTTTAACATTAGGAGATTGTTGAATATTGTTTATACTCCCTCACATGATACTTCAGAATGCGTGATTTCATTAGATGCGGAGAAAGCATTTGACAGAGTTGAATGGCCTTACTTATTTAATGTGTTGGAGAAGTTTAATTTTAGTCCGATATTTATATCATGGATTAAATTGATTTATCATACTCCAGTAGCCTCAGTGGTTACCAATAATCAAAGATCTCCCTTTTTTCGCCTATTTCGGGGCACTAGACAGGGATGTCCTCTTAGTCCATTACTATTTAACATTGCCTTAGAACCTTTGGCAATTGCCATCAGACAATCACAGGATATTTTGGGTATTAATCGTGGGACAGATATTCATAAGTTATCTTTGTATGCAGATGATTTATTACTATTCATTTCTAACCCGGAGAAATCCATCCCAGCAGTTTTATCATTATTGGCTCAATTTAGTGAGTTTTCTGGGTATAAGTTAAATCTTAATAAAAGTGAATTGTTTCCATTAAATAAACGGGTCCCAATTTATGGAAATTTACCTTTTAAATTAGTTAATGACTCTTTTACTTATTTAGGGATCAAAATCACAAAGAACCATAAAGATTTGTTTGGATTTAATTTTTTACCCTTAATTGATCAGATTAAAGGTTTGTTTACTAGGTGGTCACCTTTGTCTCTATCTCTAATAGGCAGGATTAATGCTATTAAGATGGTTATTTTACCTAAGTTTTTATATATTTTTCAAGCGATACCAATTTTTATCCCGAAATCTTTTTTTACTAATGTTGACTCTAAAATTTCTTCATATATATGGCAGTATAAAAATCCCAGGTTAGGTAAAAAATATTTACAGAAGACTAAAAAGGAAGGCGGGTTAGCATTACCTAATTTCAGATTTTACTATTGGGCAGCTAATATTAGATATTTGTTATGTTGGTTGAAAGATGGGGGTGGATCTTTTGGCCCTTGTTGGGTGAGTTTAGAAACTAAATCGGTATCAGCTTATGCTTTGGGTTCTATTTTAGGGACTTCTCTCCCTTTTGCTCTTTCTAAATTGCCGAAACGAATCGACAACCCGATAGTTAAACATACATTGCGTATATGGTTTCAATTTCGGAGATTTTTTGGGTTGACTCAATTCGTTTTAAATAGTCCTATTGTATCTAATTGTTTTTTTCACCCTTCCATTATAGATCAAGCTTATTCAGCTTGGAAAACTAAGGGATTACTAAGATTTTCTGATTTATTTTTAGATAATTGTTTCATGTCTTTTGAACAATTATCCAACAGATATAACTTGCCGAGATTTCATTTTTTTAGATATTTACAGATTAGACATTTTTTAAGTTCTGTACTCTCTACGTTTCCAAATTTTGTGCCTTCAGATACTTTGGAGAGTTTATTTGAATTAGACCCTTTTCAAAAAGGGCTTATTTCAAAACTTTATAATATAATTATGAAGATACGTTCAGAGCCCCTTTATAAGACTAAACAGGATTGGGAAAGAGAGCTTAGTTTTAGTATTTCTAGTGAGAATTGGGATAGAATTCTTCAATTAGTTAATACATCATCGTTATGTGCCAAACATTCACTAATACAATTTAAGGTTGTACATAGGGCCCATATGTCCAAGGATAAATTAGCTCATTTTTACTCTCATATAAGTCCTATTTGTGATAGATGTCATTCTGAAATTGCGTCTTTAATTCACATGTTTTGGTCGTGTTCATTTTTGGAGAAATATTGGAAAGATATTTTTGATATTATATCTGCGGTTTTGAATATTGATTTACAACCTCATCCTATTACCGCAATTTTTGGTTTACCAATGTTAGATTCACAGCATTTATCTTCTTCAGCCCGTCGAATGATTGCATTTCTAACTTTGATGGCTAGAAGATCTATATTGTTGAATTGGAAAGAAATTGATCCTCCCACTGTATTTAATTGGTTCTCTCAAACTATGTTATGTTTAAATTTAGAAAAAATTAGAAGTGGTACTTTTGAGACTTCTATTAAATTTGAAAAGTTATGGAGACCATTTATTCAACATTTTCATATGATGTAATATGACCCTTTGCCAAGTACATTTGATTTCCCAGCTTTTAGCTTATGGATTTTGAGAGGACCGGAAGTGATGGCATTGATGAATACTTATTTTTGTGAGATATTATAAACAGCCCACTTTTTTTTTTCCTTCTCTTTTGTTTGTTTTTTTTTTCTTTTATATTACTTATTAGCTATAGTTATTGGATTAGATTAGTTAGTTCTGCATTATATAAATTTTTTTTTGTTTTTTTTTTCTTTCTTTTTTCTGTTTTTTTTATATTATACATTATGAAATATTTAGATTTACTATGTCCATACATATATCTTATGGCTTATGTCTTGGTAAACTCATTTATATTGTAACTATTATGTATGTTTTTTTTATATGTAATGGAATGTGTATGTTGGTAATTTCTTTATCAATATATCATCTGTATTCTGTCCATATTATTAATATTAATAAAAAGATTTAGAAAGAAAGAAAGAAAGGGCAGCACAAACTTGCTTTGCTCAGAACCTCTTTGCCTATTTAAATGGAACTTTTATACCTAGAAGGAACAAAGGTAATTTGTCTCTTTTAAAGCTGTCTTTGCTGTATTTGTGTATTTTAAGTAATTTTAAAAATTAAATAGCTTATAATTTATCAGTATTTTGACATTTTAAAAGACAATTTTTGAATGTTTCCAAAAGACTCAAGGGCTCAAAGTTCTAATTCAATGTTAGAGAAGTGTATACAATGTACATCCTGAAATGGTTTTTCTTCTCAAAACATCCATGAAAACAGAGAAGTGCCCCAAAGAATGAACGACAGTTAAACATGAGAACCCCAAAGTACCCCCAGCTCCTCCCTCCCGCATTTAAGTGGCAGCAAGGCATCATCTCCCTGAACAGTGCCGTCATTCCAATGGGCTTCAAGGCTGCCACCATCGTCTTCAGTGTCCTGCCTCAATGACTACCATCTTGTTGCACTCACATCCATCATCATGAAGTGTTTCGAGAGGCTCGTCATGAGGTACATCAAGACCCTGCTGCCTCCCTCACTGGACCTCCTGCAGTTCATGTATCATACCAACCGCTCAATAGATGACACCATTGCCACCACCGTCCACCTGGCCCTCACTTATCTGGACAAAAAAGACACATGTTCGAATGCTGTTCATAGACTTCAGTTCAGCATTCAACGCAATCATTCCTCAGCAGCTGATTGGAAAGCTGAAACTGCTGGGCTTGAACACCTACCTCTGCAACTGGATCCTATTCTTCCTGACTGGGAGACTTCAGTCAGTACGGATTGAGAGCAGCATCTCCAACACCATCGTGCTAAGCACAGGGACCCCCTAGGGCTGTGTGCTCAGTCCACTGTTGTTCACTCTGTTGGCCCACGACTGTGCAGCAATACACTGTTCGAATCACATCATTAAGTTCGCCAATGACCTGACCGTTGTGGGTCTCATCAGCAAGAATGATGAGTCAGCAAACAGAGGAGGTGCAGCGGTTAACAGACTGGTGCAGAACCAACATCCTGTCTCTGAATGTGAACAAAACAGAAGAAATGGTTGATGACTTCAGGAGAGCACGGAGCGGCCACTCTCAGCTGAACATTGATGGGTCCTCTGTTGAGATCGTTAAGAGCACCAAATTTCTTGGTGTTCACCTGGCAGAGAATCTCACCTAGTCCTTCAACACCAACTCTATAGCCAATAAAGCCCAGCAGCATCTCTACTTTCTGCGAAGGCTGAGAAAGGTCCATCTCCCACCCTCCATCCTCACCACATTCTACAGAGGATGTATCGAGAGCAACCTGAGCAACTGCCTCGCTGCCTGGTTCGGGAATTGCACCGTCTCGGATTGCAAGATCCTGCAGTGGATAGTGAGGTCAGCTGAGAAGATCATCGGGGTCTCTCTTCCCACTATTACATTTACACC
Organism: Hypanus sabinus; assembly: GCF_030144855.1. Lineage (NCBI taxonomy): Eukaryota > Metazoa > Chordata > Chondrichthyes > Myliobatiformes > Dasyatidae > Hypanus > Hypanus sabinus. Next base: position 43,518,387 of record NC_082726.1, on the reverse strand, counting down.
ACACACTGCACCCACAAAGCTAACAGCATTGTGAAGGACCCCACACACCCCTCACACAAACTCTTCTCCCTCCTGCCATCTGGCAAAAGGTATTGAAGCATTTGGACTCTCACGACCAGACTGTTCAACAGTTTCTTCCACCGAGCCATCAGACTCCTCAATACTCAGAGTCTAGACTGACATTATAATTTGTCCTCTGCTGTGTCTATTGTCTTGTATATTAATTATAGTACTGCCCTGGAATGTTTTGTGCACTTTATGCAGTCCTGTGCAGGTCTGTAGTCTAGTGTAGTTCTTATTTTGTTTTACGCAGTCTAGTGTATCCTTGTGCTGTCTCACATTGTCTAGTGTAGTTTTGTGTTGTTTCATGTAGCACCAGGGTCCTGGAGGAACATTGTTTCATTTTTACTGTGTACTGTACCAGTTGAAATGACAATAAAAGCAACTTGATACCCCCCTCCTCCCCTGGCAAAAAAAAGCGCACCTGCTGTAGAGCACAGGTGTGAGCTAGGCGATAGCAAAGACACAGACCTTGAACCCCAATGACTGTTGCATTTCATCCAGAATTCGACAAACCACAAGTTCTCTCTCTTCCTAATAAGGGAGAGGGAGGTGTCCCCCATTTTCACAGTCAGGCATTGTAAGTACTTGGCCATCAATGACAAAAATGGTGAAGTTGTCTGCTTACCATTTGTCAGTTTTCATGTATTGGGTTCGTAATGGCCTGCCCATGTCACTGAATGACATTGCAGAAGTCATCAGCACCATGGACGGTGATATTCAAAGATTCAAAGTATATTTATTATCAAAGTATGTATGCTGTATGCAACCTTGAAATTCGTCTTCCCACAGACATCCACGAAACAACCGTTCCAAGGAAACACCCAACATACAAAAAAAGAACAAATTGTACAAATGACAAAAAAAAAACGAGTGAAAAGCACACAGAATATGGAACTTCAAACCACAGAGTCCTTGAAGCATTCTAGGAATGTTCAGTTTTGTTCAGTTCAATTTAGCGCTGTTGTTCATTGATTGCAGGCTGCAGATCAAATTTGCCCCAATCAAAATTGCATGAAGTAGCAATAGAAAAGGAGTAAGCAGAAACCAGAAACACACATAACATGAATGGCAGAGTCCAATCCACAAACTGCATAGAATCTCTAATGAGAAATTGTGTATCTTGAGGTAGTTGGGGTGCTATTCTCTACAAATGCTAGCCAGCTGAATGATGGGAGGAAATATTAATCTTCATAAAATTGGTGCTGAGACACAAAAAAAAACTGCAGACTTAAAAAGTACCCACATAATTGTTCCACAGATCTCTCCACATGACAATATGCCCCGACATCTATGCATTCATATTACTTACTATTCTAAGGGAAGTTTGACAGGGTAATGTTTCAGGTTGAGATCCTTCATTGGGACATAAAGGGTCTCAGTCTGAAATTTCGACTGTTTCCATTTTCATAGATCCTGCCTGACCTGTTGATTTCTGTCAGCAATTTGTGTTGCTCTGGATTTCCACTGTCTGGTGGACCTCTTGTGTTTATTACTGCTTTAAGTACAGGTGTATATTCTTCAAAATCTCTTGTAGAACTCTTCATGTGTGGCTTGCATTGGAATTCTATACCCTTTCTAAATGATTATTCTTATAAGTATAGACTTTAGAGATTATTTTTGGTAAGGATATCATTACTTGATATCCTCACCAGCAGGGAATGGGATGGGGTAAATTTAAAATCTCCCCAAGCAATACAAAAGTTGCAAGATGTTTTTGTTTTGTTTCAGGATCAGTATAACAATACTCATTCAATCTTATCAGCAATGTAAAGTAGGATGGCAAAAATATAAATGGGTTATTACATATATATATATATCTATTAGTACTGATGTAATTATCCGTCAACATGGACAACCATTTAATGTGCAGGTGCTCCTCAGTTTATAAGAGGGAAGTGTTCTGAGAAGTGTTCAAAACCCAATTCATTAATAAATTAGAAATGAACAGTTTAGGCAGCGTCACTGACTTGGTATGTGAATGAGTTTGCTTGTTGCTCCCAGCTCTGTTCGTCTTGGTTGTTGTGGCTCAGGGATGTGGGAGGGTGGAGAGAGTGGAGATATGGAAATACCTGTAGCACATCAGCAACTGGCAACTCCATTCAGCAGGCCTCCGAAATGTTGATTTGAATGTATGCAAAGTCCATAAATTGGGTGTTCGTAACCTTGGGAGAACCTATACCAGGTTCTTTACCACTTTTCGCAACCTTTACCACTGAAAGAGCCATATGAACCCGTTTCCCACAGAAAAGAAAACACTGGGAGCCACAAAACCCGTTTGACATTTAAAATGAAATAACACTGCATACAACGTTTTTTTTGCCTTTATGCTATGTATAAACAAACTATAATGTGTTGCAATTATGAAATCGATGAACTCCTGCAGAGAAAACAAAATTACATTTCTGTATGCAACAAAAACATTTTGAACTCCGAAAGAAAGATGTTGGGTTGAAGGTTACTTTTTTTTTCCATTTTTTTAATTAGTTTTTCAAAACATTTTACAAATTAAAAACCCTAAAATCCCAATGAGGAACATTAAAACAGTGCAAAGTTAAGCATACAATAACAATATACTACAAAGGAAGAGAATTTAGCAAAAAAAAAAGCACCTGAATTAAAGACAAGTAAGCTTAGTGTCCTCCCCAAGCCCCACAGCACAAGAAAAAACAACAGCAACTCCAGACCAACCACAACACAATATAGAGAGTATAAGTCAGGACAGCCAAACTCCCAGACTGTGAATACACTCAGCAACAGAGGATAATAATGCCTTCTACCAGAAAAAAAAAGGAGCTGAAAGCAAGGGACCGAAAAGAAAAAAAAACCCCTAGTCAAGAGGAAGGTTATGAAAGTACTCAATAAAAGGTCCCCAGACCTTATGGAACTTTAGATCCAAATTGAGAACTGAATAATGAATTTTTTCGAGGTCCAAACAGGCCATGATGTTGTTAAGCCATTGAGCATGAGTGGGCGGGGCAACATCTCTCCATCTTAGGAGGATCAAGCATCTAGCCAGGAGAGAGGCAAAGGATAATATTCAGCATTTGGTCGGACCCAGACATAAATCTGTCTCGCCCCAAAAACCGAACAGAGCAATTAAGGGGTTTGGTTCTAGGTGCTGATTCAGAATACACGATAACGTAGTGAAGTCATCTTTCCAGAATTTCTCCAAGCTAGGACAGAACCAGTACATATGGATGAGAGAGGCCACGCCCCTCTTGCATTTATCACAGAGCAGACTAACGCTAGGGTAGAATCGAGATAGTTTAGATTTGGACAAATGGGCTCTATGAACAATCTTAAACTGTAAAAGGCAGTGGCGAACACAAAGAGAGGTTGAGTTAACCGATTTGAGAACCGAATCCCAGCTCTCCTCAGATAAGGAGATATTTAAAACCTGCTCCCAGGCCATTTCGATTTTATCCATGGGAGCCTGTCGTAAGGCTGGAAGGTTACTTTTAAGTAAAATATTCAATGTCTATTTGAGTCCTTCTTGTATTTATGAAAAACGCCGAACTTAAATTGTCCACCAGCAGCAAACCAAAAATAACGTCAGCCAGCTGTCAACCTGAAAAATAAAAGGACTATTTCACTGAACCATGAAAAAAATATGAATATACGTAAAATAATAGGCAATTAAAATACTTATCATACTTGGTTAATGGGATTTCTGCTCCTGGACCTCAGCGCACAGTGTCTGCACATCAGGGCTGTATGACGTCACCTTCATCTTTACACAGGATCGCAAGCTGTCGTTCGTGAGGCGTGCGCGATGTTTGTTTTTAATAAAGTTCATGTTGGAGAACACCTGCTCACATACATATGTGGATCCAAAGATTGACAGGACTCCAAGCGCATACTTTTTAATGTTTACATAAATGTCGGGGATAGCATTCCATGTTTCGAACACAAGTTTGTCCAGTTTGGGGAGGTTTTCTATATCACTCCATTTGTGATTCTGAGCAAGAACAGCCTTCTGACGGGCAACATCTTCAAGGTCTGCTGTCAAGCGTCTAAACTTGGACACCCATATGTCTTTGTCGGCTATGTCAGCCAGTTCCATCTCAAGATCAGGTTGACTCACACCTGCCAATGCAGTCGTATTCCATAGGGATGGATCGATGCTTAGGGGAGTGACCGGGAAGGATAATGTGTTTTTTTCCTCTCTGAACTCACCGAAGCATTTCCCAAACGATGTTTGCATTGCGATGATTGCAAAATGTAAATACTCCGAATTTATCATGTCGTGAGCTTGTTTGAACTCTCTCAAATTGGGGAAGTGAGACAATGTGCCTTTCTGTAAATCTCTGGCAAGCACTGTCAACTTGCGCTAGAATGCCAAAACATCCTCCAACATGTGCAGGGCTGTGCGTCCTTTCCCCTGAAGAGCTGTGTTCAGTGTATTCAGGTGCGCTGTCATGTCTACCATGAAGTGTGGCTTTTCCAGCCACTCTGGCTGTTCCAGCTCAGGAAAGGTGAGCCCTTTGCTGCCCAGGAAAGTTTTCACTTCTTCCAGACACGCGACAAAGCGTTTCAGCACCTCCCCTCTTGACAGCCACCGGACTTTGTTGTGCAGCAGGAGATCAGAATATGCGCTTTCCAGCTCGTCCAGTAACAAACGGAATTGACGGTGATTTAAACTTTTTGCCATTATTTTATTGACAATCTGAATGACAACATCCATTACTTCTGTGCATTCCGGAGGAAATGTTTGAGCGCACAGTGCTTCTTGGTGCAAGATGCAGTGAAAAGTCAGCAGCTTTCTGTCCAGTAACTTTTGCAATAAAGCCACAAATCCCTTGTGCGCTCCTGTCATACTTGGTGCCCCATCAGTAGCTACTGACACCAGGTGGGTGGTCTTTATTCCTTTGGCTCTTAAACAATTCAAGACAGCCTCACAGATGTCCTCCCCCCCGTGTTTGGCCTTTTAGAGGTATCAACTCAATCATTTCTTCCTGTGGCCCGGCAGAGTTTATATACCGGCAGAACAGCGCTATTGGTTCAATATCACCTTTGTCTTTAGACTTGTCACAGGCAATCGAGTAGGCCACAGCTGAATTGATGTCTTTAATTTGCTGTCTTGTGATGTCTTCTGCCATTTTTATGGTTCTGTCTTTGACAGTCTTTGCAGAGAGGGGCATATCCCTGATTTTCTGCACAATTTCACTCTTGTTTTTAAAGTCCATGAATTTTAAAGTCCCTGTTTTATATATTCACCATCTGTAAACTGCTTCCCGTGCCTGACTATTTCCTGAGCGGCAACAAAACTAGCATATGTAGTTGTTTTTCCAGATTTCATCCACTTCTTGAAATGATTTTTGCTCAGATCAACCTTCCGCATCAGTTCCGAAACGGCTTTTTTTCCCTCATCTCCATCGGGATATTTTTGATCAAAGGCTGTGTGTTTATTCTGGAAATGTCTTGTGACTTTTGACTTTTTGTTGTTTGCTAGCTTCTCATTGCATATTAAGCATGCCGGTAAACCAGTCTCGTCAGCAGTGAAAGCAAATGAATCTGCCCACGTATCATTAAACGTTCTGTTTTCTTCAGTCACTTTTCTTTTTTTAGAATCCTCCATAGTTAGCCTACCTTGGATCAAAAAATTAAAAGAAATCGCGCACTGGCGGGTGTCAGGCATTGGCAGTGGTGACGTATATTAATAGTGACAAAAAACACGTTTTATTTAGATTGTACAAGATCACCATAATCTTCAAATTTAGAATTACATTTCAAAAACTAACAAACTAACATAAAATACATTTTAATTAAATACTCATCATTTATATTCCAAAGCCACGGCGAGCCGCAGCACAGAGATGAAAGAAGCGCATGCGGCTCAGGAGCCATGGGTTGCCGACCCCTGACCCATACCTTGCAATATTGTGTTCTGCCACCTGGTGGCAAGAAATGGCATTACAGCTCTACTGTAATGATAATTCATATTTGTGGTGAATGAAACGTGCATCTTTGAAAGTTTTGAAATGTAATTGTGGTAGAGAATCATTCTATACACACAATCTTTTTAACTTGCATTGGAAGTCTGGTCTGTTTTGCAATGTGTTGAAATATATGGTAGCTGCAAATCCATCTGGAATAAATTACAGAAGCAGGACATTTGACCCATCAAATTTGTCCTGACTCTGAGCAAGTGCAATTCAGCTAATCCCATTTCTATGTCCTCTCACTTTCTTTCCTTTCAATTACTTACCCAGTTCCCTCTTAATACAGTAATTAAATTTGCCTCCATAGTTTTAGTCCAACCATTCAGAAGAGTCAAAATCAGGTTTATTATCACTGGCATGTGTCGTAAAATTTGTTAACTTAGCAGCAGCAGTTCAATGCAATACAGAATATAGAAGGAAAAAAATAAATAAGTAAATCAGACCACAAGTTATGGAAGTGGAAGCAGACCCTCCTCCTCTTCATGGACACCCTGCTCTGGTCTTCTGCCTGCTCTGGATCTCTTTATTGCTAACTGCCGATGGAACATTAAACATCTCAACTTCACCACACCTTGTCTAATTCCAACCTCACTCCTTTTGAATGCTCTGCTCTCCACTCCCTCCGCACCAATCCTAACCTTGCCATAAAACCTGCTGATAAGGGGGGCGCTGTTGTAGTTTGGCGTACTGACCTCTCCCTTGCAGAGGCACAGCGACAACTTGCTGATACCTCCTCTTATTTACCCCTCGATCATGACTCCGCTAAGGAGCACCAGGCCATTGTCTCCCACACCATCACAAACATCATCAGCTCTGGGGATCTCCCATCCACTGCCACCAACCTCATAGTTCCCATACCCCGCACTTCCTGTTTCTACCTCCAATCCAAGATCCACAAACCTGCTTGTCCAGGTAGACCCATAGTCTCTGCTTGCTCCTGCCCCACCCAACTAATTTCTGCATACCGTGACACTGTTTTATCCCCCCTTGTTCAATCCCTTCCCACCTGTGTTCATGACACTTCTCACACTTCGAATTTTTTCAATAATTTTAAGTTCCCTGGCCCCCACTGCCTAATTTTCACCATGGATGTCCAGTCCCTATATACCTCCATCCCCCACCAGGAAAGTCTTAAAGCTCTCCGCTTCTTTTTGGATTCCAGACCCAACCAGTTCCCCTCTATCACCACTCTCCTTTGTCTTGCAGAATTAGTCCTTGCTCTTAATAATTTCTCCTTTGGCTCCTCCCACTTCCTCCAAACTAAAGGTGTAGCCATGGGCACCTGCATGGATCCCAACTATGCCTGCCTTTCTGTTGGCTTTGTGGAACAGTCCATGTTCCAAGCCTATACTGGTATCCGTCCCCCACTTTCCCTTCGCTACATCGACGACTGTATTGGCACTGCTTCCTGCACACGTGCTGAGCTCATTGACTTCATTAACATTGCCTCCAATTTTCACCCTGCCCTCAAATGTACCTGGTCCAATTCCAATACCTCCTTCCCCTTTCTTGATCTTTCTGTCTCTATCTCTGGAGACAGCTTATCCACTGATGTCTACTATATGTCTCACAGCTACCTGGACTATTCCTCTTCCCACTGTCTCTTGCAAAAGTCCCATCCCCTTCTTGCAATTCCTCCGTCTCTGCCGCATCTTGTTCTCAGGATGAGTCTTTTCATTCCAGGACAAAGGAGATGTCTTCCTTTTTTAAAGAAAGAGGCTTCCCTTACTCCACCATCAACTCTGCTTTCAAACGCATCTCTCCCCTTTCACCCCATCCTCCCGCCACCCCACTAGGGATAGGGTTTCCCTTGTCCTCACCTATCACCGCACCGGCCTCCGGGTCCAACATATAATTCTCTGTAACTTCCTCCACCTCCAACGGGATATCACTACCAAACACATCTTTCCCTCCCCTCCCTTTCTGCTTTCAGCTGGTATCACTCCCTACATGACTGCCTTGTCATTTCATAGCCCCCATCCCTTCCCACCGATCTCCCTCCTGGCACTTATCCTTGTAAGCGGAACAAGTGCTACACCTGCCCTTACACTTCCTCCCTCACTACCATTTAGCGCCTCAGACAGTCCTTCCAGGTGAGGCAACACTTCACCTGTGAGTCGGCTGGTGTGATATACTGTGTCCAATGCTCCTGGTGCGGCCTTCTATATATTGGTGAGACTTGACGCAGACTGGGAGACCGTTTTGCTGAACACCCATGCTCTGTCTGCCAGAAAAAGCAGGATCTCCCAGTGGTTACGCATTTTAATTCCACATCCCATTCCCATTCTGATATGTCAATCCATGGCTTCCTCCACAGTCAAGAGGAAGCCACACTCAGTTTGGAGGAACAACACCTTATATTCCGTCTGGGTAGCCTCTAACCTGATGGCATGAACATTGATTTCTTCAACTTCCGTTAATGCCCCTCCTTCCTTTCTTACCCCATCCCTTATTTATCTATTGTTTCCTCTCTTTTTTCTCTCTGTCCCTCTCTCAATCACTCCTTGCCTGCTCTCCATCTTTCTCTGGAGCTCCCCTCCCCCATTCTTTCTCCCTAGGCTCTCCATCCCATGATCCTCTCCCTTCTCTAGCTCTGTATCTCTTTTGCCAATCAACTTCCCAGCTCTTGGCTTCATCCCTCCCTCTCTTGTCATTTCGGATATCCCCCTCCCCCTCCCACTTTCAAATCTCTTAATATCTCTTTTGTCTGTTAGTCCTGATGAAGGGTCTCGACCCGAAATGTCGACTGTACTTCTTCCTATAGATGCTGCCTGGCCTGCTGTGTTCCACCAGCATTTTGTGTGTGTTGCTTGAATTTCCAGCATCTGCAGAGTTCCTCGTGTTTGCATAGCAGATCATTCAATCATGAGCTGATCCAATTCTTCCAGTGATCCCCACTCCCTTGCCTTCTCCCCATACTCTTTGATGCCCTGGCTATTCAAGAACCTATCTATCTCTGCCTTAAATACACCCAATGACTTGGCCTCCACAGCTGCTCATGATAACAAATTCCACAGGTTTACCACTCCCTGACTAAAGTAATTTCTCCACATCTCTGTTCTGAATCCTGAAGTTATGCAGTCTTGTCCTAGACTTCCCTACCATGGGTAATAACTTTGCCATATCTAATCTGTTCAGGTCTTTTAACATTAGGAATGTTTCTAAGAGATTCCCCCCTCCCATTCTCCTGAACTCCAGGGAATACAGCACAAGAGCTGTACATACAGTAACCCTTTCATTCCTGGGATCATTCTTGTGAATCTTCTCTGAACCTTCTCCAATGTCAGTATATCCTTTCTGAAATAAACTGCACACCATACTTTAAGTGTGGTCTCACGAGTGCCTTATAGAGCCTCAACATCACATCCCTGCTCTTATATTCTGTACCTCTAGAAATGAATGGCCAACATTGCATTCACCTTCTTTACCACTGACTCAACCTGGATGTTAACCTTTAAGGTATCTTGCATAAGGACTCTCAAGTCCCTTTGCATCTCTGCATTTTGAATTCTCTCTCCATCTAAATAATAGTCTGCCCTTTTATTTCTTCCACCAAAGTGCATGACCATACACTTAACAAAATTGTATTTCATTTGCTACTTCCTTGCCCATTCCCCTAAGCTATCTAAGTCTCTCTGTAAGCTCTCTGTTTCCTCCACCTATCTTTCTATCATTAGCAAATTTAGCCTCAAATCCATAAATCCCATGGTCCAAATCATTGATGTACATCTTAGAAAGCAGTGGTCCCAACACCTACCCCTGTGGAACTCTACTGGTAACCGGCAGTCAGCCCTTTATTCTCACTCTCTATTTTCTGTCGATCAGCCAATGCTCCACCCATGCTAGTAACTTCCCTGTAATACCATGGGCTGTTATCTTACTAAGCAGCCACACACACGGCATCTTGTCAAAGACCTTCTGAAAATCCAAGTACACCACATCTATTGCATCTCCTTTGTTTACCCTGCTTGTAATTTCCTCAAAAAATTGCAGTAGATTAGTGAGGCAGGATTTTCCTTTAAGGAAACCATGCTGGCTTTGGCCTATCTTGTCATGTGCCTCCAGGTAGTCTGTAATCTCATCCCTAACAATTGATTCCAACAACTTCCCAACCACTGATGTCAGGCTAACAAGTCTATAGTTTCCTTTCTGCTGCCTTCCACCCTTTTTAAATAGCGGAGTAACATTTGCAATTTTCCAGTCATCTGATATAATGCCAGGATCTATTGAGTCTTGAAAGATCATTGTTAATGCCTCTGCAATCTCTCCAGCTGCTTCCTTCAGAACCCAAGGGTGCATTCCATCAGGTCCAGGTGATTTATCCACCCTCAGACCACTAAGCTTCCTGAGTACCTTCTCAGTCATAATTTTCACTGCACAAACCTCGCTTCCTTGAGACTCTTGAATGTCCAGTACACTGCAGATGTCTTCCACTGTGAAGGCTGATGCAAAATACACCTTCAGTTCCTCTGCCATCTCTGCGTCTCTCATTACAATATCTCCAGCATCATTTTCTATTGGTCCTATACCTACCTTCAACTCTCTTTTACACTTTATATACTTAAAAAAAAGCTTTTAGTATCTTCTTTGATATTAGTTGCCAGCTTCCTTTCATAATTCATCTTTTTTCATTTCTGATGGCCACCTTATTTTCCTTCTGCGTGTTTTTAAAAGCTTCCCAATCCTCTACCTTCCCACTAGTTTTGGCTTCCTTGTATGCCCTCTCTTTTGCTTTTACTTTTACTTTGGCTCTGACTTCACTTGTCAGCCACGGTAGTGTCCTTCTTCCATTTGAAAATTACTTATTTGGAATATATCTGTCTTGCACTTCCCACATTCTACAAGTTCTCTCTCTTGAGGTCCAGTACTAATCTGGTTTTCCCAATTCACTTCCATGTTAAAATCCCCAATGATTATCAAAACATTACCCTTTTGACATGCCTTTTCTATCTCCTGCTGTAATTTGTAATCCACATCCCGGCTGTTGTTTGGAGATCTCTATACAACTGCCATTAGGGTCCTTTTACCTTTACCATTTCTTAATCAACTCTACACCTTCTGAGCCTATGTCATCTCTTTCTATTTCTTATTCACAGGGCCGCACCACCCCTTCTGTCTACTAACCTATCTTTCTGATACACTTGAACATTCAGCTCCCAATGGCATCCATCCTTTAGCCAAATTTCAGAGATGGCCACAATGTCATACTTGCCAATCTGTAGCAGCATTTTAAGATTGTCCATTTTATTTCTTATTGCTGCGAGCTTTCAAATACAACACTTCAAGTCCAGCATGTGTTGCTTTCTGTTTTACCTGCACCACGCCTCTATTGCCCTGTAACTCATCCCACTGGCTGTGATTATGCCTCATCTCCTGCCTGTCATTTCTATCATCTCTGTTGCATATTACCTTTGATTTATTTCTGTTTTCCCCTTCCTCAGCCCTATCACTGTGGCTCCCATCCTCCCAAATTAGTTTAAACCCTCCCAAACAACTCTGCTAAACCTGCCTGATAGGATATTCGACCCCTTTGGGTTCAGGTACAACAAATCCTTTTTGTATAGGCCGTGCCTCCCCCAGAAGGGACCCCAATAATCCAGGATACTGAAGCCCTGCCCCCTACACCAATCTCTCAGCCACACATTGCTCGATCATGCTTTTCTTGCGCTCTCTAGCACATGACAGAAGCAGCAATCCTGAGATTACTACCCTGGAAGTCCTGCTTTTCAGTTTCCTACCTAACTCCCTCAATCCTCTCTTCAGGACCTCCTTCCTATTTCTACTTATGTTAGTGGTACCAATGTGTACCAAGACTTCTGGCTGTTCACCCTCTACCTTCAGAATCCTATGCATCCAATCCAAGATATCTTGTACCCTGGCACCTGGGAGGCAACACACCATGTGGGTATCTCTACCAGGCTCACAGAACCTCCTGTCTGTTCCCCTCACTGTGGAATCCCCAATGACTGCCACATTCCTCATCCTCCTCTTTCCCTTCTGCACCACAGAACCAGGATCAGTGCCAGAGGGGGATCGTTGTGGTGGTCGTCTATCAGGTCACCTCCTCAACAGTATCCAAACGAGATAACGATTACTGAGGGGGATGCCACAGGGGTGCTCTTTACTACTCTATATGTATATTGAATAGATTAAAAATTGTGCAAGAACAAATAATATATATTAAAAAAGCGAGGTAGTATTCATGGATTTGATGTCCATTTAGGAATCGGATGGTATAGGCTGTTCCTGAATCGTTAACTGTGTGTCTTCAGGCTTCTGTACCTCCTACCTGATTGTAACAATGATAAAAGCACATGCCCTGGGTGCTGAGGGTTCTGAATAATGGACGCTGCCTGTCTGAGACATCGCTTGATGAGCATGAGTTGAATTCTGAGGAGATGGAATTCCCTAGTTTCTTTCACTGGGTGCTAGACCCAAACTAATATGAAACTTTCTTTAAAGAATTGAAACAGGTATTCAGTTATTAGTCTGAGATTAATTGATATTAAGAAAACATTGAATAATGAGAGGTTTACTCACACAAAATCTATAAAAAACTTAGTTGTTCTTGAAACAAATTAAATTACAAAATCATGAGCTGAAGAGCAGTGCTTTGATTGCATTCAAATGAGTTGTTTTGAGGAATAGGGCAATGGGATTTGCATAAGCTCTTATTTTAGATGTGCTGTTTTGAGCAGATGGAATACAATGCTTGCAAGTTGAACATGAGAGGGAAGCAAAAATCACGTTATGATTGTCTAAAATCACTTGATTTCAATTCATTTGATTGTGTAATGGTATTGTTTACTGTAGCTTGACAATGAGGCCAGCCAATCAGGTGTGTAGAGAAGTGTATACAAAGGATGATTCTAAACGTGCATGAGAATGAGTTGCCATTTGCTTGTAGCTAAACAGTGAAAACATACTATATGCATAGCTCCAGTAATTGGTAAACTGACAAATCACAGACAGGATTAAGAGCTGCTCTTTCCAGTGTTGAAATGTGGTGGACAGTGTAGAAAACTCTGGAGAGAAAAGGTTGTTGCATAATCATCCCCATCCTAATGATGGATGAATGTAGCGTCTCAGAGCCAAAGATGTGGGTGAACTGTTCAGAACCATCTTCAGCCAGAAGTGTTAACAAGTTGATCCCTCTTAATCATGGTACAGGGTTCCTACCATCTTGTATATCAGTTGCTTGCCAGTATTGTTCATGTTATTATAGAAATAGCTGACCGTAGCAGATATCGCAAAGACTATTGGCTCAGCAACATGTTCGTTGCAGTGCTGAAGAACGAACTGTGCTTCTAGCCAAGGTGACATGTTTTGATAAGACTAGCATCTGCCCAACAAGGTTGAAAATTGCCTGGATATGTTAGCTTAATGATGTAGCTAGTTGAGCTGTTGGTGCACAGCTACAGTGAACCAGATTCAATCCTGATCTCTAATGCAGCATGTGTACATTCTTCCTGAGACCATATGAATTTTTGTTTTCTGTACTTTCATCCCTCCTCCCAAAAGGTGCAGTTGTTGATTAATTGATCATCAAAAGAAAATTGTTTCTTTTGTGTGTGTTAGCATCCAATAGAAAGAATAGCTGGAGTAGGATCAATCCAGCATATGGTCATTATGGATTTGGTGGTCTGAAGGACCTGTTTTGGGATGACATGACTGTGACTCTTTATAAGCAAATTAAATCTAGCCATTATTTCTCAGTCAGATGACCTTCAAATCAGCAAAGTGATAAGCAGGTTCTTTAACAATGTTATCATGTGAGACTTCTAATTTGGTACTTGATCAATTTTGAATTCCTATTTGACCATCTGGATGGAAGTTTGAACAGCGGCCAATCAGATTGGGATGAAGACAAGAGGTGACTCACACAGGTCTATGAGTGTGCTTTAAAAAGCAGCACTTTGTAAGAGTTTCGGCGTTTGAAGATCAGCCAATCAAGAATTGGATTCATATATAAATAAGGGCAAGTGGAGTGTCCTTTATTGGAATGGACAATGTTAGAGTGGGGGTTTGAGACTTTAGCTCTTTGAAGCTTGAGTGAGAGAAGACAAAAAGATGTAGGTGGATTTTTTTCAGTTTATTTATTTCTTTATAAATATAGATTTCAAGTATAAATTTATTTCATTTAGACTAGTAAGGATGCCAGGCAGGACATCTGAATGCTCCTCTTGTGGGATATGGGACTACAAAGAGACCTCTGGTATTCTTGACAACTTCACCTGCAAAAAGTCCATCCAGCTGCAGCTTTTAACACTCCGCATGAAGGACTTGGAGTTGGAACTGGATGAATTCTGGATCGTTCAAGAAGCTGAGGGGGTGACAGACAGGACATATGGGAGGTAGTTACACCCAAGGTGCAGGGCACAGGAAACTATGTGTCAGTAGGAGGGTGAAAGGAGTCAAACAGCCAGTGCAGAGTACCCCTGTGGCTATCCTCCTCAACAATAGTACATTGGTGGGGGAATGACTAGCAGAGGAAAGTCACGGAGATTAGGTCTCGGTCACTGAGTCTGGCTCTGTGGCTCAGAAGGGAAGGGGAGAGAAGAGGCAAGCTGTGGCAATAGGGGAATCGTTAGGCAAACAGAAAGGAGGTTCTACAGATGAGAACCATCTTCCCAGATGGTACATTGCCTTCCGGGTGCCAAGGTACAGGTCATCTTGGATCAAGTTCTCAGCATTCTAAGTGGGTGGGTGAGCAGCCAGAGGTCTATAAGTACCAGTGATGTAGGTAGGATGATGGACAAGGTTCTGCAAAATGAGTACAGGGAATTAAGTGCTAAATTAAAAGATAGGACCTCCAGAGTTGTGATGTCAGGATTGCTACCGGTGCCATGTGACAGTGAGGCCAGCAATAGGAAGGTCACACAGTTTAACACTTGGCTAAGGCGTTCCTGTTGGAGGGAGTTCTTCAGACTTTTGGATCTTTGGGTTCTCACGCATGGAAGGTGGGACCTGTACAGAAGAGGTAGTTTGCTCTAAACTGGAGGGAGACTAATATTCCAGTGGGAAGTTTTGCTGGTACTGCGTGGGGGTGGGGAACGGTTTAAACTAGAGTTGTAGGGGGATGGGAACCAGAGTTCCAGAAAGATAGTGGACTGGTTGTAGAGATGTGTTGTTAAGACCTCAGACAAAGTCAGTTTGAACATGATGGGATGAATGTTTTCAGTTGTGCATATTTCGGTGCAAGAAGTATTGTAGGAAAGGCAGATCAACATATCATGTTGAGATTTTAAAGGCCAATTTTGATGGTATCAGAAAGGATGTGGCAAATGTGGATTGGGACAGGCTATTTTCTGGCAAAGCTGTACTTGATAAATGGGAGGTTTTCAAAAGTGAAATTTTGAGAGTACGAAGCTTGTACGTGCCTATCAGAATAAAAGGCAAGAATAACAGGTTTTTGAGAGATATTAAGGCCTGGTTAAAGAAGAAAAAGGAGGTGCTTACCAGATATGGACAGGTAGAAACAAATGAGGAGTTTATAGAGTATAAAAAATGGAAGTGAACACTTAAAGAAATTTGGAGGGCTAAAAGGAGGTATGTGGTTGCTCCAGAAGACAAGGTGAAAGAGAATTCCAAGGGCTTCTACAGATGTGTTAAGAGCAAGGGACAAAATTTGTCCTCTAAGATTCAAATAGTAATCTATGTGTGAAGCCAAAAGAGATGGGAGAAATCTTAAATGGATTTTTTGCATCTGTATTTACTTTGGAGATGGACGTTGTCTATAGAAGTGAGGCAAAGCAGCAGTGAGGTCGTGGACCCTTTCCAGATTACAGAGGGAGAGGTGTTTGCTGTCCTGAAACAAATGGGGGTGGATAATCGGTGAATTACGGTGGATCTGTAGGGCCAGACAATGTGTTCCTTTGGACTCTGTGAGAGGGAATTGCAGAAATTTCAAGGGCCTAAGCAGAGATATTTAAATCATCCTTTGTGACAGGCGAGGTACCGGAGGGTTGGAGATATAGCTAATGTTGCTCTGTTTACGACAGGTTTGAAGAATAAGTCAGGAAATTATAGGCTGGTGAGCCTGATATCAGTCGTGGGAAAATTATTGGAAGATACTGTAAGAGACTGGAGAAGTAAGTATTTGGATAGACAGGAGCTAATTGGGGATAATCAGCATGGTTTTGCACATGGTAGTTCACGTTTAACCAATTTTAGAATTTTTTGAGGAAGCTACTAGGAAAGTTGATGAAGACAAGGGCATGGATGTTGTCTGCATGGACTTCAGCAAGGCATTTAACAGGATCCTGCATAGGAAGTTGGTCAAGAAGATTGTTACTTGGCACTCAAGATGAGGTAGTAAATTGGATTAGACATTCGCTTTGTGGGAAAAGACAGAGACTGGTAGTAGATGATTGCCCTTCTGACTGGAGAAGTGCCACAGGGATTGGTGGTGGGTCTGTTGTTGTTTGTCATCTATGTCAAAGATCTGGATGATAATGTGGTTGGTTAACTGGATCAATAAACTTGCGGATGACAGCAAGATTGGCTATATAATGGACCGTGGGAAAGACTATCAAAGCTTGCTGTGGGATCTGGACAAATGTGATGTGTTGCTCTTTGGGTGGACCAATGAGGGTAGGTTTTACACCATGAGCGGAAGGGCACTGAGAAGTTCAGTAGAAGAAAGGGATCTGGGAATACAGGTCCATAATAAAATGAAAATGGCAAGGGTTGTAAAGAAAGCTTTTGCCTCATTGGCCTTCATAAATCAATGCACTTGAGAGTACAGGAATTGGGATGTTATGTTGAAATTTTACAAGACGATGGTAAGACCTAATTTCAAGTCAAGTCAAGTCACTTTTATTGTCATTTCGACTATAACTGCTGGTACAGTACACAGTAAAAACGATACAATGTTTTTTCAGGACCATGGTGCTACATGAAACAGTACAAAAACTACACTGAACCACGTGAAAACAGCACAGAAAAAAAACAAACCACACTAGACTACAGACCTACCCAGGACTGCATAAAGTGCACAAAACAGTGCAGGCATTACAATAAATAATAAACAAGACAATAGGCACAATAGAGGGCAGTAAGTTAGTGTCAGGCTCTGGGTATTGAGGAGTCTGATAGCTTGGGGGGAGAAACTGTTACATAGTCTGGTCGTGAGAACCTGAATGCTTTGGTGCCTTTTCCCAGATGGCAGGAGGGAGAAGAGTTTGTATGAGGGGTGCGTGGGGTCCTTCATAATGCTGTTAGCTTTGTGGGTGCAGTGTGTGGTGTAAATGTCCATAATTGCGGGAAGAGGGACCTCGATAATCTTCTCAGCTGACCTCACTATCCGCAGCAGGGTCTTGCGATCCAAGATGGTGCAATTTCCGAACCAGGCAGTGATATAGATGCTCAGGATGCTCTCAATATAACTCCTGCAGAATGTGATGAGGATGGGTGGGTGGGAGATGGAGTTTCCTCAGCCTTCGCAGTAAGTAAAGATGCTGCTGGGCTATGGAGCTGGTGTTGAGGGACCAAGTGAGATTCTCTGTCAGGTGAACACCAAGAAACACATACAAGACGCTGGAGGAACTCAGCAGGTCGGGCAGCATCTGTGGAAACGAAGGGTCTTGGCCCGAAAAGTTGACTGCTTTTTTCCACGGATGCTGCCTGCCCTGCTGATTTCCTCCAGTGTGTTGTACGTGTTGCTTTGACCACAGCATCTGCAGTATACTTTGTGTGAACACCAAGAAATTTGGTGCTCTTAACGATCTCTACCGAGGAGCTGTTGATGTTCAGGGGGAGTGGTCGCTCTGTGCCCTCCTGAAATCAACAACCATCTCTTTTGTTCACATTCAGAGACAGGTTGTTGACATTGCACCAGTCTGTTAGCCGCTGCATCTTCTCTCTGTATGCTGACTCATCATTCTTGCTGATGAGACCCACCACAGTTGTGTCATCGGCAAACTTGATGATGTGGTTCGAGCTGTGTGTTGCAGCACAGTCGTGGGTCAGCAGAGTAAACAGCAGTGGACTGAGCACACAGCCCTGGGGGGCCCCTGTACTCAGTGTGATGGTGTTGGAGATGCTGCCTCTGATCCGGATTGACTGAGGTCTCCCAGTCGGGAAGTCTAGTATCCAGTTGCAGAGGGAGGTGTTCAGGCCCAGTAGGCTCAGCTTTCCAGTCAGTGTTTGAGGGATGATTATGTTGAATGCTGAACTGAAGTCTATGAACAGCATTTGAACGTACGTGTCTTTTTTTTGTCCAGGTGTAGGGTGATGGCAATGGTGTCGTCTGTTGAGCGGTTGGGATGGTACGCAAACTGCATATTGTAAATGTGTTCTCATCATACCCATAAATCCAAAGTTCAAAGTAAATTGAAAGTAAACTTCTTATCAAACTGTTATCTATATATCACCATATAGAATATAGAATCCTGGGATATGTTTTCTTACGGGCATACACAGTAAATCCAAGAGACATTATAGAATCAATGAAAGACTGCTCCCAACAGGACAAGTAACCAATGTGCAAAAGACAACCAACTGTGCAAAAACAAAAGAAAAAAGAAATAAGCAATAAATATTGAGTAGACTGAAATGAAGAGTCCTTGAAATTGAGTCCGTAGGTTGTGGAAGCAGTTCAATGATGAGGCAACTGACGTTATCCCCAATGGTTCAAGAACCTGAAGGTTGAGAGGTAATAATTATTCCTCAACCTGTGGTGTGGTCCTGAGGCTCCTGTATCACCTTCCTGACGGCAGCTCCAAGAAGAGAGCTTGTTCTTGGTGCTGGGAGTCGTTGATAATAGTTTCTGCCTACCTGTGACAGCGCTCCATGTAGATATGCTCACTGTTGGGGAGGGCTTTACTTGTGACGAACTGGGCTGTATCCACTACTTTTTGTAGGCTTTTCCATTCAAAGGCATTGGTGTTTTTCATACTAGGCCATGATGCAACCAGTTAATATACTCTCCACCACACATTTATAGAAGTGTGAGAAAGTTTTAGATGTCATGCTGAATCTTCGCAAACTTCTAAGGAAGAAGAAGCGATGTCGAGCCTTCTTCATAATTGCACATGTGTGCTAAACCTAGGACAGATCTTTTGAAATTATAATACCATGTAATTTAAAGTTTCTGACTCTCTCCACCTCTGATTCTGAGAAGGACCTCTGATTTCCTCTTCCTGAAGTCAATAGTCAGCTCCTTGGTCTTGCTGACATACTGTACCATTCAGCTAAATTTTCAATCTCCCTCCCTGATTTGTCACCACCTTTGATTTAGCCTATTGTTATCTGCAAATTTGAATATGGCATTGCAGTTGTGCTTAACCACACAGTCATAAGTGTAAAGCTAATATGGCAGGGGGCTAAGCACACAGACTTGTGGTGCCTCTATGCTAATGGAAATTATGGAAGAGATGCTACCATTCCAAATTGACTGGGGTCTACAAGTGAGGAAATGAAGGATCCAATTTGCACAAGCAGATGCTGAGGCCAAAATCTTGAAGCTTGTTGATTAGTTTTGAGGGGATGATGGTATTGAATGCCAAACTGTAGTCAGTAAAGAGCATCCTGATGTATGCATCTTTGTTCTGCAGCTGTTTCAGGGTTCAGTGAAGAGTCAATGAAGCAGCACTTGCTGTGGATCTGTTGTGCCTTGCTCTGTAACCTCTGACTGTATGCAGGTAGGAGGACAGCCGTTATCAGATTTCTTGAAATGCAGTCTAGGCATGGAATGGTAGGCATTTGTAATCGTAGTATAGCAGTGGTCAAATGTGTTGGGACCACTGGTATTGTAGGTTATGTGCTGATGATAATTGGGCAGACATTTTGTCAAGCAAGCCTGATTGAAGTCCCCAAGTATGATTTGAAATGTGTTGGGGTGGGCAAATTTCAAATGTAGAGGAGGTTAGATGAAGTTAGCCATTAACTTCTGATGGAATTAACTGCATTCACATTTTTGTAATCAATGCTCTTTGGATATACCAAAGTTTTGACATTAATTGAAGGTCTTATCAATTAATGCAATAATAGTGTTGGCGTGTGGCCTAGTGGATAAGGCATCGGTCTAGTGATCACTGGTTCGAGCCTCAGCTGAGGCAGCCTGTTGTGTCCTTAACAACAAGGCACTTAACAACGCATTACTCTACAACGACACCGCTGCCAAGCTGCTTGGGTCCTAGTGTCCTTCCCTTGGACAACATTGGTGGCATGGAGAGGGGAAGGCTTGCAGCTTGGGCAACTGCTGGTTTCCCATACAACCCTGCCCAGGCCTGTGCCCTGGAAACCTTCCAAGGCGCAAATCCATGGTCTCACAAGACTAACGGATGCCTATATCAGTTAATAAAACATTTTAATTGATGTGTAACTTAAATTGTTCAAATTTTATGGGAAATAAACCTTGAAATTTACTTTAGTTCATGATCTGGATCACAAGATATTGGTGGTAATGCAATCATTCTTTTAAGAACATGGCAACAATTTGTTTTGTCATTCCACCTATACGTACTAGGAATTAAGTTGAAACTGATCATGGTAAAAGTAAAAACCTGGATTAATGTAGCATCTTTAATAACCTCTAAGTGGTTTGAAATACCTTAAGACCAATAAATATGTCAAAACTGTTTTCTGTACTTAAGTTAGGAAATGCATCCTTAATTACAGTGGAGGGTCCACAGACTGTTTTTTAATCATGGATTTTAGAGATGTGGGGTTAATGTAAATTGAGGTATTATTGAATGCTAAATCAGATGAGAGACTAAATGATCTACTTGTATTTCTTTCAAAGATTTTACAACCAACTTGTGTATATTTAGCTCCATCAATATCAAGTTGCTGACTATTATTTAATTTTGTTTAAAGTATGTACTAGACCAATGAGTGGAAGTTCTCTGTAAATTTGAAAGCAGTCAAGGCTGAGGTTTAATGCTGCATTCAAAAGATAGTATTCCTGGCAGTGTAGGATTACCTCACTGATACACTACTTAGTCTATCGAGATTGTGATGGTGGTGAACCACAGTCTTAAGTTATCTGTTTGAGAATATGACCAAAAATCTTGCCGAACACACTTTAACAATTTTACTATAGAGTGTAGTTTCAGTTATCAACCACCAAAATCAGTGCTTTCAGTGGGGAGCTGTGCAACTTATATTAAAATTACAAAACTTGTGAGAAAACACTTTTCACTTTTGAGTATGAAAGATGTCTAGAGGCCCAAGGTAAATGCAAGTCAAGCTAATGTATGAAAATGTTGGGATGAGACAATTGAAGGCATTTTTCTCACTCTATTCCCTTGAGTTGGTGAATTGTTTCCTCTCCAGTTCTGTACATTGGCTAAAAATGAAGCTGACGAATCAGGTACAAGTTCTGCATATTCTGCCATAGGTTTTGCTGAACAAGGGAGAGAGGAGGATTGTTTGGTTTGTCATATATATTTTTTTCAAAGTTTCCATATGGTCTCCACATGCTCACATTGTAGAGATTTGAGTAGTCAATGTCCTCCTGGATATTCCACCTCTATTTTCTATTTTAGGCAGTTGTTGTCAGATAATTCAATGAAATGTTTTTTCACAGCCTTTTTAAGAATGAAATGAAAACTGAAAATACTTGGGTAATCTTAGCAGGTTAGGCAGTGTCTGTGGAATGAGAATTGGTCTTGTCAGTTGGGAAAGAAGGCGCAAGTTAGTTTTCAGTTAGAAACAGGAAAAGATGGGGAATAACTGTTAGCATGAATTGAAATGACTTAATGGCAGCTATTGCCAGCACATTGTAATGTATTATCACTGATAAGGTGGTGTTTAATATATTGTAATGGTAGTAGACCTACCTGGTAGACTTTACTTCCAGTGCCTATAAAAAGAATCCACTCCCCCCCCACCCCCCGTTGGAAGTTTTCATGTTTTCTTGTTTTACAACATTGAATCACAGTGGATTTAATTTGGCTTTTCAACAGAAAAGACTTATTTGTGTCAAAGTGAAAACAAATTTCTACAAATTGGTCTAAATTTATTACAATAATTAAACACAAAATAATTTATTGCAGGATTACTCACCCCCTTCAAGTTATTATATAGTAGATGCACCTTTGGCAGCAATTAGAGCTTTGAGTTTGTGTGGATAGCATTCTATCAGCTTTACAGATTTGGACACTGCAATTTTTCCCCTTTTGTCTTTAGAAAACTGATCAAGCTCTATCAGATTGCATGGGGATTTTGAGTGAACAGCTCTTTTCAAATCCAGTCACAAATTCTCAATTAGGTTAAGGTCTGGACTCTGATTTGGCCACTGTAGGATATTTATTTTGTTGTTTTTAAGCCATTCCTGAGAAGCTTTGCATTTAAGCTTGGTGTCATTGTCTTGCTGGAAAACAAATCTTCTTCCATCACAGTTCTCTTGCAGATTGCATCAGGTTTTCCTCCAGGATTTCCTTGTATTTTGCTGTATTTGTTTTACTCTCTACATTCACAAGCCTTCCAAGGCCTGCTACAGTGAAGCATCCCCGCAGCATGATGGAGGAGTTACATTCAACTCTGGTGGAATTGCAAGCTTCGGTGGCCCAGATGGGAGAAACTATGCATAAAACAACAGTTGCCCACTATGCTTCACTGTAGGGATGGTGCATTTTTGATGATGTGCAATGTTGGACTTGTGTCAAACATAGTGTTTAGTCTGATGGCCAAAATGCTCAGTTTTGGTTTCATCCGACCCTAGATCCTCCTTCCAGCTTACTTCAGAGTCTCCCACATGCCTTTTGGCAAATTCTAGCCAAGATTTCATGAGAGTTTATTTAACAATGGCTTTCTCTTGCCACTTTCCCATAAAGCTGTGACTGGTGAAGCACTGGGCAACAGTTGTTTTATGCATAGTTTCTCCCATCTGGGCCAATGAAGCTTGTAACTCCTCCATAGTTGAATAGGTCTTTTGGTGGTCTCCCTCAATAGTTCCCTTTTTGCATGGTCACTCAGTTTTTGAGGATGCTCTGCTCTGTGGAGATTTACAGCTGTGCCATATTCTTTCTATTTCATGACGATTGACTTAACTGTACTCCCAGGGATACAGGTGGCCCCTGTTTTTTGAACGTTCGCTTTACGACAACTCACTGTTATGAAAGACCTACATTAGTACCTTTTTTTGCTACTCGAAGAGGATTTCCGCTTTTATGAAAAAAGACGTCTGCTTTATACGTATGTTTACCCGGAGAAAGACTACCATGACTGTGAAGCCTTGTGCGGGCAGTTGTGTGCGCATATGTGTATGTGCGTATGTGTACATGCCTGTGCATGTGCGTACGTATGTGTTTACGTGCACGTGCGTGTAGGTGCTGATTTTTTTTTCTCTCCAAATCAATTTTGGCTTACTGTCTTCCCGATTTTGCTAAGTGAAACTAAACCATAATACAATATTTCTACTTTATATAGGCTGTATATTTATCATATCATTCCTGCCTTTATGTTAGTGTAATTTTTGGTTTTATGTGTTGTTTGGTATGGTTTGGTAGGTTGTTTTTTGGGTCTGGGAACGCTCAAAAATTTTTCCCGTATAAATTAATGGTAATTGCTTCTTCGTTTTACGACATTTCGGCTTACATACGGTTTCATAGGGATGCTCTACCTTCAGATAGTGGGAGAAACTTGTATTCAGTGACTTGGAAATTTTCTCGTATCCATCTCCTGTCTTGTGTGGTTTTCGATAACCTTTTCGTGGAGTTGTTTGAAGTGTCCTTTTGTTTTCATGGTGTAGGTTTTGCCAGGATACTGACTCAGCAGCAGTTGGACTTTCCAGACACAGGTGTATTTTTACTACAATCAGTAGAAACATCTTGACTGCACACAGGTCTCCAAAAACAGTTCTCTATTTAACTAATTATATGACTTCTAAAACCAACTGTTTGCACCAGTGATGGTCTGGTGTGTCATATTCAAGGAGGTGAATACTTATGCAATCAATTATTGTGTTTTATATTAAATTGGCTACTGTTACATTCATGTAAACAATAAATAATTAACATTTCCATTTTGCATAAGATTTTGAAACCATATTTTTCAAAACTCTTAAATGCAGTCGTTGGATTTTATTTGGAATGTACTTATTTATAAGAGATTGTGTAATTACATGTGCCCTGTAACTCTGGCAACAGGAAAATGTGAAAGGGATTTGAAGTACTGCAACCTGAAGCAAAGTCTTTTGAATGGGCCAACTATTATGTTGAAATTTGTTTTGTTTTGTACTTAAGGGGACCAAATTGTGTAATAAATTCTGACATGATCCACAATCTTTCAATGGAGCCTAGGATGCTGCAAGGTTTTGAAATCCTTACATTGGCCACAGTGTGGTGCTATCTGATAGAGTTCTTTGTGGGGATTTTACCATAAAGCTTTGGCATTAAATCTAAAGGCTATTAGTTAGTACAACCTGAACTTTTTTTTTAGTGTAAAAAGAATGGTATTTTCTATTTACTTTTATTGCAATAGATTTTAATATCTATGCTTAAAATATATATATATTGTTTTAAATACAATTTCAAAGACTCAGAACTAAGGATAAGGGTAATGCGTGTTTTGAAAATGGGTTAAATAATAGAAAACAGTGTAAGGATAAATAGATATTTTTAGGTTGTGAGGCTGAGATTCCATAATAAGGAACCAAGTAAACTACAGTGCCTATAAAAAGTATTCACCCTCCTTGGAAGTTTTCATGTTTTATTGTTTTACAACATTGAATCACATTGGATTTAGTTTGGCTTTTTTGACACTGATCAACAGAAA
Source organism: Hypanus sabinus (assembly GCF_030144855.1). Classification (NCBI taxonomy): domain Eukaryota; kingdom Metazoa; phylum Chordata; class Chondrichthyes; order Myliobatiformes; family Dasyatidae; genus Hypanus; species Hypanus sabinus. Next base: position 43,493,659 of record NC_082726.1, on the reverse strand, counting down.
AAGACTCTTGTGTCAAAGTGAAAGCAGATCTCTATAAGATGATCTAAATTAATTACTAATATAAAATACAAAGTAATTGATTGCATAAGTATTCGTGCCCTTTAAGTCAGTATTTAGCAGATGTATCTTTGGTGCAATTGCAGCCTTGAGTCTGTGTGGATAGGTCTCTATCAACTTTGCACATCTGGACACTGCAGTTTTCCCCATTCATTACAGAACTGCTCAAGCTCTGTCAGATTGATAAGGATCATGATTGAACAGCCCTTTTCAAGACTGGCCACATATTCTCGATTGGATTGAAGTCTGGACTTTGACTTGGCCACTTCAGGACATTTTCTTTGTTGTTTTCAAGCCATTCCTGTTTGCTCTGGCTTTATGCTTGGGGTCGTTGTCTTGCTGGAGAACAAATCTTCTCCCAAATCGCATTTCCTCCAGGATTTTAAAAATGTAAACACAAGGAAATCTGCAGATGCTGGAAGTTCAAGCAACACACACAAAATGCTAGTGGAACGCAGCAGGCCAGGCAGCATCTATAGGAAGAAGTACAGTCGACGTTTCGGGTCAAAACCCTTTGTCAGGACTAACGGATAGAGATAGTAAGAGATTTGAATGTGGGAGGGGGAGGGGGAAATCTGAAATGATAGGAGAAGACAGGAGGGGGAAGGATAAAGCTAAGAGCTGGAAAGTTGATTGGCAAAAGGGATACACAGCTGGAGAGATGAAAGGATCATGGGACGGGAGGCCTAGGGAGAAAGAAAGGGGGAGGAGAGCACCAGAGGGAGATGGAGAACAGGCAAGGAGTGATTGTGAGAGGGGCAGAGAGAGAAAAAAGGGGGGGGAGGATAATAAATAAGGGATGGGGGTAAGAAGGCGAGGAGGGGCATTACCGGAAGTTAGAGAAATCAATGTTCATGCCATTAGGTTGGAGGCTACCCAGATGGAATATCAGGATTTATCTGTATTTTGCTGCATTCATTTTACCCTCGACCTTCACAAGCCTTCTGCACTGAAGTATTCCCACATCATGATGCTGTCACCACCATGCTTCACGGTAGGAATGGTCTGTGTTTTTGAGGATGTGTGGTGTTTGTCTAATGCCAAACATAGCATTTAGTCTGATGGCCAAAAAGTTCATTTTTTGTTTCATCAGACCATAGAACCATCTCCAACTGACTTCAGGATCTCCCACATGTCTCTGGCAAACTCTAGCCAAGGTTTCATGAGGGATAGTTTTTCAACAGTGGCATTTTCTTTGCCACTCACCCATAAAGCTGCGACTGGTGAAGCACCCAGGCAACAGTTGTTGTATGCACAGACTCTTCCCATCTCAGCCACTGAAGCTAGTAACTCCTCTGGAGCTGTCATAAGTCTCTTGGTGGCCTCCCTCTGTAGTCCCCTTTTTGCATGGTCGCTCAGTTTTTGAGAACAGCCTACTCTAAACAGAATTACAGCTGTGCCATATTCTTTCTCTTTCATGATGATTGACTTAACTCTGCTCCAAGGGATATTCAATCACTTGGAAATGTTCTTATATCAATCTCCTGGCTTGTGTTTTCCATAACCTTTCTGTGGAGTTGATTGGAGTGTTCTTTTGTCTTCATGGTGTAGTTTTTGCTATGATACTGACTCACCAGCATTTGGACCTTCCAGATACAGGTATATTTTTACTATAATCAATTGAAACACCTTAACTATACACTAGTGATCTTCATTTAACTAATTATGTAACATCTAAAACCAATTGACTGGACCAATGATGATTTAGAGTGTAATATTAAAAGGGTCGAATACTTATGCAATCAATTATTTTGTCTTTCTTTCTTTTTCAATCTTTTTATTGAGTTTCATATAAATATAAAAAAACATAACATAATAATGAATAGGTTATGAATACAATAGACTTAAGATTACATTGATAATAGGATAATGATATCCTATTAAACATCAACAACAAAAAAGTACATTAATCAATCAAGTCTATATAATTATATATGAAAAAAAACAACTAATCATCAAAAGAAAAAGAAAAAAAAAATTAGAGATGTGTGAAAGAAAATATATATATGAAACAAACACTAAACTAAAACTAACATGGGCAATAATAACAGTTTATAAGTATATGATAGTGTCAAAGAACTCCGGAACTCCATACCTGAACAAGAATAAACAGAGAGAAGGTCTGGGAAAGGCCAAATTAATTCATATGAAAATGTCGAATGAAAGGTCCCCAAGTTTCTTCAAATTTAATTGACGAGTCAAAAATAGTGCTTCTAATTTTTTCCAAACTCAGATAAGAAATAGTTTGAAAAAGCCACTGAGACGTGGTAGGAGGGTTTACTTCTTTCCAATTTTGTAATATAGACCTTCTGGCCATTAATGTAACAAAAGCAATCATTCGTCTGATTGAAGGAGAAAACTGATTATCATCCTCATTTGGTATACCAAAGATTGCAGTAATAAAGTTAGGTTGTAAATGGATGTTCCAAATTGAGGAAATGGTAACGAATACGTCCTTCCAATAGTTATGTAAAGTGGGACATGACCAAAACATGTGGGTCAGTGAAGCCACTTCTGAATGACATCTATCGCATTGAGGGTTAATATGAGAATAAAATCGAGCAAGTTTATCTTTAGACATATAAGCTCTATGTACAATTTTAAATTGTATTAAAGCATGTTTAGCACATATAGAAGAAGAATTAACCATTTGTAAAATTTTTTCCCATTTATCTGTTGGTATATTGTATCGAAGTTCTTTTTCCCATTGTTGTTTAATTCTATCAGACATCTCTGGTTGTATCTTCATAATCATGTTGTAAATAAAAGCAACTAATCCCTTCTGACAAGGATTTAAGGTAAAAATCAAATCTGAGAAATCCGTTGAAGTTGAGTTGGGAAAAGATGGTAAAACTTTATGTAAAAAATTTCTGATTTGTAAATATCTGAAGAAATTAGATTTAGGTAATTTAAATTTATTGGAAAGTTGGTCAAAAGACATCAAAGTACCTTCAAAAAAAAGGTCACGAAAACATTTTATACCTTTCCTTTTCCATATGCTAAAGGCTTGATCTGTCAAGGAAGGTTTAAAGAAAAAATTAAATAAAATAGGGCTATCAAGCACAAAGTTTTTCAGAGTAAAAAATTTCCGAAATTGAAACCAAATTCGTAATGTGTGTTTAATAACAGGATTAAATATCTGTTAATTGAATTTAACTAAATCAGCAGGAAGAGAAGAACCAAGAACAGAGAATAAAGAATATCCCTTTACCTCATTGCATTCCAAATTTACCCACTGCGGACACAATAATGAGTCCAAATCTAATTTCCAATACGTTAGGTTACGAATATTATTCGCCCAATAATAAAATCTAAAGTTAGGCAAAGCTAAACCACCATCTTTTTTAGATTTTTGTAATTGCCTTTTACTTAACCTGGGGTTTTTATTTTGCCACACAAATGAGGAAATTTTTGAATCAATGTTGTCAAAAAAGGATTTAGGAATAAAAATTGGTAAGGCTTGAAATAAATATAAAAATTTCGGTAAAATCATCATTTTAATAGCATTAATCCGACCAACTAATGATAGGAATAAGGGAGACCATCTTGTAGTAAGATGTTGTATTTGAAGAAGCATAGGTAAAAAATTCAGTCTAAATAAATCTTTATATTTCTTGGTAATTTTTATACCTAAATAGATAAAATTATCAGTAACAACTTTAAATGGAATCCTGTCATTCAATAAAGTTTGCGCGTTTAAAGGGAATAATTCACTCTTATCTAAGTTTAATTTATAACCAGAAAAACTACCAAATTGAGCCAACAAGGATAAAATAGTGGGAATAGATCTATCAAGATCAGAAATATATAACAGCAAATCATCAGCATAAAGTGATAATTTATATGATTTCTCATTACGGGTAATACCAAAAATATTAGGAGATTCACGAATAGCAATGGCTAGAGGTTCTAATGCAATATTGAATAATAAAGGACTTAAAGGACAACCTTGTCTCGTACCACGAGATAATTGAAAAAAGGAGGATCTATAATTATTTGTAAGAACAGAAGCAACAGGTTTATAGTATATTAGTTTAATCCATGATATAAAATTAGGACTAAAATTAAAATTTCTCAATGCATTAAATAAATATGTCCATTCAACTCTATCAAAGGCTTTTTCAGCATCTAATGAGATAACACATTCTGGGACTGTGGGTGATGAAGTATGAATTATATTAATCAATTTTCTAACATTAAAAAAAGAATACCGATTCTTAATGAAACCAGTTTGATCTTCTGAAATAATCTGTGGTAGTACCTTTTCTAATCTAGTGGCTAAAATTTTTGTAAGAATCTTAGAATCTACATTTAATAATGATTGTAGGGCGTTAAGATGTACATAAAGTAGGATCTTTATCTTTTTTAAGAATTAGAGAGATAGTAGCTTCATAAAAAGACTGAGGTAATTTCTTCTTAGCAAATGCATCGTTAAAGATTTCACATAACCAAGGGGAAAGCAAAGAAGAAAAAGTTTTGAAAAATTCTACAATATAACCATCAGGGCCAGGAGCTTTCCCTGAATTCATTGATGAGACAGCCTCACCTATTTCGGCCATAGAGATAGGAGCATCAAACAAGCTACGATCTTCACCAATCAGTTTAGGAATATTCCAATTGTTAAAAAAATTATCCATCATGGACAGGTCACCATCAAATTCTGATTGATATAAATATTTATAAAAATCTTGAAAAGTATTATTGATTTCTTTATGATCAGTGGTTAAATTACCGTCTTGTTTACGAATTTTAATAATTTGTCGCTTGGTCGAAATAGCTTTTAATTGATTAGCTAACAGTTTACCAGTTTGATCACTGTGAATATAGAATTGAGCTCTGGTCCTAATTAATTGATTTTCAATTGAAGAAGATAATAATAAGCTATGTTCCATTTGAAGCTCAACTCTCTTCTTATAAAGTTCTATGATAGGAGTCACGGAGTAAATCTTATCAATTTCCTTAATTTTATCCACTAGTAAAGCAATATCTAAATATCTTTGTTTCCTTTTACCAGCAGAATACGAAATAATTTGTCCACGGATAAAAGCCTTGAAAGAATCCCAAAGTATTCCTCTGTCAATTTCTTCAGTATAGTTTGTTGAGAAAAACAAATCAATTTGCTGTTTTATATAGATGACAAATTCTGGGTCTTGAAGCAGAGTAGCATTAAGTCTCCAAGATCTAACATTATTGGAAAAGTCCGGAATCTTAAAAGATAACTTCAAAGGTGCATGATCCGAAATAGTAATAGAATCATATTTACAATCAATAACATCCGTTAATAACCGATGATCAATAAGAAAGTAATCAATTCTAGAATAACTATGATAAACATGTGAAAAAAATGAAAATTCTTTATCTTTAGGGTTCAAAAACCGCCATATTTCTGTAATTCCCGAATCAACCATAAAAGAATTGTTAAGTAAGGCTGATCTATTCGGAAGAGTTCGAATAGGTTTAGATCTATCCATCAAAGGATTCAAACAACAATTAAAATCTCCACCCATTATCAACATATATTCATTCAGATTAGGAAGGGAAGTAAATAAACGTTTAAAAAATTCAGGGCAGACAAAATTTGGGGCATAAATATTAACTAGAACCACTTTCCGATTGAAAAGTGAACCAGTTATCAACAAAAATCTGCCCTGTGGATCAGAAATAATTTCGTGATGTGTAAACAAAATTGAGGGGTCTATAAAAATAGACACACCCCTAATTTTAGCGGTACAATTCGAATGAAATTGTTGACCCTTCCAGAATCTAAAAAAACGTTGATTATCCTCCCTCCTAATATGGGTTTCCTGTGCAAAAATAATATTAGCGTTCAATCTATGGAATACCTTAAATATTTTTTTACGTTTAATCGGATGATTTAAACCATTAGTATTCCAAGAGATAAAATTAATAGATTTATCCATCATGCCGATATTAGTTGTGTATATCATAATAGGTTAAAAAGACACATAACCCATAATTTAGGAAAATGGAAAATAGATTCAGGAGCAACCGGAGAACATGACACCTCAACAATATTAATAATTTAAAGTTGGCCCATAAACTAAAAGCAGAAAAAAACGCAAAAGCGTGAAAAAAGATCCCCACCCCCTCCCCCCACCCTTTGAAGAAAAGCCAAGCGGCAAGCGCATAATCTAACACTAACCTTACCCCCATTTCAAGATGGCAGCTCCATAAAAAGCTTTTTTAAAAATACTATGTAACACCCATATTTAAATATAGGGTTGCAAAAAGAAAATATATGTCAATCAGAATGAGAAAACTAATATAATAAAACAATCTTTAACAAAAAAATAAACATTAAAATTTAAGAGTGTAATATACCTTTAAAAAAAATTTCATATATAAATGCAAGAAAGATGACGTTTCAAAAGCAAAGACTTATGGGAAGAAGAAACGACATTTTGAAAAAGCCATCTTACAAAATATAAATGTAGATTCAACAATCTATTAAAAAAGTTTAATAATAAAAAAAATACCAAAATAGGATCAAAAAAGATTCAATAAACACTACAATATATATAAAAAAAAACTAAAAAAATTCAAAGCATTCGTCCCATTTCTAAGTACAGGCAAACAAATAAATGTTTATAAAAAGCAGAGTCTTATGGGAAGAAGAAACGACATCTTGAAAAAAATAAATCATTATTACAAGATATAGATGTATATATCTGAAACAGAAAAAAAGAATTAAAAAAATATTGTAAAAGTTAAGAAAGCATCCATAAAACAGTGATAATAGTGAAAAATAAGAGCCAGACCCGTAGAACGGGATAAAAAGTTATAACCCAACTTCGTAGGTTACTTAAAATGAGATGGCACCCTCTCTCCGAGGAATCTTCAACATGACACATAGTTCAAGTTGCACTAGAAGATCTATACTCTTCAACAAATTTCTTCGCTTCTTCCGGTGTTTTGAAAAATTGCTGACTGTTATCGTTTAACGTAATTCTGAGCTTCGCTGGATACATTAAAGCTTGTTTAAGGCCAATCGAATGAATCTCTGCCATCACTGGTTTAAAAGCGATTCTTGATCTCATTACATAGTAGGAATAATCTTCAACAATTCGGAATGAATTGGTGTTATAAGAAATCATGCCTTTTTTACGAGCTAATCGAATTAAAAGCTCTTTCTCCCGAGGATAATGAAGGCGAACAATCACCGCTCGTGGTTTATCAGACAGAGCCGAAAATCTCGCAACTCTGTGAACACGATCGATAACAGGTTTGGATTGCAAACCTTCAGCACTGAAAGTTTCCCATAGTAATTTAGAGAAAAATTCAGTTAAATCACCGGACTCAACTTTTTCGGGAAACCCGATGATACGCAAATTCTGTCTGCGAGATCGATTTTCGAGATCAGTAATTTTAAACTTATACTGATCCATAGTTTTAGCATTCGACTCTACCTTCTTCTCCAACGCTTCAATTGTACGTACTTTTTCACAAATGGATTTTTCAAGAGTCGCGATCTTATCTTCATGCCGCTGAATGTCCGATGCCTGCGATTGAAGTTTAATTTCAAGCGATCTATCAGCTTCTTCAAGTTCGGATATTTTCCTGGTAAGTTTATTTTCCAAACTTGTCAGTCTGCTTCCCAATCTGCCATCCAATCTGCCTTCCAGACTCGAAAGTTTAATATCCAGTTTAGCGTCCAAAAGAGTAGAGATTGCGTCGATGGATACAGGTTCCTTAGACGATTTCTTGCTTGTAGCCATTTTAAGTTTGTCGAGATTAGATCAAATATTATTTTAGGAAGAAAAAGTTAATCAAAAGTATCAACCCATGTGATTAAATTCGAAAAGATTTAATTAAGGGGTGATTATAGTTGAAAAAATGAAGAGCGCCTAAAGGCAGATGTTTACGTCGCCATCTTGAAACTCCACCCCCAATTATTTTGTGTTTTGTGTTTGCAAGTAATTTAGATCACTTTGTTGAGATCTGTTTTTACTTTGACACGGAAGTCTTTTTCTGTTGATCAATGTCTGTAAAAGCCAAATTAAATCTACTGTGGTTCAATGTGGTAAAACAATAAAACAAATACTTTTAATAGGCACTGTATATCTTTCTTTTTCAATCTTTTTATTATCATTAATAATATGAACAAAATACAATTGATATATTAATAAAGGGATTACAAACATACACATTCCCATTGCACATGAAAGAATACATAAGCAATGATTACAATATAAATGAGTTTTCCCAAAACATGAACCATACAGTATATGTATGAACAAGGTAAATCTAGGTATTTCATAATATATAATATAAAAAAAACACAGAAAAAAGAAAAAAAATTATGCAAAAATAACTAAACTACTAATCTAATAGCTAATAAGAAGAAAAAAAGCAAAAAAAAGAAAAGAAAGAAAAACTAGAAAAGGGCTGTCTATAATATCTCACAAGAATACATAATCATCACTGTCATCAACTCCGATCCTCTCAACAGAAATAAGATTAAAGCTGGAAAATCAAATAAGCCTGGAACAGGGTCATATTACATCATATGAAAATATTGAATAAATGGTCTTCATATCTTTTCAAATTTAACAGAAGTATCAAATACACCACTTCTAATTTTTTCTAAATTTAGACATAACATAGTTTGAGAAAACCAATGAAATATAGTGGGAGGATTAATTTCCTTCCAATTCAGCAAAATAGATCTTCTAGCCATCAGGTGAGAAATGCAATCATTCGACAGGCGGAAGAAGATAAATGCAGTAAGTCCATCATTGGTAAACCAAAAATTGCTGTAATAGGATGGGGTTGTAAATCGATGTTCAATACCGCAGAGATAATATCTAAAATATCTTTCCAATATTTTTTCAAAAGCGAACATGACCAAAGCATACGAGTTAAAGACGCAGTTTCAAATTGACATCTATCACAAATAGGATTTATATAAGAATAAAAATGAGCTAATTTATCCTTGGACATATGGGCCCTATGTACAACCTTAAATTGTATTAATGAATGTTTGGCACATATAGAAGATGTATTAACTAATTGAAGATTTCTATCTCAATTCTCAATAGGAATAATAAGATTAAGCTCTCTTTCCCAAACATTTTTTGTCTTATAAAGGGGCTCTGAACGTATCTTCATAATTATATTATAAAGTTTTGATATAAGCCCTTTTTGAAAAGGGTTTAATTCAAACAAACTCTCCAAAATATCTGAAGACACAAAATTTGGAAACGTAGGAAGTACAATACTTAAAAAATGCCTAATCTGTAAATATCTAAAAAAATGAAATCTAGGCAAATTATATTTATTAGATAATTGCTCAAAAGACATAAAACAATTGTCCAAAAATAAATCAGAAAATCTTAGTAGTCCCTTAGTTTTCCAAGCCAAATAAGCTTGATCTATAATTGAAGGGTGGAAAAAACAATTAGATACAATAGGAATATTTAAAACGAATTGAGTCAACCCGAAAAATTTCCGAAATTGAAACCATATACGTAAAGTATGTTTAACTATCGGGTTGTCAATTCGTTTCGGCAATTTAGAAAGAGCAAAAGGGAGAGAAGTTCCTAAAATAGAACCCAGAGCATAACCTGGTACCGATTTAATTTCCAAACTCACCCAATGAGGGCCAGAAGATCCATCCCAATCTTTCAACCAACATAACAAATATCTAATATTAACTGCCCAATAATAAAATCTGAAATTAGGTAATGCTAACCCACCTTCCTTCTTTGTCTTTTGTAAATGTATTTTACTTAACCTGGGATTTTTATTCTGCCATATATATGAGGAAATTTTTGAATCAACATTAGTAAAAAAAGATTTCGGAATAAAAATTGGTACTGCTTGAAAAATATATAAAAACTTGGGTAAAATAACCATCTTAATAGCATTAATCCTACCTATCAGAGATAAAGATAATGGTGACCACTTAGTAAATAAACCTTTAATCTGATCAATTAAGGGTAAAAAATTAAACCTAAATAATTCTTTATGAATTTTTGTAATTTTAATCCCTAAGTAAATAAAAGAGTCATTAACTAATTTAAAAGGTAAATTTCCATAAATTGAGACCTGTCTATTCAAAGGAAACAATTCACAATTATTAAGATTTAACTTACCAAATTTACTTAATAAAGATTAAACTTACTTACAGAAAACTCACTAAATTGAGCCAACAATGATAGAACTGCTGGAATAGATTTCTCAGGGTTAGAAATGAATAATAATAAATCATCTGCATACAAAGATAACTTATGAATATCTGTCCCATGATTAATACCCGAAATATCTTGTGATTCTCTGATGGCAATTGCCAAGGGTTCTAAAGCAATGTTAAATAGTAATGGGCTAAGAGGACAGCCTTGTCTAGTGCCCCGAAATAAATGAAAAAAGGGAGATCTTTGATTATTAGTAAATACTGAGGCTACTGGAGTGTGATTAAATCAGTTTAATCCAGGAAATTAAACTTCTCCAACACATTAAATAAGTAAGGCCATTCAACTCTATCAAATGCTTTCTCCGCATCTAATGAAATAACACATTCTGAAGAGCTATGTGAAGGAGTGTAAACAATATTCAGTAATTTCCTAACATTGAAAAAAGAATAGCGATTTTTAATAAAACCGGTTTGATCTTCCGAAATAATTTGGGGTAAAACCTTCTCCAACCTGGATGCCAGTAACTTGGAAAAGATCTTGGAGTCTACATTCAATAAAGATATTGGTCTATAGGATGCACAGTCTGTAGGGTCTTTATCTTTCTTCAGTATTAAAGAAATAGAAGCTCTATAAAAAGATTGTGGCAAATTCCCCAATCTAATCGCTTCTTCAAAAACCCTGCATAACCAAGGAGAAAGAGTAGCGGAAAAACATTTAAAAAATTCTACTGTATACCCATCTGGACCTGGTGCTTTCCCAGAATTCATTGAGGAAATAACCCCTTTGATTTCTGCATCCCTAATAGGAGTATCTAATATTGAAAGATCATCGGATGATAATTTTGGAAAACTCAATTTCCCAAGAAAATCACACATGGTATTACGATCCTGAGGGAATTCAGATCGATACAGGGAGGTATAAAAGTCTTGAAATGACTTATTTATCTCATCCTGGTTAACTGTCAAATCCCCATTCTGCTGACGGATCTTAGTGATTTGACGTTTAACCAAAGCACTCTTCAACTGACTAACAGTTTACCTGATTTATCACTATGTATATAAAAATCAGATCTGGTTTTCATTAATTGATTTTCAATCGGAGATGTAAGTAATAAACTATGTTCCGTTTGAAGTTCAACTCTTTGTTTGTAAAGCTCCTTACTAGAAGTGATCGAATATTTCTTGTCAATCTTTAATTTTATCGACCAATAAAAGAGTTTCCTTCTTAATACGTTTTCTCAAACCAACGGAGTAAGAGATAATCTGTCCACGTATATACGCTTTAAAAGTGTCCCAAAGTGTTCCGCAAGAAATATCATCCGTGGAATTAGTTGAAAAGAAGAAATCGATCTGTTCCTTCATAAATTTAATAAAGTCTGGATCTTGCAGTAAGGTAGAGTCAAATCGCCATTGTCCAACATTAGAAGCTGTATTCGTAAATTTAATAGAAAGTTTTAATGGAGCATGGTCAGAGATAGCTATAATATCATAATTACAACCGATTACAGGTGGAATAAAACAAGAGTCAATAAAAAAATAATCAATTCTCGAATAAGAATGATAAACATGTGAGAAAAAAGAAAACTCTTTATCATTAGGATGCCGAAATCTCCAACTATCAAAAACTCCATTATCACACAAAAAGGAGTTAATACAAGTGGCTGACTTATTGGGTAAAGTCTGAATAGATAAAGATTTATCCATCAAAGGATTTAAACAACAATTAAAGTCACCACCCATTATTAACTTATATTCATTTAGATTAGGTAAAGAAGTAAATAAGGACTTAAAAAATCAGGACAATCCACATTTGGAGCATAAACATTAACCATAGCAACCTTTTTATTACAAAGTAAACCTGTAATTAACAAAAATCTACCATTCGGATCCGAAAAGATATCGTGTTGAACAAATGCAATAGAGGAGTCAATAAAAATTCAAACTCCCTTTACTTTGGCATTCGAATTCAAATGATACTGTTGACCCCGCCAAGACCTAAAAAAGCGATATTTGTCCTCCTTCCTCACATGAGTTTCTTGAACAAAAATGATATGAGCATTAAGTCTTTGGAATACTTTGAAAATCTTCTTTCGTTTAATCGGATGGTTTAAACCATTAGTATTCCAAGACACAAAATTAATGGTCTGAGCCATAATTCTAAAATCAACCCTTTGGTATAAAAAGGGTTAACCAAATTATAAACTCATGCACCCGGAAGAGGAACAAAAATAAAGAGTGGACCCGGAAGTGACGACATCGTAGACATATTTGAAGTTCAAAAACAGCCCAAATGAAAAAACTAAGACAAACTAGTAAAAGAAAAATAAAATTAGAAAACAGACCATCCCCCACCCCCACAAGAAAAAGCCAAGTTATGGCTAGAAGAAGGAAAAAATAAGACTAATTCTACCCCCATATCAGCGGAAGACCACTCCGTATATAAAGGATATATATAAAAAAAAAACACCCCAACTAGGCACTGTATATCTAAGTTGGCTTGCTTATAATACTCAACTGTGGTGTTAGTATGGGTGTGTGAAAAGTGTAAGCAGAGAGGCATTGGGGTTTTCAAGTTAAATGAATAGATGAGAATGTCGCAGATGTAATATACTCTGGAAAGATTTGAAATCATTCCCTGGTGAGTGTGTTTAAAAAAAAGTTACTTTTAAAATGTTGGACAATTGAAAAATGCTATTATTAGAGGAATCAGAGTGTCCGTGAACAAGATCACTGATAGTTAACATGCAGTGCAGATAGTAATTTGGTAACAGAAAAATTAGATAAAGCCAAAATATAGCCAAAATATTAGAGTAAAAGAGTAAAGATGTATCACTTGAAGTAAATAGGCACCTTGTGTATTGTATACATATTCACAACTTTGATTGTTGTGTGATCTAAATCACAGCATCATAAGCAGCCAAAGTGAATTTGATCTTTTTGTCTACATGCAGGTAATAAAGAAAGCAGTGTGATGAACTCTCAAATTTGCATCAACATCATTCCCTGCACCAGCAGTGAGATGGAACTATTACCCCAAACTCCCTTCCAGGTTCCACATTGCATGATTTAAAATTTCCAACCTATCAACAGTGTAGCAGCACTGTTACCTTAGGAATAGTTTCAGTAGAAATTTGCTATTGACTTTTCCAGGTAACCAGAGATAACCAGCAAATGTGATCTTGCAAGTGGTGACTGCATTCAGCAAAGAAAATAGTGCTTATACAGTGGTGCGAGAAAGTTTCTGAACCTCATAGAATTTTCTTTATTTCTTCATAAATATAACCTAAAATGTGATCAGATCTTCATGTAAGTCTTAAAACTAGATAAAGAGAACACAAATAAATAACACAAAAACATTATACTTGTTCACTTATTTATTGAGAAAAATGATCCAATATTACATGTATTGGAAAAAGGATGTTATCCTTTGCTTTCAGTAACTGGTGTGATCCCCTTGTACAACAATAACTTCAAACAAATGTTTCCTGTAACTGTCGATCAGTCCTGCACATTGGTTTAGAGGAATTCCTCCATGGATTCCATCCATGAATTCCATTCTTATTTGGTGCTTTTCTTACCATGGACACATGAACAAAGACTTTAGCAGGTTCTAGAGATTTCTGCAAGATCTTTTGCTGTTACTCTTGGGTTCTTTTTCACCTACAGCTTTGCACATTGTGCTCTTGGTGTGATCTTTCCTAGGGGGAGTGGAAACAGTACTGAGTTTCCTCTATTTGTTGACAATTTCTCTTACTATGGACTGAATACCACTCGGATCTTTAGACATGCTTTTGTAGTTTTTTCCAACTTAATGCGTCTCTACAGTTCTTCTAAGGTCCTCTGAAAGTTATTCTGATCGAGGCATGCTACACATTATAAATATTTTTCTTGAGAAGAGCAGACTCTGTCAGTAGTCTGACTTGGTGTGTCTTTTTAAAAAAAATATATGCCTTTACGACCCACACCTCAAATCTCATCTCATTGATTGGAACACCTGATTCAAAATAGCTTTTGTAGAGGGCATTACCCCAGAGGTTCACATACTTTTTCCAACAAATACATGTAATATTGGCTCATTTTTCTCAATAAATGAACAAATATAATGTTTTTTTGTGTTAATTATTTAATTAGGTTCTCTTTATCTAGTTTTAGGACGGGTAAAAATCTGATCACATTTTAGGTCATATTTATGCAGAAATAGAGAAAATTCTACAAGGTTCACTAATTTTTAACACCACTGTAAGTGGATGTATAGAATATAACATCAATATAAAAAGATGGTGACATAAACTTGTTTAATGGCAGTAGTCTCTTGTATATTAGAATTTTGTTTTCTCTCTCCGGTTCACTGAACATTTATGTGTCTACAGGCTTTACTTGTGGAAATTTAGATTGGTGATTGGTATTTGTTTTTGTAACTTGTTACTTGACTGTGCTGAGGATTTCCAGAAGAGATTCTCTTTCCAATATTTTTATTAGATTCTATATAGAAGAATACAGAGTACAAGGAAGTGTATATAAAAGGTCAAAAGATTTAAAAAAAACTAGCAGTTGCATAATACCTGTTCATAATAACAATTACATTACCCTGTATTCCTTTAAGTTAATCAATAGTTATAGTAAACTATACTAATTTATTACAAAAGAAAAAAGAATCTAACCCCTACCAAGACTGAAGCTGTTCTTTAAGGAGAAAAGAAGGTAAATACCTTCTTATATAATAAAAATTAATAATAGCCAACATCTGAGTTTAAATAACAAATTGAGGTTTTTTGAAAATAATTCAGAAAAGGTCCCCATAATGTTTAAAAGTCTTGATGAGATTCAGAAATTGAACAACGAATCTTCTCTAAATTTAAACATGGCATAACATCACATAACCATTGAGCATGAGTAGGAGGAAGAACATCTTTCCATTTAAACAAAAGCGTCCTCCTAACTATAAGAGAGCTAAAGGCCAAAATATGTAAATTAGAATCCTTTAACTTAATATCTTGTCCTGCAACAATACCAATTAGAACCATCAGAGGGATAGGGTTAAAATTGACTTGAGAAAGTTTGAAAAACTTCCTTCAAATATTTTTCAAGATTTGGGCAAGTCCCAAACATATGTATTAATGAAGCTTCTCCATTATTACATCTGTCACAGTAGCGAGATATATCTGAATAAAAAAGAGTTAGCTTATCCTTAGTCATATGAGCTCTATGTACCACCTTAAATTGTATGAGGGAATGACGAGCACATAGCAAGTTTCCTCAGATATTGATGTCTGTAAATCTTTTTCCCAGGGATTCTTAATTTTGTCTAAAGGAACATTCCTAGTCTCCAGTAACATACCATATATCTTAGATATTGAACCATTATGGAAAGGTGTCAGACTAAAAATTACGTCTAGTAAGTTCTTATCTGAGCTTATAGGGAACGTATATATTTGAGATCTTAAAAAGTCTCTAATTTGTAAATGTCTAAAAAGTGAGTTTTGGGTAAATGATATTTTGCCAACAATTGCTCAAATGAACAAAGGTTTCCTCCAACAAACAGATCCCAAAAACATTTAATACCCAACCTGTCCCATACCTCAAAAACTAAATCAGTCATGGAGGGTTAAAAAAAATTAGGATAAATGGGGCTTGATATTCTCATACTAAAGAATGTCTGATTCGGGCTGCCCCGAAAAAGGGTATGATCAGCTTTCAAAATTTCCAATTTCGTATTCTGGAAGACTACAGTCCCGAAGTTTTGAGGGCAAGAATGGCTTTTAAATCGGTTATGTCGAAAATTCATCAGAAAGGCTACAAACAAAATTGAGAGTTACTCTCAAAGATGAGACTTGTCGGTTGTTCAAATCTCCAGCGGATGCTCAAAGGTTCCTTGAAGAATAGTACTTTTTTCATTACGAGTTGACTAATGTATTTTTACTATTTGTATTAACTTTTTTCTTTACGCTAATAATTAGTCTATAGATTCGGACCTTTTATAATTTGATGATTCTTACGTGATGGTTGATAGTGTATTTTTTACACACTTAAGTAAAGGTCCGTTTTATTTTGGTTTATTCTGAGTTCGTTCTTTTTATATTATTATTCTGTTGGTTTTAAAAATAACTCATTAGATTTTTTAAAAGTTTATATACACTTTTTTATATATCTAACGTTTAAATATTAAGGTTTTTTAAAAAAAACTTTTTCCTAAGATGTTGTTTCTTTTTCCCAAAAGACCTTGGTGCTCGGATACGTCACATCCGTTTGGATGTGTCTGAACAAGATTAAGGACTTTCTTTGAAAATACTAATACAATATTATCCATTCTTGGGTTTTAACATTTTAGTTTTTTCTTTTAATCCTTTTGTTTTATATATATATAAAATATAAAAAACACTAATTTTGTAGTTTAACCTTTTTTTATACTAACCCTTTTTTTAAAATATGGGTGGTTTGTGTCTGTTTTTTACTTTTTCGTTTCAGTTGTCGTCTTGAGATAGGGGGTAAAGTTAGTATTAGTTTGCCTGCTTGCCTCATTTTGGCTTTTTTTCTGGGATTTCGAGGGTCGGGGTGGGGGATTCTTTTTTTTGCTTGCTTTTTGCTTAGTTCTACTTCATGGGCAGACTCGAAACTACAAAAATGGTCAGAGTGTCATAACTTCCGGTTCCTCCTTGAACTTACTTCCCTCTTCCGGATTCGTGAGTTCATCTTTTTTTTAACCTTATCTGTTAACTGCGATAAATATTGGCAATATGGATAAGATTATTAATTTTGTTTCTTGGAATACTAATGGTTTAAATCATCCAATCAAACGGAAAAAAATATTCAAAGTATTCCATAGAATAAATGCTGATATTATCTTTGTACAAGAGACTCATGTGAGGAAGGTGGATAGTCAATGTTTTTTTAGGTTTTGGAAAGAACAACAGTATCACTCGAATTCCCAAGCCAAAGTAAGAGGCGTTTCCATTTTTATAGATTCTTCAACCTCTTTCATACACTATGAAATAATCTCGGACCCACAAAGTAGATTTTTGCTTGTCACTGGTTCACTTTTCAATCAAAAAGTTGTTTTAGTTAATGTTTATGCTCCAAATACTGACTGTCCTGAATTTTTTAAATGTATATTTACATCCTTTCCTAATTTAAATGAATACATGTTGATAACGGGTGGGGATTTTAACGGTTGCTTAAACCCTTCAATGGATAGATGTAAGCTCACCCAGGTTCTTCCCAATAAATCAGCCTTTATGGTTGATTCTGGAATTTCTGAAATTTGGCGATTTTTACACCCTAACGATAATGAATTTTCATACTTTTCTCATGTTTATCATAATTACTCAAAAATGGACTAGTTCTTTATTGTGTTATGTATCCCGTAACTGGATAACTTACCAGCAAAGATAGAGAGGTCTGTTGAAATCTGATGTCACTATTTTCAGACATTTTTATTTATAAAGGGGCACAAAAGTAAGGTTAATGCAAACATTCAGATAATGCACATCACCAATACACAATCTAAAGCCCGGGTATAGTCATAATCATCATTAATCTCGACTGTTGTCTAGGGGATAGTATTTTTGTCCATTGGAAATCTAAAGAGCCATTCAGAAGTCTTTCGAGGAATTGCTGGGTTTCACGTGTCTTAGAGGGATCGGTGAGAACTAAAAGAAGACTTGCCGGTATCTTTTTGACCACTCCGTTAAAATCAGGGGAGCATTGGTTTCCCTGTTGTTAGTTCGAAGTCCTTCTCGGTAGTATCAGCCACCCGCTCCCCAGGCAAAGGAGTTAGGAGCACACGTGGCGTTGAGTGGCTTCCAGCTCTCCCGGGAGCGTTGAGCAAGCAAGTTCCTCTGGTGCATCGCTGGGGAACTGCCTCCTGCAGTCCACTTTTATCCTTACTTGCAGAGTTGTAGCTGTCCATCAAAGTAGGGGGATGCAATCTCCACCCCCACATGGCCCGAGGATGTTCAGGTTCATGGCAGTTGTCACGTAGCCGGGACTTGCACGTGACACAGGTGCCTCTAAGAACAAATGATCAAAACCGTTGCATTGTCTCTCACTTCCGAGTCCTGAATTAATAGAGATCTTGCGATTCTCCGGAAGGAGAGGGCTGCTCCCGCTCCTTCGGCCCCTCAGAGCTGTGGTACCTTCATAACAATTGATCATCGTTTACTCACAGATGTTATCAATTGTAAATATGATTCCATTACCATTTCTGACCATGCACCTTTGAAGTTATCTATTAAGACAATGTATTCATCTTCTAATGCTAAATCATGGAGGTTCAACTCTATTTTACTGCAGGGCTCAGACTTTCTTAACTTTCTTAAACAACAAATTGATCTGTTTTTTTTTAACAAATTCTACAGAAGAGATCTCTACTGGAACATTATGGGACACTTTTAAAGCATTTATTTGCGGACAGATTATTTCATACTCTGCTGGAGTTAGGAAACTAACTAATTCTGAAGTATTAATATTGGTCAATAAAATTAAAGAAATTGATAAGATTTATTCAGTGACCCCCCCAGTAAAGAACTTTATAAAAAAAAAAGAGTTGAACTTCAAATGGAACATATTTTGTTATTATCCTCTTCGATTGAAAATCAGTTAATTAAATCTAGAATCCAGTTTTATGTACATGGAGATAAATCTGGCAAATTATTGGCTAATCAATTGAAAATGGCTTCAGTTAAACGACAAATCACCAAGACTTGTAAACAAGATGGCACTTTGACGATTGATTATAAAGAGATAAATAAAGCCTTTCAAGATTTTTATAATTCTTTATATCAATCAGAATTTGTTGAGGATTCTTCCATAATGGATGAATTTTTAAGAAAGTTGAATATCCTGAAATTAGCAATAGAAGACAGTGTATTTCTAGACACACCTCTTATGGAAACTGAAATAAAAGAGGCTATTTTTTTCAATGAATTTAGGTAAAGCCCCTGGTCCGGATGGTTATACTGTGGAAATTTTAAAATCCTTTTCTTCTATACTCTCTCCTCGGCTTTGTAAAATTTTTAAAGATGTGCTAACTGTAGGTAAATTACCACAATCTTTTTATGATGCCTCCATTTCTCTAATTCTTAAAAAAGATAAAGACCCCACTGAATGTGCATCCTATCGGCCTATATCCTTGCTGAATATGGATTCTAAGATTTTTACCAAAATTTTGGCTACTAGATTAGAAAATATATTACCTAAAATTATTTCTGAAGATCAGACTGGATTTATTAAAAACTGTTATTCATCTTTTAACATCAGAAACTTAATTAATATAATTTATACTCCTTCATCTAAAATACCAGAATGTGTTATTTCCTTATATGTTGAAAAAGCGTTCGATAGAGTTGAATGGCCATATTTACTTAATACATTGCAGAATTTTAATTTTAGTTTAAAATTTATATCATGGATTAAATTACTATATTATAAACTTTTGGCTTCGGTTCTTACCAATAATCAGAGATCTTTTTTTCAGTTATCCTGTGATACGAGGCAAGGCTGTTCTTTAAGTCCTTTATTATTTGACATTGTTTTGGAACTTTTAGCTATTGCCATTCGTGAATCACCTAATATTTTTAGTATTACTTGTGGGGAAGGGACTTATAAGTTATCATTATATGCTGATGATTTGTTACTATACATATCTGACGCTGAGAGATCCATTTCTGCTATTTCGTCCTTGCTTACTCAGTTTCGTAGCTTTTCTGGTTACAAGCTGGATTTTAATAAGAGTGAATTATTTCCATTAAATATGCAACGAGGGGTGGAGTTTCAAGATGGCGACGTAAGCATCTGCCTTTTAGGCGCTCTTTATTTTTTTTAACTATAATCACCCTTTAATTAGATCTTTTCGAACTTAATCATATGAGTTGCTACCTTTGATTGACCCTTTTTTCCTAAAATAATAGTTGATCTAATCTTGTCAAACCTAAAATGGCTACAAGTAAGAAATCGGCTAAGGATCCTGTATCCATCGACGCAATTTCTGGTCTTTTGGACATTAAACTGGATGTTAAATTTGCGGGTATGGAAGGTAAATTGGACAATAAACTGGATGCTAAATTTGCGGGTCTGGAAGGCAGACTAGAAGGTAAATTGGACAGTAAACTGTTAAGTTTGGAAAGGAGGATTACTACGAAAATATCCGATTTTGAAGGAGTTGTTAAATCGCTTGAAACTAAGTTTCAGTCGCAGGCGTTAGTGGTTCAGCAGCATGGAAATAAGATCACGACTCTTGAACAATCAATTTGTGAAAAAGCACGTACAATTGAAGTGTTAGAGAAGAAGATAGAGTCGACTGCTAAAACTTTAGATCAGTATAAGTTTAAAATTACTGATCTTGAAAATCGTTCTCGCAGACAGAATTTGCGCATCATCGGAATTCCCGAAAAAGTTGAGTCCGGTGATTTAACTGAATTTTTCTCTAAATTACTGTGGGAAATTTTCGGTGGTGAAGGTTTGAAAAATGAACCTGTTATCGACCGCGCTCACAGAGTTGCGAGGCTTTCGTCTGTGTCTGATAAACCACGAGCGGTGATTGTTCGCCTTCATTATCCTCGTGAGAAAGAGCTTCTAATTCGGTTAGCTCGTAAAAAAGGTATGATCTCCTACAAAAATTACTCATTTCGAATTGTTGAGGACTATTCCTATGAAGTAATGAAAGCCAGGATCGCTTTTAAACCAGTGATGGCAGAGATTCATTCGATTGGATTTAAACAAGCTTTAATGTATCCAGCGAAGCTTAGAATTGTGCTGCCCGACAACAGTCTACACTTTTTTAACACTCCTGAAGAAGCGAAGAAATTTGTTGAAGAATATCGATCCTCTAGTGCAACTTCAACTATGAGTTACATTGAAGATTTTTTTTTTGGAGAGAGGATGCCATTTCATTTTAAGTTTTAACCCTGGAAGTTGGGTTATAACTTTTTATTTTGAACTATGGGTCTGGGTCTTTTTTTTACTACTATTATTATTGCTTATAGATGCTGTTTTAATTTTTATAATATCCTTTTTTATACACGTTTGTATTTTGTAATAATGAATTATTTTTTCAAAATGTCGTTTCTTCTTCCCATAAGTCTTTACTTTTTATAAGCGTTTATTTGCTTGCCTGTATTTAGAAATGGAACAAAGGTTTTGAATTCTTTTTTTTTTAGTCTTTTTTTTATATATGTTGTAGTGTCTATTAAATCTTTTTTTTAAAAAAAATTCTATTTTGATAACTTTTTTTTTACTAAATTTTCTTATTAGATTGCTGAATTTATATTCATATTTTGTAATATGGCTTTCTCAAAATGTCGTTTCTTCTTCCCATAAGTCTTGGCTTGTGAAACGTCATCTTTGTATCTGAATATAGAATTTCTTTTTTAAAGGTGTATCACATTTTTAAACTTTAATGTTCATTTTTTTTTATTAATGATTTTTCTGGTTTTACTATTTTAGTTTTTTTTTGACTTGTCTGATATGTGTGTGTATGTGTATGTATATATATATATGTAGGTATATATATATATTTTTTTTTTTTTGCAACTCTATATTTTAATTAGGGTGTTATATAGTTTTTTCTTAAAAAAATTTTCTTATGGAGCTGCCATCTTGAAATGGGGGTAATATTAGTATTAGTTTATGCGCCTGCCGCTTGGCTTTCTTTCAAAGGGTGGGGGGAGGGGGAGGGATCTTTTTTCATGCTTTTGCTTTTTATTTTTTTGCTTTTAGTTTATGGGCTGACTTCAAATTGTTAATATTGTTGAGGTGTCAGGATCTCCGGTTGCTCCTGAATCAATTTTCCTTCTTCCTAAATTGTGGGTTATGTGTCTTTTTAACCTTTTATGATACACACAATTAATATTGGTATGATGGATAAATCTATTAACTTTATCTCGTGGAATACTAATGGTTTAAATCATCTGATTAAACGTAAAAAAATATTTAAAGTATTCCATAGATTGAACGCTAATATTATTTTTGCACAGGAGACCCATATTAGGAGGGAGGATAATCAACGTTTTTTTAGGTTCTGGAAAGGGCAACAATTTCACTCAAATTGTACCGCTAAAATTAGGGGTGTGTCTATTTTTATAGACGCCTCAATTTCGTTTACACATTATGAAATTATTTCTGATCCACAGGGTAGATTTTTGTTGATAACTGGTTCACTTTTTAATCGGAAAGTTGTTTTAGTTAATATTTATGCTCCAAACTTTGATTGTCCTGAATTTTTTAAACGTTTATTTACTTCTCTTCCTAATTTGAATGAATATATGTTGATTATGGGTGGAGACTTTAATTGTTGTTTGAATCCTTCGATGGATAGATCTAAACCTATTCGAACTCTTCCGAATAGATCAGCTTTACTTATTAATTCTTTTATGGTTGATTCTGGAATTACTGAAATATGGCGGTTTTTGAACCCTAAAGATAAAGAATTTTCATTTTTTTCACATGTATATCATAGTTATTCTAGAATTGATTATTTCCTTATTGATCATCGTTTATTAACAGATGTTATTGATTGTAAATACGATTCTATTGCTATTTCGGATCATGCGCCTTTGAAGTTATCTATTAAGATTCCGGACTCTTCTATCAATACTAGATCTTGGAGACTTAATGCTACTTTGCTTCAAGATCCAGAATTTATTACCTTCATAAAACAACAAATTGACTTATTTTTTTCAACAAACTATAATGAAGAGATTGATAAAGGAATACTTTGGGACTCTTTCAAGGCTTTTATTCGTGGACAAATTATTTCATATTCCGCTGGTAAAAGAAAACAAAGATATTCAGATATAGCTTTATTGGTGGATAAAATTAAAGAAATTGATAAGATTTATTCCGTTACTCCTACCAAAGAACTTTATAAGAAGAGAGTTGAGCTTCAAATGGAACATAGTTTATTATTATCTTCTTCAATTGAGAATCAATTAATTAAGACTAGGGCTCAATTTTATATTCATAGTGATCGAACTGGTAAATTGTTAGCTAATCAATTAAAAGCTATTTCGACTAAGCGACAAATTATTAAAATTCGTAAACAAGACGGTAATTTAACTACTGATTATAAAGAAATCAGTAACACTTTTCAAGATTTTTATAAATCTTTATATCAATCAGAATTTGATGGTGACCGGTTTACGATGGATAATGTTTTTAATAACTTGAATATTCCTAAACTGATAGATGAAGATTGTAGCTTGCTTGATGCTCCTATTTCTATGGATGAAATAAGAGAGGCTATCTCATCAATGAATTCAGGGAAAGCTCCTGGTCCTGATGGTTTTATTGTAGAATTTTTAAAAACTTTTTCTTTATTGCTTTCTCCTTGGCTATGTGAAATCTTTAATGATGCGTTTGTTAAGAAGAGACTACCTCATTCGTTTTATGAAGCTACTATCTCTCTAATTCTTAAAAAAGATAAAGATCCTACTTTATGTGCATCTTATCGCCCTATATCATTATTAAATGTAGACTCTAAGATTCTTACAAAAATTTTAGCCATTAGATTAGAAAAGGTATTACCACAGATTATTTCAGAAGATCAAACTGGTTTTATTAGGAATCGGTATTCCTTTTTTAATATTAGAAAATTGATTAACATAATTTATACTTCATCACCTACAACCCCAGAATGTGTTATCTCATTAGATGCTGAAAAAGCCTTTGATAGAGTTGAATGGACATATTTATTTAATGCATTGAGAAACTTTAATTTTACTCCTAATTTTATATCATGGATTAAATTAATATATTATAAACCTGTTGCTTCTGTTCTTACAAATAATTATAGATCCTCTTTTTTTCAATTATCTCGTGGTACGAGACAAGGTTGTCCTTTAAGTCCTTTATTATTTAATATTGCATTAGAACCTTTAGCTATTGCTATTCGTGAGTCTCCTAATATTTTTGGTATTACCCATAATGAGAAGTTATACAAATTATCGCTTTATGCTGATGATTTGTTGTTATATATTTCTAATCCT
Organism: Hypanus sabinus; assembly: GCF_030144855.1. Classification (NCBI taxonomy): domain Eukaryota; kingdom Metazoa; phylum Chordata; class Chondrichthyes; order Myliobatiformes; family Dasyatidae; genus Hypanus; species Hypanus sabinus. The sequence continues at coordinate 43,469,470 of NC_082726.1, read as the reverse complement.
AGCAGGTCTATTCCTGCTATTTTATCCTTGTTGGCTCAATTTGGTAGCTTTTCTGGTTATAAGTTAAACTTAGATAAGAGTGAGTTATTCCCTTTAAACGCGCAAACTTTATTGAGTGATAGGATGCCATTTAAAGTTGTTACTGATAACTTTATCTATTTAGGTATAAAAATCACCAAGAAATATAAAGATTTATTTGGACTGAATTTTTTACCTATGCTTCATCAAATTCAGCAACTTACTACAAGATGGTCTCCCTTATTTTTATCATTAGTTGGTCGGATTAATGCTATTAAAATGATGATTTTACCGAAATTTTTATATTTATTCCAAGCTTTACCAATTTTTATTCCTAAATCTTTTTTTGATAATATTGATTCAAAAATTTCCTCATTTGTGTGGCAAAATAAAAATCCTAGGTTAAGCAAAAGGCAATTACAAAAGTCTAAAAAAGATGGTGGTCTAGCTTTACCTAACTTTAGATTTTATTATTGGGCGAATAATATTCGTAACCTAATGTACTGGAAACTAGATTTGGATTCACCTGTGTGCCCACAGTGGGTAAATTTGGAATGTAGTGAGGTTAAGGGATATTCTATATTTTCCGTTCTTGGTTCTTTTCTTCCTATTGATTTAGCCAAATTCAATAAACAGATATCTAACCCTGTTGTTAAACATACACTACGAATTTGGTTTCAATTTCGCAAATTCTTTAATCTGAAAAACTTTGCTCTGGACAGCCCTATTTTATGTAATTTTTTTTTTAAACCTTCATTGACAGATCAAGCTTTTAGTATATGGAAAAGGAAAGGTATAAAATGTTTTCGTGATCTTTTTTTTGAAGGTACTTTGATGTCTTTTGATCAACTATCCAACAAATTTGAATTACCTAAATCTAATTTTTTTAGATACTTACAAATTAGAAATTTCTTACATAAAATTCTTCCATCTTTTCCTAATTCAACTCCATCGGATTTTTCAGATTTGATTTTTACTTTTAATCCTTGTCAGAAGGGATTAGTAACTTTTATTTATAACATGATTATGAAGATACAGCCAGAAATATCGGATAGAATTAGACAAGAATGGGAAAAAGAACTTCGATGTAATATATCAACAGATAAATGGGAAAAAATTTTACAAATGGTTAATTCCTCCTCTATTTGTGCTAAACATGCTTTAATACAATTTAAAATTGTACATAGAGCTTATATGTCTAAAGATAAGCTTGCCCGATTTTATTCGCATATTAATCCTCAATGTGACAGATGTCACTTAGAAGTGGCTTCATTGACTCACATGTTTTGGACATGTCCCACTTTACATAACTATTGGAAGGACATTTTTGATGTCATTTCCTCAGTATGGAATATCGATTTACAACCCCATTTTATTACTGCAATTTTCGGTATACCAAATGAAGATGGCAATCAGCTTTCCCCTTCAATCAGACGAATGATTGCCTTTGTAACATTAATTGCCAGAAGGTCTATATTACAAAACTGGAAAGAAGTAAATCCTCCTACTACATTTCAGTGGTTCTCCCAAACTATTTCTTATTTGAGTTTGGAAAAAATCAGAAGCACTATCTTTGATTCTTCAATTAAATTTGAAGAAACCTGGGGACCATTTATTCGACACTTTCATATGAATTAATTTGGCCTATTTCAGATCCTTTTCTCTACTTATCCTTGTTCAGGTATGGAGTTCCGGAGTTCTTTTCTTGACACCTTCATATATTTATAAAGTGCTATTATTGCCCATGTTAGTTATAGTTTAGTATTTTTTTTTCAATATATATTTTTTCTCATATATAATTTCAATTTTTTTTTTCTTTTTTCGATGATTATTTTTGTTTTTTTTTCATATATATTTATATAGACTTGATTGATTTATGTACCTTTTGTTGATGGATGTTTTAATAGGATATTATTATCCTATTACTAATGTAATCTCAAGTTTATTGAATCTGTAATCTATTCATTATTATGTGTTGTTTTTTTTATATATATGAAATTTAATAAAAAGATTGAAAAAGAAAGAAAGAAATATGCAAGTTCCAATTTATAAACACTTACCATTTAAACTTGTTACAGACCATTTTACTTATTTGGGTTTTAAAATTACCAAGAAACATAAGGATTTATTTAAAGTTAATTTTTTACCTTCAATTGACCAAATCAAGCAACTTGTTTCCAGGTGGTCCCCATTATCTTTGTCATTGGTTGGTCGAATTAATACTATTAAGATGATAGTATTACCCAAATTTTTATATTTATTCCAAGCATTACCAATTTTTATTCCTAAATCTTTTTTTGATACTATTGACTCCAAAATATCCTCGTATGTGTTGCAAAATAAAAATCCTAGATGAAGTAAAAAATATTTACAGAAGCCTAAGAAGGAGGGTGGTTTGGCTTTGCCAAACCTGAGATTTTACTATTGGGCAGTTAATATTCGATATTTAATAATTTGGACACAAGAATTGATTATAGTATCTTGTCCACAATGTGTAAATTTGGAATGTAAATCTGTACAAGACTTCTCATTGTTTTCTATTTTAGGATCTTCGCTTCCTTTTGCTTTATCTAAATTGAATAAACAAATAACCAATCCTATAGTTAAACACACGTTACGAATATGGTTTCAATTTCGTAAATTCTTTGGCTTGAATAAGTTTATCTTATCAAGCCCTATTATATCTAACTTTTTTTTTTGGCCCTCTTTTATGGATCATGCCTTTGTATTATGGAAAACAAAAGGTATAACATGTTTTCGTGATTTTTTTAAAAGAATAGTTTTATGTCCTTTGAACAGCTATCTAATAAATATAATTTGCCTAAAACTAATTTTTTTTAGATACTTGCAAGTTAGAAATTTCTTGAATAACATGTTAGTTTTTTCCGAAATTATGTCCAATGGACATTACGGAAAAAATTTTAGCTCTGAATCCTTGCCAGAAGGGTTTAGTAGCCATCATTTATAATATGATCATGAAAATACAGCCAGAAGTATCAGGAAAAATTAAGAAGGAATGGGAAAAAGAACTTCATTGTCTTATACCCACTGAGCAGTGGGAGAAAATTTTACAATCAGTCAAATCTTCTTCTATTTGTGCTAAACATGCCTTAATACAATTTAAGGTTGTACATAGGGCTCATATGTCTAAGGATAAACTTGCTTGATTTTATTCTTATGTTAATCCAACCTGTGACAGATGTCATTCTAAAGTTGCTTCATTGACCCACATGTTTTGGTCTTGCCCCTGCTTGCAAAATTATTGGAAAGATACTTTCGGTATTATTTCAAAAGTTCTGAATATTAAATTGCAACTGCATCCTATTATTGCAATTTTTGATTTACCAATGGTGGATAATAGTTGTTTATCCCCCTCAGCTCGGCGGATGATTGCATTTGTTACGTTAATGGAAAGAAGATCTATCCTATTGAATTGGAAAGAAATTAATCCTCCAACCATATTTCAGTGGTTTTCTCAAACTATTTCTTAATTGAGTTGAGAAAAAATTAGAAGTGTTGTTTTTGACCCTTCAATTAAATTTGAAGAAACTTGGAGACCATTTATTCAACATTTTCATATGAGCTAAACTGACTTTTCCTAAACCTTACTTTTATTATCTTTAATTATTTGGATGGAGGTACGGAGTTATTGATGCTGCTATGTATATTTGACATAATGCAATGGCCCATGTTGGTTAGGTTTTTTTTTGGAGGGGTTCTTTTTTCTTATTTACTCCTTTTTTTGTAATCACTATGAGTTTGAGAGGTTATTACATATGGATTATCATCTATTTGTATTTATACTTTAACCTAATATGTATTCTCAAACTCTCTGTATCTATATTTCTCTTATGTTTGTTTAAAATTAATAAAAAGATATAAAAAGAAATGGGGCTTGAAAGGGAAAATTTCAATAAACCAAAGTGTTTTCTAAATTGTATCCAGATCCTCAGAGTATGTTTAACTATTAAATTATTGGTTAGTTTACTTACAGATAAAGAAAATGAGGATCCAAGAAGAGAAATGATAGAAAATTTATAAACAGAGTTAGCTTCTAAAGAAACCCATACCGAACAATCTACGTAATTAATATAATATAGCCAAAATGTAAGATATCATATATTAACTGCCCAACAATAAAACCTAAAATTAGGTTAGGCTAAACCTCCAGACTTCTTAGATTTTTGAAGATGAACATTATTTAAACAAGGATGTTTATTTTTCCATATATAAGAGGATAAAATTTAATTAAGAGAGTCAAAAAAGGAATTAGGAATAAAACCGGGTAAGGCTTGAAAAAGATACATAAATTTAGGTAGAATATTAATTTTAATAGTATTAATTCGTCCAATCAATGACATTGAAAGAGGTGATCAATTTAATGATATCCTTTTTACATGATTCAATAAAGTAAGAAAGTTTTCTTTAAACAGGTGTTTGTAATTCTTAGTAACTGTTACACCCAAATAAGTAAATTGATTCCTTACAACTTTAAAAGGGAGATTAGTATTAAATGATAATAAATTATTTAAAGGAAATAATTTACTCTTGTGTAGGTTCAATTTATATCCTGAAAACTGGCTAAAATGGGAGAGTAAAGAAAATACGCAAGGTAATGTGGTCTCAACATTAGAGATGAACAGCAATATATCATCTGTGTAAAGTGGAATTTTGTGAGTAATACCTCTCCTTAAAGTACCACAGATATCATTAAAAGCAATGGCAAGAGGTTCTAAAGCTAGATCAAAGAGCAATGGGCTCAACGGACAGCCATGTCTAGTTCTGCAATGAAGTTTAAACGGTTTGGAATTTTGAAGATTAGTAACAACCCAGGCAGAAGGAAATAGATAAAGTAATCTAATCCATTGACTAAAATCTGGTCCAAAATTAAATCTTTCTAAGGTTTTATATAAATAATTCCATTCAACCTGATCAAAGGCCTTCTCAGCATCTAAGGATATCACACTTTCCGATATCTCCTGGGATGGAGAGTAAATAACATTTAATACAGGGGGTATATTAAAGTGGGAATGTCAGGTTTTAATAAAACCAGTCTGATCATCAGAACTAATAGAAGATAGAACATGTTCAATCCTACGAGCCAGAACTTTAGAAAGGATTTTAGTATCAACATCGAGTAATGAAATTGGCTTATATGAAGAGCATTCAGTTGGGTCCTTGTTCTTTAGGATAAGCGGAATAGAGGCTTCATAGAAAAATTGAGGCAAGCTACCCAATATGAAAGAATCCCAAAAGGCTAAGTATAACTATGGTATAATTAATGAAGAAAAAGCCTTATAAAATTCTCCAGAAAATCCATCTGGACCCAGAGCCTTCCCTGAGTGTAATGAATGTATAGCCTCAGCAATTTCCTCATAAGAAATGGGTTGATCTATCTCTTTGCAATTATCTGCAGAAAGTGCAGGGGTATTTAATTGATCTAGAAAATTATTCATTACAGTATTATCTTTAGGAGAATCAGAACTATAAAGTTTAGAATAGAATTCTGTAAAGGTATCATTTATATCAGAGTGATCAGTTGTCCTATCACCATTAGTTTTGCAAATTTCTTTAATTTGTCATTTAGCAACAGAAGTTTTTAATTGGTTGGCCAATACTTTGCCTGATTTATCTCCATGAATGTAAAATGAGTTTTATCTTTAAGAAGTTGAGTTTCAATTGGATATGTTGACAGAGGATCATATTTAGTTTTAACTTCAACACGTCTTTTATATAAAACAGGATCTGCAGATATAGCATATTTTGATCTAATTGTTTCAATTTGATTGGCTAATTCAATTCTTTCTTTATTAGATTTATTCTTAAAACTCGCAGTATAAGAAATGATTTGTCCTCTAATACAGGCCTTGAGAGTGTCCCATACAATAAGATTAGAAGTCTCTTCCTTTTTATTCTCTTTAAAAAATAAGATAATATGCCTCTCCAGAGATTTTTAAAATTCCTTATCAGATAACAAAGTTGTATTAAAATGCCAAATTCTGTTTGTTTGAAGAAAAATAGGGAGATTTAAAGATAGAAATACAGGAATGTGACCTGAAACAGCAATTTCTTTATATTCACAGGAACGAACTAATGAAATCATTTGACTATCAATAAAAAAAGTTTTGTAGTTTTTGCCAAAATATTTCCTGTGTTAGACCATAAGACATAGGAGTAGAATTAGGACAAATGGCCCATTGAATTTGTTCCACCGGGACTCTCTTGGCGGCGCTAGAAGGAGTAGGTCACATTTTGGCTCTGCTCCAGTCATTTTTCAATTTCCTTACCACCCCTTTATTATCCATATCAAAGTGTTTTTAACACCTTTATATGTTTGAATTCTTACTTTTAATCGACGGAAATGACTACCAGAAGAAGAAAGGCATTAGCTGAAGGCAAGGAAACCGGTAATGGAAATGTGAAGAAAGAAGGTGTCTTCGAACAACCTAAACAGCCTCAAGTCACTTTGCAGGCTATCTCGAATTTATTGGATGAAAAACTTGACAAGAGATTCGCTGCTTTGGAAGTAAAAGAAGAACAAAGGTAAAACTAGCAGCATTTGAAAAGGAAAACGAAAAACAGCAACAGCAAATTTCAGAGCTTACTGAAGCTGGGAAGCAAGAGATTCTAGATTGAATTCTTTGGAAAAGAAATTGAATTCGACTACTCATACATTGGAGCAGTATAAAGCCAAGGTTATTGACTTGTAGAGTTGTAGTCACAGACAGAATTTGTGAATAATAGGACTCAGTGAAGGCATTGAGAGTGGGGATCTTACTTAATTTTTCTCTCAATGGAGGTCAGTGGAGGTCTTTTCTTCTTCGGTACTTGACAGTGTGCATCGGACATTAAGACCAAAACTGCGCCCTCTGATTCTTCAGTTTCACTATGTGAGCACTGAGGAGCACTTAATTTGAATTGCTTGTCAGAATGGAATTATTGAACATCAAAATCTTAAGTTTCATCTGGTTGAAGATGATTGTCCTGAGGTAATACAAGAAAGATTGTGTTTTAAATCGGTGATGTGGGAATTATATCAAAAGAATTTCCGACCGACTCTGCTATACCCCGTTTGCTTAAGAGTTGTTCTGCCTGATAAATGGTTTTAAATGGTTTAAATCCGTGGATGACGCACAACGATTTCTCGAGGAACATTGTTTGAGCTTAGATGTTTAATAAATTTAACATTCCTTTATGTTTGTTTATACCTGATTTATTAGTTAATAACCGGCTTATAGATTCAGACATTTTAAGTTTGTAGAGCTTTGCCCTTGGGCTGATTCTTCTAGCACTTTGTTTTGACGTATGGAGGTTCGTTATGTTTCTGTGTTGATGTTCCTTTCCTTTTCCTTTATTATTTTACTTTTTTTTATTTTTAATTGTTCACTTTAGAAAATTATGAAGACTCTGACTTGTTGATTATTTGTTTTTTCTTGAAATATTATTAAGATTGTATTCTGCTTCATTTTTTAGACCTTGTCTTTTAAAATGGTCTGCAAAGGGTTTTTTTTTCCACTTGTGTTTGGCATTCCTCTCGTAATGTTTTGACTATGGGTGTTTAATTTTTTTTTAATTTGGAGACTTGCCGTCAAGAGAGATGGGGGTAGGGAGGTTCTTAGTTCTCTTTCTGCCTATTGTCCAGGTTTTGGGGCTTTTTTTGGTGGTCTATTTTTATTTCAGTATTTTCATTTGTGCTGATTTCAAACTACAGAAATGCCTGTATTGATGTAACTTCTGGTTCCTCTTTAATCATTTTTTCCTCTTCCTGATTCATGAGTTTTCTATGCAATATGGTTAACCCTTTACATACTATATGGTTTATTTAAGGAAAATGGATAATATTATTTGTTTCCTGGAACATGAACGGTTTGAATTATCCAATTAAATGAAAGGAGATTTTTAAAGTTTTTCATAGATTGAATGCTTGGATTACTTCTGCGCAGGACACTCGTGCAGAAGGATGATAATCAGCATTTTTTTAGGTTTTGGTCGGGCCAACAGTTTAATTCAAACTCATCAACCAAAGTGAAAGGTGTTTCCATTTTTATAGTCTCCTTGATCTCATTTGTTCATTATGATACAATCTTATACCCATATGGTAGCATCCTATTAATTACTGGTTTACTTTATAACCAAAAACTAGTTTTGGTTAATGTTTATGCATCAAATACTGACTATTCTGAATTCTTTTAGCATTTATTTGTATCTCTTCCCAAATTAAATGAATATATGTTAATAATGGGCGGAGATTTTCATTGTTGTTTGAATCCTATTGTAACGTTCTCCTTCGGGTGTAACGAAACGCCGAATTTAACGTCCGGATAAACCACAGCCAATGCAAACCAGATCGCAGTAAGATTAACCATTTACTGTTCACTCTTCACATTAACATATGGTGAAAACTGTTGATAAAACAATACAAGATTGATACAGTATTTGTTCCTTCCTTAATATCACATTTCAAGTGTAAATACTTGCAAAGGTGACTATAACTACATTACACTAAGGTGCAGTATACAGGGAGAGTTTACCTGCTCCATTGACTACTTTAAATACACTTCCATGCAAACTATCCGCGACTCTTTAACTAACGAAAGCATAAACATTATCTACCGTCGTTACCTCTAACAGGATCGGCATTAACATCTTAGTTCAATATATCGATTATCTATTAACTTACAGCGTTGCTCTCACTGTGATTTCTCATGCCTGCAAACTGCTTGTGCTCAGGTGAGCCTCGTGGAAAGCCCCCACCCTCGCGCTAATTTCAAACCGGTGTTTTCCCACAAGACGCGGCGAAACCGGATGTGACGTCATCGCATGCCGATATATTTTACATGCAATGAATACACTTTAAACACTTCTAATTCTAACTAGAAAATACTATTGAATGAATTACTAAGCGAAAATATTATAAACTAAATAACTGTCGTAAAGACAGCACACCTATGATGGATAGATCTGCGCCCAATCAGGTACTTCCAAACAAATCTGCTACTTTTATTAATTCCTTTTTAGTTGACTTGGGAATTTTAGAGATTTGGAGATTTTTACATCATAATGATAAAGAATTTGCTTTGTTTTCTCATGTATATCATTATTATTCTAGAATCGATTACTTCTTTATTGATTCTCGATTAGTTTCATCTGTCACTGCCTGTGAGTATGATGCAATCACCATTTCCAATCATGCGCCTTTGAAATTATCAATTAAATTAAGTGATGTAACTTTTAGTACTAGACAATGGCGGTTCAACTCTATTTTGCTTCAGGATTTAAATTTTGTTAATTTCATTAAAGAACAGATTGCATTTTTCTTTTCAACTAACTCAGTGGAAGAAATTTCCAGTGGGATATTATGGGATACCTTTTAAAGTATATATCCATGGGCAAATTATTTCATACTCTGCTGGATTGAAAAAACGAATTAATAGTGAAATATGTACATTGGTTGATAAGATTAAAGAAACTGATAAAAACTATTTTATTGCTCCCAATCTGGAGCTTTATAAAGAGAGAGTTGAACTTCAGATGCAACATAGTTTGTTATTAACATCCCCAATTGAAAATCAATTACTTAAACCTAAGAGTCAATTTTATATACATGGTGAGAAATCAGGTATATTATTGGCTAACCAATTGAAAGCTGCTTTGGTGAAACCAGATTAACAAAGTTCATAGATGGGATGGTATTTTGATGGTTGACCATGATGAAATTAATAAATCTTATCAAGAATTTTATACCAATTTATACCAATCAGAATTCCCTGATGATCCTACTATAATGCATGACTTTTTAAGGAAATTGAATATTCTGAAATTACCAGCTGATGAACGTTTAGCATTAGATGCACCCATTACTGAAGAAGAAATAAAGAAAGCAATTTTTTTTGATGAACTCTGGTAAAGCACCTAGCCCAGATGAGTATACAGCTGAATTTTTAAAATCCTTTTTGCCTAGATCACACTTTTTCAGATATTTACAGATTAGAAACTTTCTGAATGCTACTTTAGTTACCTTTCCGATTTTGCATCAAATTGAAGTTACAGAAAAAATTTAAAGTTTTTAAATCCATATCAGAAGAGTTTAATAGCATTTATTTATGATTTAATTATGAAAATAACGCTTAGGGACCTCTGATAAAATTAAGAATGAGTGGGAAAGAGAACTTCAAATATCTTTACACAGAAATGGGAGAAAATTCGTCAACTAGTTAATACTTATTCAATGTGTGCCAGACAAGCTTTGATACAATTTAAGGTGGTTCATAGGGCACATATGTCCAAGGATAAGTTAGCTTGTTTTTATTGCCATATAAATCCTGTTTGTGATAGATGTAATTCTGAAGTAGCTTCCTTTCCTAGGAGAATATTGGAAAGATATTTTTGATGTTATTTCAGTAGTTCTGCATGTTGATTTACAACCTCATTCTGTTACTGCAATCTTTGGACTACCAGTGATAGAATCTAGTCATTTACCCTCATCAGCTTGTTGTTTAATTGCATTTGTTACATTAATAGCCAGAAGATCCATTTTACTTCAGTGGAAAGATTCCAATCCCCCTACCACATTTCAATGGTTTTCCCAAATGATAACATGTTTAGACTTGGAAAAAATTAGGAGCAGTACTATGGATCCTTCGTTTAAATTTGAAGAAACTTGGAGGCCATTTATTCAATATTTTCATATGATGTAAGTTGACCCTTTCTGAATTTTTTTTTAGTAATTTTTTGCTCAGGTATAGAGGAGTGGAGTTAACGACAAATTATAATTTTAGCTGATGAAGTATGGCAGCCCAATCTTTTTTTTAGTTTAGGGTTTTTTTTTCTTTCTTTATAAAATATCTTTTTCATGGTTAGTTACTAAGAGACTGGGAGGCTAAACTACATTTGTTACTTGGAATTTGTGTTTGTATATGTTAACCGTAATCAATGTAATCCCGATCATGTTGTATCATTATCATTATTGTTATGTTTACTAATTTGAAACTTAATAAAAAATTGAAAAGAGAATTTACTCCACCATTCCCTCATGTCTGATTTATTATTCCTCTCAACCCCATTCTCCTGCCTGCTCTACATAGCCTTTGAAACCCTTTGAAATCAAAAACCTATGCGCCTCTGCTTTAAATATACCCAATGACTTGCCTTCCACAGCCATCTGTGACAACGAATTTCACAGATTCCCCACTCTCTTGCTAAAGAATTCCTCCCCATCTGTTCTAGTACAAGGCATTGGTAAGGCCAAATTTGGAGTATTGTGTACAGTTCTGGTCACCAAATTATAGGAAAGATATCAACAAAATAGAGTACAGAGAAGATTTACTAGAATGTTACCTGGGTTTCAGCACCTAAGTTACAGGGAAAGGTTGAACAAGTTAGGAGCATCGAAGGTTGAGGGGAGACTTAATAGAGGTATTTAAAATAATGAGGGGGATAGATCGAGTTGACGTGGATAGGCTTTTTCTTTTGAGAGTAGGGGAGATTCAAACACGAGGACATGATTTGTGAGTTAGGGGGCAAAAGTTTAAGGGTAACACAAGAGGGAATTTCTTTACTCAGAGAGTGGTAGCTGTGTGGAATGAGCTTCTAGTAGAAGTGGTAGAGGCAGGTTTGGTATTGTCATTTAAAGTAAAATTGGATAGGTATATGGACAGGAAAGGAATGGAGGGTTATGGGCTGAGTGTGGGCCGGTGGGACTAGGTGAGTGTAAGCATCGGCACGGACTAGAAAGGCCGAGATGGCCTGTTTCTGTGCTGTAATTGTTATATGGCTATAAATGGATGTTCCTCTATCCTGAGGCTGTGCCCTCTGGTCCTAGACTCTCCCACTATAGGAACCATCTCTAATTCATTGATGATCTTAAATTTATAGTTCCCAAGCTTTTTTTTCTTTCTTTATGTCTACCTAGCCAATTTTTCTAACAAATCAATCCACTCACTAGTAGATTTAATTCTAATTTCTGTTGTCACTGTAGAGGAGGTCTCTGAAGCCGGGGTTCTGTGAGAGATCATGGAAAAAAAAGTTTTTTTGAACTTCACACAATGCCAGTGGTCTCAGTGCTGGTTAGTGACTGAGCAGACCCATTAGCAATCTCTCAGCCGAATATGGCAGTGTGCAGCAGGACCGTGTTTATTCTCAGTTTTTGACGTGAGGTAGGGGAGGTTATTGATAATTGATGAGTATTGTATTACACGGAGAGGAGATGGTAGGCTGATGAGGTGTGTGAAAAGTGTTTTCCAGGCATTGAATGGACTCATCCAACTTGGGTTGTGACGTCAGCCTCTCCCTCCCGACTTATCTCTCCCAACTTTTCCTCACACCATGCTGACTCACTTGTGGAAGCAAACAAACTCTACTGGTGTAGTAGAAAATTGGAGGGACGTTTTCATTCTAAAGAAGCATTTTTATGTGGTGAGAATCAGCTGCTGGCCTGTTGCCTAATGCCAGCTGCTGCTGGTTGTAAATGTTGCAAAAGTTGAATTGTATTTTGAAGTTTTTGTACTTTTTGCTGTTTTATGGTCTAGTTATTATGCCATTAATGATGCAGAATTACAATTTTCAAAATTATTTTGTTGCACTACTGCAACAACGGACCCCAAAAAGTCATCTTTACAATGAAAGCAACTTATCTATGCAGCCCTAACATCTCTTGACATCTCCACAACAGTTCACACCTCCATTCATGCAAAGAGAAGAATGATGGCCCTCTCATTACCTCTATGACTGACCTGCATGTGATTGCTATACCTTTAAACAACTCATAGAATTCATAAGTTGGAAAACTACCCACTGTAGGTCAGAAATGAAGAAGCCTCTTGGATGAGTGGTGAAACATTTTCTAGACAACACAGCAAGTTCAGCTGCCTTGATTTATTACTGATTGACATACAATGACCTGCAAGTGTGAGAACCTTCATAGACACATTTATCAATGAGTTTTATATGGACTGGTGATCAAAATTGTCCTATTCATTGTGCCTAGTCTGTGGCTACAATGGCTCCAGCAAAATTGAAAAGACACTTGACTGCAAATCACAGCCATATGACATGTAAAAGTGTCGATTATTTTAAGTGGCCATTGGAATCTCAACACAGTGAAGCTTTTGTTAATAAAGTCAGTCAGTAAAAGGGTTCAGGCAGTGAGTTATTATCCAGGAAAGGAAGAGTCACACAGTTAGTGAGAACCTAATAATGCCAGCCTGTAAAATTATAGTGGGTAAAATGTGAGGACAAAATGCAGTATGAGAAACTGAAAAGGTTTCACTCTCAAACAGTAAAATAAATCGACGTATATGATGACGTGTCACATAATGCTGAAAGGATTTTGTGTGATAAACTGAAAAACAACAGCGTCTCTGTCCAGGTTGATGCGTCAACAGATTTCACAAATAAATGTTATGGTTATCTAACAGAAATTTATTATGTTTGCCTTATGAGTTTTTAAAATTTATGAAAGGTTGAGAAAGATTAATTTCAAGAAAGGTAAGCTAAGCTTAACAACCTTTTTTTTCAAGAAAGGTTGGCTAAATATTCCTCCTTTATTCCAGAGTGTTGGCAATTATTTTTGGATTATTATATCATTATATCTACAACTTACTGATCATGCTAATGTACTATGAGCTGTAGGTATAATAATTTTATGCAGGGGCTCCCTGAGACCTGGAAATTATTTCAAGTGTTCCTCCAGGGCAAAAAGGTTGAGAAAGGCTGCTGCAGAGGCTCTTTTAGTTTAAAACTTTTGGAGACCAAAACTGCTCGTTATCTAGATGCTTAGCATGCTTTTTGACTCGGCTCCTTCTCACGGTAAAATAGTGGATTTTTTATGACCTCTTTTGCTTCTTTAAGTGAATCAGAATCTGGTTTATTATCACTGTCTCATTTTCTTTTCTGATAGTAGTATAGTGCAAAGATATAAAATTGCTATAAATTTTAAAATAAGTAGTGCATAGAAGTGCAAAAATGAGGTAGTCTTAATGGCTTCATGGATTCTTGGTTCATTGATTAACAATGATTACCATGGCTGCTTTTTCTGTTTATATTACTTGTTTAGAATTTACTTTATAAGTCTTTAAGGACTTAACATTTTTCTTACCACAGTGAATTTCTTCATGCTTATGTTAATGTTCATTTGCCAATCTTGTGCCCTTCATGCTAGGTTAATGGTCTTCCTGTATCAATGCTTGCTACAGCAGGTCAGGAGCTAATTGATGATATTTCTACAATAACAGAACTTACAATTCCAACCTAGAGTAGGGCTCTAGAACTGTTTCACCTTGCACTGCTAAGTGAGAAGTTGCTTGTCCAGCTCATAATGACTAGGTAGTAGTAATTTCTAACATAGCTAATAAGCTTTCTCTTTGGAATCCGTGTGAACGACATCATAATGTGTTTTTGGTCCATAAGTATTTATGTCACTTCTTTGTTAAAAATTCCATTGTATTCTCAAATAATACTTTTGTGTACAACCAACTGCAATGGTCAGGGTTTCCCTTAACTTGGTTTAAAAAAAATTAAACTTCAACAATTATTTCAAATGATCAAGTTAAATAACTCACCCAAACAAGGAGAGCATGTTTTAACATATGCATACCAAATCATGTGTTTCTATCTGATGCTTCTGCATGCTGTTTTGAATTACATTTTGGTTTGTGTTCAGGGGCGTATCTACGGAAAATAGCGCCTATGGCAAACACTGAAATTGCGCCCCTGTCCAAATATCTGACACCCATCTTTCAGATAACTTTACCACAATATCAGCTCAAAAATACAAGCTCTTTAATTTTATAATTAACAAATTATGGCACTACGTGAAAATTATAACTGCACCTTCCTTGCTTTCACTGATACAAATTGGTCTACGATGTGATCAAAGTCAGTTTTTTCAGTATCTTCTCTTTCTACACTCAGCAGAGCAAGATCACAGAGTCTGCCTTTACCCATGGAGGCTCTCATGGGTAAAAGTATTAGTTTTAACTTGCTGAATGATCTCTCACAGCTGGCGATGGAAACTGCAATGGTTATCATTATCTGAATAGCAATGCAAAGATTGAGGAAGATGCTCTCATCTCCATACTGAACAATAAGTTCAAGAAGTTCTTCAAGTCTTGATATTTTTATGTTGACCTGCCTTGATAGCAACATTCTGCATCCAAAATTTCTTCATATAGCTGCTGTCCATCAACATCATAGCTGAACAATTTGCCCAAATTTTTGCACTTCTTCTTTAGGTCGGTACTGTCGGCGCCATAACACAGTCCCTCGACGTTGAGAAGGAACCAAAACTTGGCGTCAGTGTTGTGCAAACAAGCAAACTTTCCATCCATTTCTCTGTGAAGACACTTGAGTGTTCCCTTCATGACTCTTTCCATTTCCTCCTTAGCTGTTAACCCAGCGTTTCTTGAGTTCTCATCAGCCATTCGTTTCTTTCATCTCTGATGTCTTTCAACTTCAATATTCCATTCTTGACAGAGTCCGACTCCTTCTTCGAGTGACTCACTGACCAACAATTCTCTTTCATCATAAAAATGATCTTGGAGGGCTTTTAAATCCAGGGCAGCAAAGTGGAAGTTCATGCTAAGATCCTGCAGCCTCTTTTGAATACAGTCAATGCGAATGAGTACTTTGTTCCAATGTCCTAGCAAAATCAGAAAAACGTAACTCAACATGCGGTTGAACAGCTGCCTTGCATCACTTCTTTTTTCACTGGTTTCGTTTTCATTGTCTATCATGCCCTGGAGAACTTGAAGTATCTCCTCAAGGTAGTTGTTGACGGGCTTCACTGTTTCTGTCCTTGCACTCCACCTGGTTTTGGACTCTGACTTAACAACCGCAGGCACGGCATTTTTGAGTTTCTCCCAGTGCTGTGTTGAATGAGAGAAAAAAATGTACAGAGCTTCAATGGTTCCAAAAAACGTGACCATCATTGTATTCTGCTTGGCTGCATGTACACCCACCAAGTTGAGTGAGTGATTGTCGCAATTCACAAACACTGCCAGGTTGTTTTTCTCACTTACTCTTTGATGAACACCACTTCTGTGTCCAGTCATCACAGCAGCGTTGTCATAGCACTGTGACTGACAATCTTGTAGCTCCATTTTGTCCTTGTCTAGCTGTTTCAAGATGTTTTCAACCAAGCTCTCAGTATCCTTCTGGCTTATCTGGATAAAACCAAGGAAGGACTCTCTAACGCAGAGTGTTTTCTTCTCAAAATCAACTTCCACACACCTCACTACATTTGACATCTGCTCATGGTGTGCCTGATCAGGAGTCGTGTCGAACATGAAACCATAGTACTTGGCTTTATGAGTGCTTCTCAGTAAACTCTGGCGAACTGTGGATGCCGTCATGTGGATGGATTCGTTCTGGACACCTGGTGAAAGATAAGACATGGATGAGTGAGGTGTTCTTTGCAAGTGAGTGAGGTGTTCTTTTATGACAGGGTCAAAGATGGTCAGTAGATTCAGTAAGCCAAGGAAATTTCCCACATTGTAGTCATCATCTAGCTGAAGTGACTCCCTGTGTTCTTGCAAAGCCAGGTTCTGAGTCACAAGGAATTTTATGCAGTGAAGGATTCTCGTCAAGATATCACAGCACTTCTGATTTTCCTTCTCAATCTGTGATTGAAATACTGCGTCAAATACTCCCTCTGTTTCCAGCTAAATTTCTTTCCATTTCTTTCTACTGTGTGAAGCATTCCCGATGATTCTTGGCATTTTCATGAACACTAATCCTTTCAGGTGCTTTCCACTGGTTGAATCCACTTTCCTGCTCCAATGAGGATTGATGGTCTGACCGGGAATAGAAAAGACAACAGATACAAAATGCAGATCTTTTAGAATGGGAATAGACCAGCCATGAGTGAGTCACTTCCTCACCACAACCATTTCCCAATTTCCTCTTGAACCAAGTTTTGTTCATTGAGCAGTTATTTGTTAGTAGGAAAGGCCCCTCACTGTTTGGAAATATTTCGAACCCAGCTTTAATATTACTGTTCTCAATGCATCAGGCAGAATTGCTTTGCCAGTATCTTTGTTGAACTTCAGAAGTCTAATGTCATGCTGTTCAATCGCTTCTGGTTTGACAGTTCGAGGTTCTTTGACACCACCCAGTTCACTAGGTTCAGTGTTGTCAGGTTCAATCTCGTCAATAAACTCAACATCACCCCCACCACCATCGTCTTCCCCTCCTGTCATGTCCATGTTCTCTGTAGCAGCCTCGCTCTTAATCTTGTCATACTCAGATTTATCTGACTTCCTCCTCAGCTTGTGACACATTTGTACTTGATCCACCTTTGGATTCTAACAAACGTAGCAGGTGCCCGTGACTCCTTGGAATGTGTTGAGCTCCCTGTTCCGGGATTTTTCAAAGAAGGGCATGAAGAACTTGTTTGACTCCTTGGCTTCCTCTGCCTCCAACTTTAGTCTTTTCCGTCCTTCAGTTCCACTTTCCTTCCTCTTCGTGAAGAAATGTTTCATGGTCTTCTTACATAATGCTCTGAAATAAGGCCATCCTAGTGCTTCTCACCTATGGTGTATAATCAAGGACAGATCATACATCTGAAGAAAATTCTTTTTTCACTATCCAAGGATGGCTTGTCTAACTTTAATAGAAACTGCTTATTGGCGCTCCCTTCAAATGGCGCCCAGGGCACGTGCCATACCTGCCATACCTTAGATAGACCACTGTTTATGTTTTAGTTAATCTGTTGTTGCTATGATTGAATATTACTTATCCTGATGTGTTCGTTACCATGGTATCCTGGTATCTTTTAAACAATGGTCCTGAAAATCAATGTTCTGTTGATTAATCAGGGATTGACATGACTTCTGGTGCATAGACATTTTCTGGAACTTTTATTTTCCAGAAACTAACTACTGTATTATGCATTTCCCTAAAAAATACACCATTGCTATAACTACTTTTCAAATCAGAATATGTATTTAATACAACAAGAGTGAATCTGCAGATGCTGGAAATAAATTAAAAAACACGAAATGCTAGCAGAACTCAGCAGGCCAGACAGCATCTATGGGAGGAGGGTGAAGGGTTTCGGCCCGAAACGTCGTTATTACCTCCTCCCATAGATGCTGTCTGGCCTGCTGAGTTCTGCCAACATCTCTTGTTTTTTATGTATTTAATACAGTAGTTAGTGTTAATCAATGTGGTATGTGTATGATTTCTTTATGGGTGTCAGTAGTACCTGCTGTGGTTTATTCATATAAAACAATTCTAAATGCTGGGAAGAAAAATTGAGGAGGTCATCAAAAATGCCCTGCTTGGGAGGTTATTGTAATTATATTAGAAACAGTGTGAATACTCCCCATGTTAAAAGGAGTTAATTTTAGATGACAACAGTAATACTCCATGATTATCTGTGAACGTTTACCCTCAAATTCTGCACCTCTAATTTATTGCCCTTTTAGAGTAATTTGTAGTCTGTCTGCCAGACCGTGCTGCAATATCAGTTAAACTGAAAACAAAATGAGTTGCTCCTGTGATTAATCCCAATTGTTATGTGCCATAACTTAATTTCCCTTTGTTGTAAAATAACATTAATGTTGCAACGTTAAACAGTTTCTGATGGAGAAAATTCCAGGTTGAAATTTGTCATTAAGCTGCCTGGTATATTTACAATTCTACGTGGCCTCAGAATCCATCAATTACTGTAGTATAATTCTCTGTGCAACAGCTACCTCACTCTGTAAAAACAAATGCATGTGGAAATACATCGTTTATAAGCAAGGTGCATCTTTATATCAAAGATTGACTGTGAGATAGAGAAGTATAAGTAGGAAGACAGATTATATTGTTTATAACTCAAGTTTTGCAATTTTTTACTTCAGTGTAATCATTAAGAGTTAGTAAAACATCTGAATGCATTAGTGTGAAATAGAGAGAGCTGGCCAGAGAAATCCAATATGTAACTTGTTCCTTAAATGTGAGTAGCATCTGATTTCAGTAATTCTGATTAGTATATCTGTTCAAAGGGATTATGACTAAAATTGTCCACTCCATTTTATGGACATAATATAAGAGAAGGAACTGTGGAAAGATACAACATAACATAGGCACATGTATTCTGCATTAGGAATTATTAATGGTTTAAAAACATTGAGGCAGCATTCCCAGGAGAGTAACATATCTTCATTCCAATCTTTTGTTCTCCTGTTGCATGGATAGAAACACTTCCCTTTCCTTAGATTCAAAATTATAATAATTTTCAATCTTGAAGGTGTTGAATCTAAGTTGGAAAATGACAGAATATCGTATGGCATTGCTTTTGTGTCTTTCTGGGAATCAACACCTCCCTAAATTCTTAAAAGTTGAGTTAAAGGAAATTCAGAGCTTCCTCAAACAAGAGAAGATCAGCAGATGCTGGAAATCTGAGCAACACACAAAATGCCGGAGGATCTTATCAGGCCAGACAGCATCTATGGAAAAGAATAAACAGTCAAAATTTCAGTCTGGGACCCTTCCTGCAGCATTTTGTGTGTATTACTTTGATTTCCAACATTTGCATATTTTAAAAAATCATTTTCCTCTGTGCTATTCTGTGATGAAGCCCATGAAAAGATTCCTTCTGTAAAATAAGATGCCACAATCTGCCCTAAAAGATTAAATTTATTATTATGGAAATGTCAAATTTCTCTAGTTTCCGATAAGTTTGTAATACTTCTAATTTGGGTCACACATAAGATTAAATTCAGTCTTTGCTTTGTTTCCTATAAAATCGTTGAAACTGAATACTCTAAAATGATTGCTGCTTTTTATTAATAAGAATGCTTCAGTACGACTAACTGAGTAGACAAATTTAATAATGATATGCTACTGGATACCAGAGATCTGTTTCAATGACTATCAGAAAGAGAGATTTTTATCGATCTCAAAATTGAAGTTTACTTTCATCAAAAGTGGAAGAATTAGATCTTCAAGGGAAGCTTCTCATGGTCAATGGTGATCTCTGTCATGATTGGCTGTAAAATCCAGAACATTAATTGTCTTAGGTTAGAGTGCAAGCAGAGAAGCAGTCTGATGGGATTTGGAGTTTTATGGAATGCAATGCATTCTCAAAGCAATTGACAT
Source organism: Hypanus sabinus (assembly GCF_030144855.1). Lineage (NCBI taxonomy): Eukaryota > Metazoa > Chordata > Chondrichthyes > Myliobatiformes > Dasyatidae > Hypanus > Hypanus sabinus. Next base: position 43,449,367 of record NC_082726.1, on the reverse strand, counting down.
GGTTAATGTAACAGAACAAGACAATATGAACAAAGTAGGCCATTTAGAAAGATCACTGTTGATTCTTGCCCTGAAGATTACTGCACTGAAAATTATATTTTTGTCTTCTGTTTTGCAGGGACAAAAATTGAGTACTAGGTATAGATATCCTGTCATTACTTAATCCTTCATCTTTGTTTTTAATACTTTAACCAAAGTATTAAACTGTGTAAAACTTTGATTAGGATCTATTGGAGTATTCTGTTCAGCTGGATTATAAGAACGAAGGCAAGTGAGTGAATTAAGCATTTCGACCTATTGGGATATGTTCTGCCATTCCATCATGGCTGATTTATTATCCCTCTCAACCCCATTCTCCTGCCTTCTCCTCTGGTACCGTTTGACATCCTTACTAATTAAGAATCTTTCAACCTCTACTTTAAACATAACAAAAGACTTGGCCACAACAGCTGTCCATGGCAATGAATTCTACAGATTCACCACCCTCCAACTAAAGGAATTCCTCTTCATTTCTGTTCTAAAAATATGTTCCTCTATTTTGAGGCTGTGCCCTCTGGCCCTAGATTCAGTCACTTTTGGAAACATCCTCTCCACATCCACATTATCTAGGCCTTTCAGTATTTGATAGTTCACAATGTGATTCTCTCTCATTCTTCTAAACTCCAGGTCCACAGCCGTTGAGCACCCTGATACATTAATATTGATTCCTTGAGTTGATCTCATGAACCTCCTGTAGACCTGCTTCAATGCGGACACATCTTTTCTTAGTTAAGAGGCCCAAAACTGCTCACTATACTCCAAATGGGGTCAAAGCAATGCCCTTATAAAGCTTCAGTATTATATCCTTGCTTTTATATTCTAGTCCTCTCAAAATGAATGCTAACATTACATTTTCCTTCCTATGACTGATTCAGGCTGTAATCCTGCAAGGATCACCAAGACTCTTAAGGGTCATCTCTGATTTTAGAAATATTCTCCCCATTTAGAAAATTGTCTATGCCTTTATTCATTTTACCAAAGTGCATGACAATACACTTCCCTACACTAAATTCTATCTGCCTTTTCTTTGCCCATTCTCCAGAGTGTCTAAATCCTCTGCAGACTCCCTGTTCGCTCAACACTACGTGCCCCTGCACCTATCTTTGTATCGGCCACAAACCTGGTCACAAAGTAATCAATTCTGTCGTCCAGATCATTGGCAGATAATATGATAAGATGTCTCATTTACCAACCCCTGGGGAACACCACTTGTCACTGGCAGGCAACCAGAAAAGTTCTCCTTTATTCCCACTCTTTGCCTCCTGCCAGTTATTCAATTTTCTATTCATGCTAGTATCTCTCCTGTAGTACCATGGGCTTAGGTCTTGTTTAGCAGCCTCATTTGCAGCACCTTGTCAATGGCCTCCACTTTAACAGTGATCAAGTTCCTCTTGTTCTTACTTACCACCTCCTGAACCTCTGCATCCAATACATCATTCATCACAACTTCTCCCATTTTTAATGGGACCTTCGCACCAAAAAGGTCTTTATCTCCTCCACCATCTTCACCTTCTGTAGGGATCTCTTTGTCCTTCCCCACCAACTTCCCTCCTGGCACTTATACTTTCAAGCAGAAGAAGTGCTACACCTGCCTACTCAGCTCCTCCCTCACCTCCTGTCAGGGTCCAAAGCAGTTCTTCCAGGTGAGGCAGAACTTTACTTGCAAATCTGTTGGGCTCGTCTACTATATCTGGTGCTTCCGATATCGCCTCCTCTACATTGGTGAGCGCCGATGTAGATTGGGACTAAATTGTCAAAAACCTTTGCTCCATCTGCAAAAATCAGGATTTCCTGGTTGCCAACCATTTCAATTACAATTCCCATTCCCATTCTGACATGTCAGTCCATGATGCTATGATGAGTCCATTCTCAGGTTGGAGGAGCAGCACCTAATAATCTGTTTAGCCTCAAAACTGGTGGTATGACCATTGAATTTCTCTAACTTCCAACTTACAGTATTTTTTCCCCTCCCACTTTGCTGTTCTTTAATGTTCTATGTTGGAACCCTTCCCCCCTGTGCCCCTCCCCCCATCCTCCCATGCTCCACTCTCCTCTCCTATCAGATTCTTTCTTCAGTCCTAATCAAGAGTATAGGTGCCTGGGGCAGTGGTGGAAGCAAACACAATAGTGATGTGTAAGGGGTGTTTAAATAGGCTCATGAAAAGAAAGGGACTGGAGAGATAAAGATCATGTGCAGGCTTGAGAGATTAGTTTCATTTGGCATCATAATTGGCACAACATTATGCTTCCTATACTGTACTATCCTGTGCTCTATGTTCAGTGCTCATAATAATATGTTGCTTTGGGATCCTATCTTATGCTATTATGTTTGATAATATGTTTGAAATAGTTGAATCTCAAAGGACGAAAATGTTTGAAATTAGTTATGTGGTTGAATTTTGTTGCAGTTTCTAGACATGATTATTGCAACATGTCTAGCACTATACAAAATGGAAAATTCACCAAACAATGTCATGGTTAAATTATTAGAGTTGCATAAACAATTTGGAGATGGGGGAGAACAGCCAGGTGTCTTAGTACATACTGGTGCCAATGACATAGGAAAGAAAAGCAATGAGGTCCTGAAAAGAGAAATTAGAGAGCTAGGTAGAAAGCTGAGAAGCAAGACCTCTAGGGTAGTAATTTCTGGATTGCTGCCTGTGCCACGCGAAAGTGAGGGTAGAAACAGGCTGATTTGGCTTGTAAATGTGTGGCTGAGAAGCTGGTGCAGGGTTTCAGACTCTTGGATCATTGAGATCTCTTTTGGAGGAGGGATGACCTGTTCAAAAGTGACAGGTTGCATCTGAACCTGAGGGAAACCAAAATTCTCGCGGGCAGGCTTGTTAGAGCTGTTGGGGAGGGTTTAAACTAATTTGGTGGGGGGGAGGTGAGGTGGGAACTGGGGACTCAGGATAGGATGGATAGTTAAAAAAAAGTAAAAATAGTGTGCAGTTAGACTGTCAGAAAGGGCAGGCAGGTGATGGGACATATTTGCAACCAACAGGGCAAGTATCAGTACATTAGGGATGCAAAATAAAAAAGGGTAACAAATATGGTACTCAAGGTATTGTATCTCAATGCGTGGAGTATTAGAAATAAGGTGGATGATCTTGTTGCATTATTACAGATTACCAGCTATGATGTGGCTGAAGAATGGTTGTAGTTGGGAGCTGAATGTCCAAGGTTACGTGTTGTAGTGGGGAGGGGGATAGGAAGGTAGGCAGAGGGGGAGGTGTGGCACCTGATAAAGAATGGCATCAAATCAGTAGAAAGATGTGACATAGGTTCAGAAGATGTTTAATCCTTGTGGGTTGAATTCAGAAGCTGCAAGGGTAAAAGGACCCTAATGGCATTTATATACAAGCCTCCCAACAGTGGCTGGGATGTGGACCACAGATTAGAATCAGAGTCAAAATAAGGTTTATTATTACCAGCATGTGACGTCAAATTTGTTAACTTAGCTGCAGCAGTTAAATGCAATACATAATCTAGTAGAGAAAAAAAAATAAAATAAAATATTTCAGTGGAGTCAGGGAAATTACAGTGGTATGAGAGAGGAGTTGGCCAAAGTAAATAAGAAGGAGCTGCTGGGATGGATGTCAGCAGAGCAGCAATGGCATGGGCGTTTCTGGGAAAAATGAGGAAGGTGCAGGACGTGTATTCCAAAAATGAAGAAATTACTCAAATGGCAAAATAGTACAACCATGGCTGATGAGGTAAGTCAAAGCTAATGTAAAAACAAAAGAGAGGGCATACAACTAAGCAAAAATTAGTGGGACTATAGAGGATTTGGAAGTTTTTAAAAACCTACAGAGAGCAACTAGAAGAATAATTTGAAGGGAAAAGATGATATATAGGAAGCAAGAAAGCAAATATTATCGAAGTGGATAGTAAAAGCTTCTTCAAGTATGTAAAACAAAACCAAAAGAGAGAGGGATATGGTCCAGGTACAGGTCAGTGGGACTAGGTAGAAAAATGGTTCAGCACAGCCAAGAAGGGCCAAGAGGCCTTTTTCTGTGCTGTAATGTTCTATGGTTCTATGAGAGTGGATATACGACCACTAGAAAATGAGGCAGGAGAAATGACAACAGGAGACAAGGAGCTGTCAGATCAACTAAATTAGTATCTTAGAAGTATAGAAAACCTACAGCACAATACAGGCCCTTCAGCCCACAAAGCTGTTCCGAACATGTCCTTACCTGAGAAATTACCCAGGGTTACCCGGAGCCCTCTATTTTTCTGAGCTCCATATACCTGTCCAGGAGTTTCTTAGAAGTCCCTTTCATATCCGCCTCCACCACCATAGGCGGCAGCCCATTCCATGCACTCACCACTCTCTGTTTTTTTTAAAAAAACTTAACCCTGATATCTCCTCTGTACCTACTTCCAAACACCTTAAAACTGCCCTGCGAAAAAGCCTCTGACTAACCACATGATTGATGCCTCTCATCATCTTATACACCTCTATCACGTAACCTCTCATCCTCTGTCGCTCCAAGGAGAAAAAGCCAAGTTCACTCAACCTATTCTGATAAGGCATGCTCCCCAATCCAGGCAACGTCCTTGTAAATCTCCTCTGCACCCTTTCTATATAGTTTCCAAATCCTTCCTATAGTGAGGCAGCTAGAGCTCCAAGTGGGGTCTGAACAGGGTCCTATATAGCTGCAACATTACCTATTGGCTCCTAAAGTCAATCCCACGACTGATGAAGGTCAATGCAGTGTATGCTTTCTTAACCACAGAGTCAACCTGTGCAGGAGCTTTGAGTTCCTATGTACTCAGACCCTAAGATCCCTCTGATCTTCCACATTACCAAGCCCTACAATTAATAGCAACACACACAAAATGCTGGTGGAACGCAGCAGGCCAGGCATCATCTATAGGGAGAAGTGTCGTTGATGTAAGGGTCTTGGCCCGAAACATCGACGACACTTCTCCCTATAGATGCTGCCTGGCCTGCTGCATTCCACCAACATTTTGTGTGGGTTGCTTGAATTTCCAGCATCTGCAGATTTCCTCGTGTTTGCCTACAATTAATACTATATTTTGCCATCATATTTGACCTACCACAATGAACCACCTTACATTTACCTGGGTTGAACTCCATCTGCCACTTCTCAGCCCATTTTTGCATCCTGTCAATGTCCTGCTGTATCCTCTGACAGCCTTCCACACTATCTACAACACCTCCAACCTTTGTGTCATCAGCAAATTTACTAACTCATCCCACCACTTCCTCATCCAGGTCATTTATAAAAATCATGAAGAGAAGGGGTCCCAGAACAAATTGCTGAGACACAGCACTGGTGACTGACCTCCATGCAGAGGGTGTAATAAAATATTTTATTAATTTTTTCCATCCCATTTAATAAATATACTGCTGGTAGCTGGTAAAAAGACTCTTGCCAGGAAATGGTTATCACAGGAGAGCCCAACTGTAAATGTATGGATGGAAATTACAATGGACATTTACAAAATGGAGATGATAACAGCATCTGTTAATCATAAGTTGGAACATTTTGATTCATACTGGGAAAGGTGGTTTAACTACATAACACCTCATATGCCTGATTTTATTCTCACAAATCAATGAATATATTGTTTTTTTAAAAAAGATCATTTCCTACTTGTACATAGTTTTCTCCTTTTGCTTATTCTTTCTTTCCTCTCTTTTCTATACCTCAGATAAATATTATATGGAGATTTGTGACAAATATGAATATATATATATATATATTTATAGTGTCTGAAATACATCTTATGGAAATGTTTGATGATGAACTTCAATAAAAAATAAATTACAAAAAAAAAGAAATAAATGTATGGACTATTTTCTAAGCAAGGAGAAAATCCAAATATCTGAGATACAAAGGGACTTGAGAGTCCTTATGCAAAACTCTCTCAAGGTTAACTTGCAGGTTGATAAGGAAGGCAGATGCAATGTTAGTATTCATTTCAAGGGGTCTAGAATACAAGAGCAGGGATGTGATGCCGAGGCTTTATAAGCATCTGGTGAGGCCTCACCTTAAGTATTGTGTACAGTTTTGGGCTCCTCACCTTAGAAGGGATGTGTTGGCTTTGGAGAGGGTCCATTGGAGGTTCACAAGAATGATTCTGGGAATGAAAGGGTTATTATACGAGGAACATTTGATGGCTCTGGGTCTGTACTTGCTGGAATTTAGAAGGATGAGGGGGTGTGTTTTTGAAATCTTTTGAATATTGAAAGGCCTAGACAGAGTAGATGTGGCAAGGATGTTTCCCTGGTGGGAGAGTCTAGGACTAGAGGGCACAGCCTAAGGATAGAGGGATGTCCATTCAAAACAGTGATGCGGAGAAATTTCTTTAGCCAGATGGTGGTGAATTTGTGAAACTTGTTGCCATATGCAGCTGTGGAGGCCAGGTCATTGGGTGTATTTAGGGCAGAGATTGATAGGTTCTTGATTGGACATGGCATCAAAGGTTATAGGGAGAAGGCAGGGAATTGGGGCTGAGGAGGGGGAAAAGAAAAGGATCAGCCATGATTGAATGGTGGAGCAGATTCGATGAGCCAAATGACCTAATTGCAGATTCGATGAGCCAAATGACCTAATTGGGCTCATATGTTTTTTGGTCTTATAATTTGGTTTTGATCATTAGAATAGAGAAATTTATGTTTTGGAACATAGAGACGATTTACTAGGATGTTACCTGGGTTTCAGCACTTAAGTTACAGAGAAAGGTTGAACAAGTTAGGTCTCTATTCATTGGAGCGTAGAAGGTTGAGGGGGGATTTGATCGAGGTATTTAAAATTTTGAGAGGGATAGATAGAGTTGATGTGAATAGGCTGTTTCCATTGAGAGTAGGGGAGATTCAAACGAGAGGACATGATTTGAGAGTTGGGGGCAGAAGTTTAAGGGAAACACGAGGGGGTATTTCTTTACTCAGAGAGTGATAGCTGTGTGGAATGAGCTTCTTGTAGAAGTAGTAGAGGCCAGTTCAGTTGTGTCATTTAAGGTAAAATTGGATAGGTATATGGACAGGAAAGGAGTGGAGGGTTATGGGCTGAGTGCAGGTAGGTGGGACTAGGTGAGATTAAGAGTTCGGCACGGACTAGGAGGGCTGAGATGGCCTGTTTCCGTGCTGTGATTGTTATATGGTTATGGAATGATACAAGCTATAAATGGAATTAGTTGTAAATATAATCAAAGGCTGATGAGTGACCGTCAACTTCCAGAGGTTAAGAGTTATCCGAATAATAAAGAAAACACCGGAGCATCTATTTTAACCACAGAGTGGAATAAATTGGTTATAAGATTTCATTGGAAGATGAAATATATGGAAAAAGTCAAGGCACACCAAATAGATTGCTCCAGAAATGGAAGCCCAAACATAATTAATGTTGCCTTCCCAAATGAATGTGCTCAGATGTTTTATTGACTTCCTATTTTCTTGAAAAGTATAGTATATTTAAACAGTTTAAATAAAAATTGTCTTGGTGTCGCGTCCTTTTCAATGGAGAAATGAAATGTGGATCAGGTGTCCACTTTGAAGAGCACTTCTGTTCAATCCATAATGGTGAACTTGAAGTTTGAGTTGACCTGGACTAAAACACACTATCCGACTCCAAGCTCTCTGCCTTTGGTTATTTATAGTGCTCCAAATAAAGCCCAATATACTCTGTTTAAAGGAAAGGAAATTATTTCAGTCTCTATGAATACTGCTTGGCCTTCTGACCATTTTCAGATTTTGTTTTATTAAAGTTTTGTTTTATTCTAATTAAAATCCTGATCAGGTTTCATTTTTCATTGTGTCATAAATCTCTTGCAGAAAAATAAAGCTTGTAGTTGAAATAGAACCAATATTTTCATTAGTGATGTGTCAAGAATTTAATATCTGGAATATAAAAGGGGAAAGAGACATATGAATCAACAGTGGTAATCTGGCTAGCATGGAAGTAAATATCTTGAAGCTAGCCTTGATTTTAAGGTGTTAGTATAAGGTGCAAAGATAGTCGTGTATGGAAGCTTGACACGAGAAAATCTGAAGATGTGTCAGCTGGTGTGATATACTGCACCCGGTGCTCCTGGTGTGGCCTTCTGTATAATGGTGAGACCTGATGCAGACTGGGAGACCGTTTCGCTGAACACCTACGCTCTGTCCGCCAGAGAAAGTAGGATCTCCCAGCGGCCACACATTTTACTTCGATGTCCCATTCTGATACCTCAATCCATGGCCTCCTCTACTGTTAAGATGAAGCCGCTCTCAGGTTGTAGGAACAACACCTTATATTCTGTCTGGGTCACCTCCAACCTGATGGCATGAACATTGATTTCTCCAACTTCTGTTAATGACCCTCCTCCCCTTTTTACCCCATCCCTTATCTATCTATCTTCTCTTTCTTTTTCTCTTTTTTTCTCTTTCTGTCCCTCTCACAATCACTACTTGTCTGTTCTCCATCTTCTTCTGGTGCTCTCCTCCCCCTTTCCTTCTCCCTAGGCCTCCTGTCCCAAGATCCTCTCCTTTCTCCAGCTCTGTATCCCTTTTGCCAATCAACTTTTCAGCTCTCAGCTTCATTCCTCCCCCTCCTGTCTTCTATCTTTTCGGATCTTCCCCTCTGCCTCCCCTTCCCACTTTCAAATCTCTTACTATCTCTTCTTTCAGTTAGTCCTGAAGAAGGTTCTGGGCCTGAAATGTTGACTGTACTTCTTCCTATAGATGCTGCCTGGCCTGCTGCGTTCCACTAGCATTTTGTATGAAAGCTTGACTTCTGTTTGCAGGTCACTGCTGTTATTTCAACAGCAATGCCATTTCATTTGTTACCTGTGTGGTTATAAACAAGAATTTAGCAAAATGAAGTAAATACATAAGATGCTGATTTGCAGAAAATTAGCCATTCTTGTTGCTTATGTCACCAAAATTATCTACAACCCGATTTTCCTAATGTAAATCTCACTTAGGTTAGTGGATTAATAGAGGGGTTGATAGCCCCTGGCCCAGCTAAACTTAAGAAATCTTGTTTGGGTGGATGCTGCGTGATGTGTCCCCTGTTACAAATCAATACCACAGTATACAATATGTGATTAAACGATTGAGCTTTATAATTCTTAATTTGACTATCTGGTTAGTAAAGAAAGCTAAAAAGAAGAAAAAGGGCCCATTCTCATGAAATAGTCTAATGCACAATGTTGGAGTTCACTGATAAAGCCGTTCATCCACCATCAATGACCTCCGATCGTCGCTGACCTTTGGACTCTCACTCCAAGCCCACTCCGTCTGGTGGCCTATCAACTTTCTCCAATTGCGTTTTCTCTTCTCAACTCTCCCCGGCAAAAGTCTGAATTCCCGGTTCCCAGACACACAAGAAAGAACAACATCCCGCTCATTGGCTAACATGCCCCATTATCTCTAGTCGTAATCCAAACGTTGGTGCTACAGAGAAACCATTACCTCAGCAGTGGAAAATTACAGCGAAGCCATTACATTAGCAGTGAAACCTTACAGCATGTTACACTATCCCCTCCCCCCACCAAATTTAGTCATGTCCTCATGACGTTGAGATAATTTGCCAAAACATCCTGCAAAACACGAAGTTCAATTCAGATGCACAAGGCAGTGACATAGCTCCCCAAAATGGTAGGGGTTACACTCTTGCTCTCCTGGTGCTACATGGGCCAGACTATTTGGTGGTCTAATTCTGTGAGACCTCCTCACCCCCTCACCTAACTCTTTAGGTTCAGACTCTACTGGGGATACTTCTGGTCTACCTGGTGAAGCCTCCCCCGACCTATCACTATGCCCACCTGCAACTCGGACCCCTCTGCCCTGTGACCAAAGCCTGCTTCCTCCACTGCAGAGTCTTGCTGCAGTCAGGCAGTCCACAGATAGATCCCTCCCCCACTTAACCTGACTCAGCAGGAGAAGGGCTGGGAGTCTCTTCCTCAATCAATGGGTGGGGAGTTAATGAAAGGTGGCATATACCACATATCCAGGTCCTCATCCTTTGAATCAGTTTCCCTCTCGGGGGTGGGGGCCAGCCTAAGCCCACCTGCTCTGGGCCCTGCAGTTGCTCCGTGTTTCCGCAGTCTTACTAGGTGTAGGCTCCAAGTCGGGATTTGGGTCTATCTGCACGTCTTGTCCCTGGGGCAGCAGGTGGTTCTGATGGAGAATCTTGACAGGCCCATTCCCATCCTCTGGTTTCACTTGGAAAGCTGGTAGGTTTGGCACCTGACTCTCCACCACATAGGCATAGCCACCCAGCGGTCAGCCAACTTATGCTTTCTAGGTAGCCCCAAATACCTTATGAGGACTCTTGTCTCCCAGCAGGGGTTGTGAGAACCTCACCTTTTGATTATACCTCCTCTTATTTCCTTAACTCTGCTTGGCAGCCGTGACCCCAGCTAATTCATAAGCCCTTTTCAGCTCTCTTCTTATATCAGATACTTTCTTCAGATAACAGTCCCAAAACAAAGGTCAGTGGGCAACCTCGCATCACACCCAAACATTAGTTGGTATGGAGAGTACTCAATAGCTTCAATTCTTGTGTTCAGTTCTGGTCACCTCATCATAGGAAGAATGTGGAAGCTGTGGAGAGGGTGCAGAGGAGATTTACCAGGATGTTGCCTGGTTTGGAGAACAAGTCATATGAAGCAAGGTTAGCAGAGCTGGGACTTTTCTCTTTGGAGCATAAAAGAATGAGAGGGGACTTGATAGAGGTCTATGAGATTATGAGAGGCATAGATATGGTGGATAGTCAGTACCTGTTTCCCAGGGCACCATTAGCAAACACCAGAGGGCATATGTACAAATTTAAGGGAGGAAAGTTTAGGGGAGACATCAGGGGTAAGTTTTTTTTACACAGAGGGTTGTGAGTGCCTGGAATGACTTGCCAGGGATGGTGGTGGAGGCTAAAACATTAGGGGTATTTAAAAGCCTCTTGGACAGGAACATGGATGAAGGAAAAATAGAGTGTTATATGGTAGTGTGGGTTCAGTACCTTTTTTTTAAGGACTACATGGAGAGCTGAAGGGCCTGTACTGTGCTGTAATGTTCTATGGTTCATTTCGTGTATAGTTGTAACTGTGAACCAGATACCCAATATGTTGACTCCACTTGCTTTTCTTGCTCATCTCCAGGGTCCCGAGCATGTCTAGCAAGGTCTGATTAAACCTCTCTGGCTGGGGATTACCCTGCGGGTGATAGGGCGTGGTCTTTGACTTCTCAACTCCAAGCATGCCCAGTAACTCATGGATTAATCTGCTCTCAAAATCCCGTCCCTGATCACCTCAAATTCAGTCCTGTAGAGGTAATCACTCAGTTTATTCACCACTGCCCATTTTAATGCCAGAAATTCCAACTTGTGCGTGGGGTAGTTTTTCTCGGAGGGCGACAGACTGTGACTGACAAGTGCAATGGGCCTCAACCTGGTGCCCTGATCCTGATACAGGATGTCTCCTAAACCTTGGCTGGCATTCGTGTGCAGTACATAGGGTAATCGTGAGTCCGCAAAAGCCAGCACTGGCGCCTGGGTCAGCAGCTCCTTCAGCAACTGAAAGGCCTCCTCACATTTTGCATCCCACCTCGGTCCAAAGGGCTCCGATGGGTTTAGATGCTCTCCACCGTTCCTATCCTTTTTTCCCCAAGGGAGTGTAACCTCACAGAAGCTGATTCAATGGGTAACTCAGTTTCGTTTAGCCTTTCACAAACCTCTGATTGTAACCAAAGAACCCGAGGAACAAGCGCAGAGTGCTGGCAGTCTGGGGTCTTGGCCAAGTGGTAACCGCCTCGATCTTAGCTGGATCTGTAGCTAGTCCATCCCATGCTAATAGACATTTGGCGGAACTGTCACTTGTCCAGGAACAGTTTTAACCCTTCAGCTTTCAGGTGGCCCATCACCTTCAGCAGCCTTGCTTCATGTTCTTCCAAGGTGGATCCAAATACTATGAGGTCATCCAGATATACCAACACCTCAAGCAAGTTTATATCCCTCACAGTCTTCACCATGAAGCTCCCAAGATGCCCTGAGGCATCCTTTCGAACTGGGAAAATCTCAGGGGACATACAAATGCCATTTTCTCTTTGTCGGCTTCACTCATGGGGATCTGGGAATATCCACTCCTCAAGTCCAGCACACTGAATTGCTTTGTATCATTCAGGCAGGCCAGTGTGTCTTCAGGACAGTATACTGGTCAGGGATGGTGCACCTGTTCAGGGTCCTATAGTCTGCACACATCTATACCTTCCCTTCTTTCTGGCTACTATAATTGGGAATGCATAGGGGCTTCAGGACTTGGTGATGATCCCAGCTTCCTTCGACTTACATAAATGCTGCCGAATGCCCTGCTCTGCAGGGGCCAGCTGCCATGACCTTTCTCAGAACGGGGTATCCTCAGTCACCCGGATAGTGTGACGTGTGCTCTTAGAACAACCCACATCAATTAGTCAGTGGAAAAGACACCTTCCAGCTTCAACATCTTCTCTACCAATCTTCTCTTTCAACCCGTAGAAACCGGGGAGTCCCCGAAGTTGAATGACTCAGCGGTCAACATTCCCACTTTTTATAATAGTTTCTCCCTGGTTTGTCTCACAGGGACACTAGACATTACCGTCACCGGGAACAAATGCTCCAAGGGCATCCTTCTTCATAATGTTCCTGAAAATCACTACCACCCTGCTTGCCTGTACAACCAAGGGCTTCTGCAATTCGGGCCCCATCAGTACCCCAGCAGGAAATTCCAACTCCCTCTCATGGTCTTCCAGAGCATCCACTAAGAGGGCCTTGCCTTCAGGCACTCAGGGAAATTTGGGTGCCCCCGTCAGTCTCGATACTACCTTGGGCCATACTACCACTGGCTTCGACTGGGTGAACCACACAGTCCCTTGTCTAAATTTGGTATCCGGCCTAATGCAGCCAAGCACTTCCGAAAAATTTTAGCAGCTCGAAACATTGGGCGCACGGACAATGTTCCCAGAAAGCTTTTGCCAGCCTTCTCCTTGCAGGCCACCATTAGCCTCCTCACAAGAGGTGTGTTGGTCCCCACCAGAATTGAGTTGCCGCCCTTCTGAACAGGGTCTGGACAAATCAGCACTGATGTATCAAGGACCTCAGACACTCCCACATCGGCCTCTGAGAACTCCCAACTCTGACTCGTTCCCCTCTTTCCGTACCTCTCCGATCAGCTCAACAAAAGATGGAGGGGGACACATCTTATGAGACTGTCGGAGACCCCAAGCAATCAGGTCCTGGGACTGGTTCATTCTTAACAGATCCACCTCAGCAGCCTGATTAACCCCTCTGCGCTGCAAGCAATTTAGCTGCCTCTCTAGCTGAAAGCTTCTCCCCCTTCTCCTGATGCTTGTTCTGAAACCCCACTATGAAGTCCATTGGGCTTCCTCTCGGGCAAAAGAGCTTTCTAGTGCTTGCAGGTAATTGCTCACAGTTGCTAGGGGATACTTTAGCCTGACGGCTTTCACAATGTCACCAGCCCACCCATTCAAACTTTAACCAATCTTTGTTGCTTTACATCATCAGAGCACTCCCACTCATCTAACAACTGAGAGGTCCGCTCCTCTGAAGTTTCATACTCCTCCTCCCCTTTAGGGGTGGGTATAATTCTAGAGAATAGGTGGAGCCTACCACAGTTGGGACTTTGAATCAGAGTTTGCCATTTATTTGCCAGAGAGGTAAGGGTGGATACTATCTCAGAACTCTCACTCTTCACTGGGGGACGTGGACCAATTAGACATTCCAAATCTGACTACTCCTTCCCCTCACTCCTCAGAAACTATAAAACCCTGTCTTTGAAATCTCTGCCCCCCCCCCCCCCCCCCAGCTACCGCTACGTCAGCATTGGTCTGCATTAAAATGAGAGCTGCACCAGCCATTTTATCAAACCTCCGCCCACAATCACAACTTTAACAGTACTTGACAGGCAAATCTAACAATCTGGAGTACGAATATCTATCCCACTGTTTCAATGCTTAGGGTAATCACACAGCATCCACCAGAATCCATTTGTAACTCTCACTTCAGCTAGCGGCTTTATATAGGGGATGATATCCCTGGCCCAGTCAAACTTCAGAAATCACGTTTTGGTAGAAGCTGTGTGATGTGTCCCTTGTTACAAATCAGTACCACAAAATAACAAACAGTACACAATATGCGATTAAATGATTGAGCTTTATAATTCTTAATTTGACTACATAGTTAATAAAGAAAACAAAAAAAAAGAAAAAAAGGGCCCATTCTCATGAAACAGTCTAATGTGCAACTTTGGAGCTCACTGATAAAGCCGTCCGACCACCATCGACCTCTTCCGATCGTCGCTGACCTTCAGACTCTGGCTCCAAGCCCACTCCGTCTGCTGGTCTACCAACTCTCTCCATCCATGCCTTCTCTCCTTATCTGTCCCCAGCAAAAGACCACAAATTCCCAGGTCCCAGACAGACAAGAAAGAACAACATCCCACTCATTGGCTAACGTGCCCTGTTATCTCCAGTCATAACCCAAACATTGCTGCTGTAGAGAAACCATTACCTTAGCAATGGAACATTACAGCGTATTACACTAATAGATATTTTATCTTTGATTGATCTTTAAGAGTATTTTCTACCATATTTTAAGAGATGGCGATTTCCATTTGAGTTTTCCCATGGATTTTTGTAGACACCAATTGGGAAACATCTATATTAAATCAGTAGATTGTATTTGTTTAAGTTTATTTTTAATACTTAACCCAATGTGAATTAGCATTTTTGTTTTTCATTAGAAACTACAGAAATCATCTGACTGAAATAATAGACGCAGGTCTGTTATGATTGAAAATTTGAACTAAAGGCAAAAGTGACCTTTATACTTTGTACAGGAACCGTGGTGTACAACGGCTGTTGAAAATCTAGTCGAGAAGAAAAGAAAAGCTTACGAAAGGTTCAAAAAAACTAGGTAATCATAGAGATCTAGAAAATTATAAGGCTGTAGGAGGGAGCTTAAGAATGAAATTAGGAAAGCCAGAAGAGACCATGAAAAGGCCTTGGTGAGCAGGATTAAGGAAAACCCCAGGGCATTCTACAAGTATGTGAAGAGCAAGAAGATGTGAGAGAATAGGACCAATCAAGTGTAACAGTGGAAAAGTGTGTATGGAACCAGGCTACCGTAGGAGGTGCGGGAGGAGGTTACTGATCCTTTGGTAATGATCTTTGCATCATCAATGGTGACAGGAGAGGTTCTGGAGGATTGGAGGGGTGCAAATGTTGTTCCCTTGTTCAAGAAAGTGGGTATGGATAGCCCAGGAAATTATAGACCAGTGAGTCTTACCTCAGTGGTTGGTAAGTTGATGGAGGAGATCCTGAGAGGCAGGGTTTATGAACATTTGGAGAGGTATAATATGATTAGGAACAGGCAGCATGGCTTTGTCAAAAGCAGGTCATACCTTATGAGCCTGATTGAATTTTTTGAAAATGTGACTAAACACATTGATGAAGGTAGAACAGTAGATGTAGTGTATATGGATTTTAGCAAGGCATTTGATAAGGTACCCCATTCAAGGCTTATTGAGAAAGTAAGGAGACATGGGATCCAAGGGGATCTTGATTTGTGGATCAAGAATTGGCTTGCCTATAGAAGCAAAGATTGGTTGTAGACAGGTCATATTCTGTATAGAGGTCAGTGACCAGTGGTGTGCCTCAGGGATCTGTTCTGGGACCCCTACTCTTTGTGATTTTTATAAATGACTTGGATGAGCAAGTGGAGGGATGGGTTAGTAAATTTGCTGATGACACAAAGGTTGGGGGTGTTGTGGATAGTGTAGAGGGCTGTCAGAGGAATCAGCGGGACATTGATGGGATGCAAACCTAGGCTGAGAAGTGGCAGATGGAGTTCAACCCAGATAAGTGTGAGGTGGTTATGATGTCAGAATATAGTACTAATGGTAAGACTCTTGGCAGTGTGGAGGATCAGAGGGATCTTGGGGTCTGAGTCCAAAGGACACTTAAAGCTGGTGTGCAGGTTGACTGTGTGGTTAAGAAGGCATATGGTGCATTGGCCCTCATCGACTGTGAGATTGAGTTTAAGAGCCAAGAGGTAATGTTACAGCATTTATAGGACCCTGTTCAGACCCCACTTGGAGTACTGTGCTCAGTTCTGGTCGCCTCTCTATAAGAAAGATGTGGAAGCTATAGAAGGGGTGCAGAGGAGATTTACAAGGATGTTGTCTGGATTGTGAGCATGGCCTCTGAGAATAGCTTGAATGAGTGGCCTTTTCTCCTTGGAGCGACGGAGGATGAGCGGTGACCTGATAGAGGTGTATAAGATGATGAGAGGCATTGATCGTGTGGATAGTCAGAAGCTTTTTACCAGGGCTGAAATGGTTGCCACTAGAGAGCACAATTTTAAGGTGATGGGAAGTAGGTCCAGAGGAGATGTCGGGTAAGTTTTTTATGCCGAGGGTGGTGAGTGCTGGGCTGTCGGAGGTGGATATGATAGGGTCTTTTAAGAGACTCTGGATAGATACATGGAGCTTAGAAAAATAGAGGGCTATGGGTAACCGTAGGTAATTACTGAAGTGAGTACATGTCTGGCACAATGTCATGGGCTGAAGCGTCTCTATTGTGTTGCAGGTTTTCTATATTTTTATGTTCGTCTGAAGCTTCAGCTTGATGCTTCATTCCATTAGAGAGCAACCCAGTTCGTCCCACATTCATAATGTACTCATATACCTATGGTGAATATTATTTTTATATCATTCAGTGTTCAAAGCTACCATTGAAGACTGCGTTCCTGCTTCTAAATTCTGACGACTTGACGTGTATTTTTTTCCTCATATTGGTTGAACATAAGAGTTTCAGTCTCCTCCATTTCTTTTGCCATTCACCTGCAATCTGAACTTTGTGGCTGACAGGTATTTAGCCGTTGATAGACTGTTAGGATAAATGCAACAGGTATTAATGATGTCCACCAAAAGAGAAGTGTCATGAAAAATGCCTGACTGAATGGCAGCAAGACAAAAAAAAATGCAATTTTTCAGTCTTTGGATGCATGATAGCAAATACACATTTAGAAATATCAAGGAGCAATTAAAAAATTGTGGAGGTCCATTTATTTCATCTTCTAACATCCTAGTAGTTTAGTCTTCAATTAATGGAGGTGTTTTGATTGTTGTAGTGATCTATATGAGCATCCACACCCCACCTCACCCCAAGGAGGAGAGCTTGTTTTCTGAGACACATGGCACAAATTGAGTATGATACCTCAGATTACATTTTCCAATCGTTTTGGTGAGCACATAACTAAATTGCATTTGTAGGAGTGTATCTGTTCAAATGTGTGCAGTCAGTTATGATTCTGTAGGTTAATTTTGAAACTCTTGTTCATGTTTCTTGTGGAGCAGCAAGGTAATACCGTACGATACCAGAGACCTGAGTTCAATTCTCGCCACCGTCTGTAAGGAGTTTGTATTGTTACGAACCCCGTAACTGGGTCACTTACCAGCAAAGATAGAGAGGTCCGTTGAAGTCTGATGGTACTATTTTTAACAGTATTTATTGATAAAGGGGCACAAAATAAGATCAAAGCAAACATACAGATAATATACGTCATCAATATTAAATCTAAAAGCGCGGGTATAATAATAATCAATAAGAAATAGCTCTATCATTGTCTAGGGGATAATGTATTGTCCGATGGAAATATAAAAGTCACTGTTAGTTCGTTCAAGCTGCAGCGTTTTTGGGTTTTAGAGAGAGACGGGTTAACGAGTTGTGGGGAGTTGGTCTCCCCATTGTTAGCTAAAAGCCGTTTTCCGTGGTAAAAGCCCCCGGTTCCGGGCAAATGGAACCGAACGCACGTGGCCTCCTCCCAATGGCTTCCGCTATTACAGGATCGCTAGCGTTTCTTCTGATGCGTCTGAGGGGCTATTCCCACAGACCCTCTTTTATCCTGACTCCCAGGGTTGCAGATGTCAGTCAGGTTGGGGGAGATGCAATCCCTCCCTCAACCAGCCCACTTTGCCTGAGGACTTCCACGTAGCACAGTATTGCAATACACAAGTTCGTCTTCAAGAGACAATGGCCGTGTCCCGTAGCTTTATATCGCTGGGGGAACGAGATATTCCACACGTCTCTCTCTTATTTCTGGGGTCTCCTGACCCAAATCAATAGTGATCTTGCGATTCTCACAAAGGAGGGGGCTGCAGGCGTAATAGTACATTCTTCTGGTGATTGTGTGGGTTTCCTCAGATTTATAGAATACTGGGATCTCTAGAGAAGATATGACTTGAACAAAAGGAATGGGTTACACCTGAACTCGAGGGGGACCAATATCCTTGAGGGCAGGTTTGCATGAGTGCTTGAGAGGGTCTAAACTAATTTGGCAAGGGAATGGGAACGAAGTGTATTTGATAGTCTTTGTATACATATTAATATGTATCTAGTGCAGTCTAGTTTCTGAACTGGAGTTCTGTGAGAGGTTGCTAGGGGTTCCATGAGAGATGGTGATTTAAAAAAAAACATTGTTATTTGAAATTTGCGCAATGTTAGCGCTTACAGTGGTGGACAGTGACCAAGCAGTCCTGTTAGCAATCTTATTAGAGGTTTCTCAGACCAGTGTGGCAGTGTGCAGTAGGACCATGTTTATTTGCTTGAGTCCATTCTCAGTTTTGGATGCACAATAGAGAAGACAGTTGATAATTGGTGAGTGGAATTGCATGGAGGGCAGGACAGCAGTCTGATAATGGATGAGAACTGTATTGCACAGAGGTAAGCTGATGAGTGTGAAGTGTATTTTTGGAGCTTTGAATGGACTCGTCCAACTTGGGCTGTGATGTCAACCTCTCCCTGCTGAATTACCTCCCCAACTTTCCCTTCCACACTGCTGAATGACTTAAGGAAGCAAACAAACTATTGGTGTAGTAGAAAATGGAGGGAAATTTTCATTCTGAAGACAGTCCAGTGTGACAGTTTTTGAAGAGGAGGATTCTTGTCCTAGATCTACTGACAATTCTGATAAAGTTAATGATGAAGAATTATACTCTTCTGAGTCATTTCACTGCACTAGTGCAACAATGGGCACAAAAGAGTTTTTTTTTACAAAACTTTAAATGTTTGATTACACAGCAAGTATAAAATTAACTATAAGACAGTGAATAAATTCAAATTAAACTATGATTATTATACAGTCACTTACCTGGGGGCCTATTGCTCCTGGAAGTCCCTACTGTACCCATTAGGACCACATACTCCTCCAAGAACAGCAGGGCATGAACGTATCCTTGGAAGAGGGGTAGGCAGTCGGTCCTGGCAGAGCTCTCGACTTTCCGCTGCTTAGACCTATGAATGGCAATTTTGGCTAGGCCAGGGGTCAGCAACCTTTACCACTGAAAGAGCCACTTGGACCCGTTTCCCACAGAAAAGAAAACACTGGGAGCCGCAAAACCCGTTTGACATTTAAAATGAAATAACACTGCATACAACGTTTTTTTTTGCCTTTATGCTATGTATAAACAAACTATAATGTGTTGCATTTATGAAATTGATGAACTCCTGCAGAGAAAACGAAATTACATTTCTGCATGCAACAAAAACATTTTGAACTCCGAAAAAAAGACGTTGGGTTGAAAGTTACTTTTAAGTAAAATATTCAATGTCTATTTGAGTCCTTCTTGTATTTATGAAAAACGCCGAACTTAAATTTTCCGCCAGCAGCAAACCAAAAATAACGTCAGCCAGCTGTCATCCTGAAAAATGAAAGGACTATTTCACTGAACTATGAAAAAATATGAATATAAGTAAAATAATAGGCAATTAAAATATTTATCATACTTGGTTAATGGGATTTCTGCTCCTGGACCTCAGCGCACAGCGTCTGCACATCAGGGCTGTATGATGTCACCTTCATCTTTACACAGGATCGCAAGCTGTCATCTGTGAGGTTTTCAATATCACTCCATTTGTGTTTCTGAGCAAGAACGGCCTTCTGACGGGCAACATCTTCAAGGTCTGCTGTCAAGCGTCTAAACTTGGACACCCATATGTCTTTGTCGGCTATGTCGGCCAGTTCCATCTCAAGATCAGGTTGACTCACACCTGCCAATGCAGTCGTATTCAGTAGGGAAGGATCGATGCTTAAGGGAGTGACCGGGAAGGATAATGTGTTTTTTTCCTCTCTGAACTCACAGAAGCGTTTCCCAAACGATGTTTGCATTGCGATGATTGCAGAATGTAAATACTCCGAAATTATCATGTCGTGACCTTGTTTGAACTCTCTCAAATTGGGGAAGTGAGACAAAGTGCCTTTCTGTAAATCTCTGGCAAGCACTGTCAACTTGCGCTCGAATGCCAAAACATCCTCCAACATGTGCAGGGCTGTACGTCCTTTCCCCTGAAGAGCTGTGTTCAGCGTGTTCAGGTGCGCTGTCATGTCTACCATGAAGTGTAGCTTTTCCAGCCACTCTGGCTGTTCCAGCTCAGGAAAGGTGAGCCCTTTGCTGCCCAGGAAAGTTTTCACTTCTTCCAGACACACGACAAAGTGTTTCAGCACCTTCCGTCTGGACAGCCAGCGGTGTCAGTAAACTGCAGTCAAAGATAGCTTTATTCGAACTAAACAGCCTTGCTTTTAAGCCTCCCTCAACCCAGCCCCCATGGACGCAGATGCTGCAAAAGACGCGTACTCACAAACCCCCGTAGGCTATCTCCCTTAGCCGGAATGCCGGCTAATTGTGAGCCGTTTCGGATGTGGCAGGAAATGTACAAGATCACCATAATTACATTTCAAAAGCTAACAAACTAACATAAAATACATTTTAATTAAATACTGACCAATTATTTCCCAAAGCCACAGGGAGCCGCAGCACAGAGGTGAAAGAGCCACAAATGGCTCGGGAGCCGCAGGTTGCCGACCCCCGGGCTAGGCCCAGGAGCAAGCCCACCAGTAGATCTTCCTCATATCCTGTCCCCTTCCATACTGGGTGCCCTTATATAAGGAGTGCAGAGCTGAAGTGCAACCAGTGAGTGAGCAATAGCCCCTTCAGATACTTAAACAGGGGCTGCAACCTCTCACACTCCGTATAAGTGTGATATCCTGGCTCCTCCCAGCCACAAAATGCTCAGCTGGACGGAATGTCAGTGAACCTGTTGTACGGTATTGCCCTTCCACCCCAGGTCCCAATGTATAGAGAAAGGACCCCTACATAAAGAGATTTCTACTGAGGTCCTCTTCTGTTGCTAGATGGTGAAACAGACCACCATGGGGAGTTTGGTTGGCAGATGAAGGCAAGGAAGTGAAAGGTATGCAGGAGCAGCCCATATAAGAAATACATTGGAGCATCATGGAAGGGCATGGTGGGCATCCCTGTGAGACGGCTTATGTTATGTGGGACACTGTCCTGCGTGGTATCCCGAGGCCTGGGTCTGATGAGTACTTCTGTCCCATCAGGTGGTGGTGGTACAGTTGGAACCCCTCCTCTTCCCTAGGCCCCCTTGACACTCTCCGAGATAGGATGGGGATCAGTCTCCTTCTCAGCTGGAGCACCATCTCTCACTGGCGCAGGAGCACCTTGTCTGGATGAGACTATAATCCCTACCCTCAATGGGTCTTGGTAAAAGTGAGGCAGTCCCTCAAAGTGGCATGGCTGATACTGCCTGCTGGAAGCCATGTGCCCTCCTGTAGGCAGTGTCCCTGGTAGAGAAAGTGTGCTGCCAGCACATGCCATCTTGGAGGGTGTATAGGTATTTCTGCAGGGACCTGAAGTGGAGAGCTGCCAGCTGGGTGTGCACACATACCAATGACTGACTGCCCTCCACAATCAGAAGACTCACGACTGCAGTAGGGACCCAATGCTTCCTGTTGCCCTAGAAGTCGTCCACCAGCCTCTTCAGAATCAGAATCAGGTTTATTATCACTGGTACGCGATGTGAAATTTGTTATCTTAGCAACAGCAGTTCAATGTAATACATAATCTAGCAGAGAAAAAAAACAATAATAATAAGTAAACAAGAAAATCAATTACGTATATTGAATAGATTTAAAAAACTGCAAAAACAGAAATATGGTACATAAAAAAAAGGTGAGGTAGTGTCCAAAGATTCAACGTCCATTTAGGAATCGGGTGACAGAGGTGAAGAAGCTGTTCCTGAATTGCTGAGTGTGTGCCTTCAGGCTTCTGTACCTCCTACCTGATGGTAACAGTGAGAAAAGGGCATGCCCTGGGCGCTGGAGGTCCTTAATAATGGACGCTGCCTTCCTGAGATTCTGCTCCCTAAGGATGTCCTGGGTACTTTGTAAGCTAGTACCCAAGATGGAGCTGACTAGATTTACAACCTTCTGCAGCTTCTTTTGGTCCTGTGCAGTAGCCCCTGCATACCAGACAGTGATGCAGCTTGTTAGAATGTTCTCCATGGTACAACTACAGAAGTTTTTGAGTGTATTTGTTGACAGGCCAAATCACCAGACAAAAACAGTAGGTGGGACTAAAGTAATCAGCTGGTACCATATCCTTACAGTCAAAGTTACTTATCAGTGGGTTTTACATGGAGTGATGATCCTAGTTGTCCTATTCCATTGTGTTAGTCTGTGGCAAGCAACTTAGAAATGTAGCAGCGGCTCCAGCAAAATTGAAAAGATAGTTAACTGCAAATCATAGCCATATGACATGTAAAAGTACTGATTATTTTAAATGACTAGTGGAATATCAAAACAAACAGATTAACACTTTTGAAAATAAAGTTATCTTTGTAACTTTAAAGAACCTTTGCATCTTGTAATTAGAATCAGGTTTAGTATCGATCACTGGCATATGTTATGAAGTTTGTTGTTTTGCGGCAGCGGTACATTACAATACATAATCTTAAAACTTTAATTACAATAAGAAATATATATATAAAATATTTAAGTTGTGCAAAAGAGAAAAGGAATAGTAAGGTAGTGTTCATGGGTTCACTGTCTATTCAGAATCTTGTTGGTGGAAGGGAAGAATCTGTTCATGAAACATTAAGTATGTGTCTTTGGGCTCCTGTACCTGCTCCTTGATGTTAGCAATGAGAAGAGGGCATGTCCTGGGTGATTGCACATGTCCTATCTTCCCCAGAAACTTGTGATCTGAAGCCCTTCCTCCTTTACTATCTGTTTAGCCACATATTCAATCTGATTCATCCTCAGATTACTATAGTCATCAGCACAACACAATAGAAGTAATCTTGCTGTTTAATCTGCAATCTAGCTCAATAAATTAATATTGCAGGACCCTATCTCTCTTACCTATTTTGTTCATAGCAATGTGGACCATGAACTCAGGCTGTTTACTCTTTCATTTTGCTTTCTTGGCAGCCATTCTGTGATATCCTTGTCTCTGGATCCAAGGAGGCAATACACTATTCTGGATTCATAATAATATTGCAGGAGCATCTGTCTTTTTCCCTCACTTGTGATTCTCATGGCACTGGGACAGTTGCCGTTGGACTTGCTTAGCTGTTGTGTAGCTGATAGATTCATGTTGCCATGATCTTTGCACCAGTTGGACTCCTCAAATAAGTTCTAGTTATTTGCCAACAATGATAATCAGTTTTGGAGTGAGATACACAGAGGTTTTCGTTAATATTTTCCTGCTTTCCTTCCTTTCTTGGTGGTCAGCCAGGTAAAGGAAAGATGGTGCTTTTCCTTAAACTGTGGGGTGACCATGTCCAATTGACACAGTGGTACAGCAATCACTGCCTCTCAATTCCAGTAACCTGGGTTTAACCCTGCCCTCTGATGTTGTAAATATGAAGTTTGCACATTCTTCCTGTGACCACGTTGGTTTCCTCCCACATCCCAAGAATGGTAAGTAGGTTAATTGGCTGCTGAAAATATGTAAAAAAAAAAATCGTTAATAAATTGGGTTAAGGTTAATGTAAAAATACTGTTAGTCAGCATGCTCGCAGGCTAAAGGACCTATTTTCATAGTGTATAATTTTTAATTTCATTAAAAATATTATATATTTTAATGCCTCCAGCTGGTGCTCAGGTTGGCCACTCTGGATGCAACACGTGCAGATGTAGTTATCCAGATTCAGAATTCCCGGATGCTTCAAGATATACAATACTTGAGACTTAGCTCATCTGCAATACATTAATTTAGGGTTCTTTTGATCTATAATCTAATGTGCTCCCACAATTTATATAAATGATAAAATTTGCAAATACTCATGAAGCACCTATCTGACTAGCACCAATGTCATACTGTTAAACCAAAGGCCAGTGTTAAGAAGATCAGATGCATGGACACAGATGTCCACCCTTGCAAAGCTCTAGTCCTGTCAGCTGAAATTGATTACCTTCGATTGAAATGATTGCTATTATAAATGGGTGTATGGAGGAGGTGGACCCAATCAAGATATCTTTTTAGCTTCTCACCTGAAGCTGCAAATGGAAAATAAAGGTTCTGCAGGGATTTAACAGTGGAAGTTTCTGAGCTATGACCACTAACATAATGAAATGCTATTCCACTACCATCACTCTTAAAAGCTCACACAATGAAAAACCTGCTCTCCAAGATCCATTGTGGAAAAAATGTAAGTAAATGATGCAAAGAGTAGAAATGAATAGCATATTTAAGATCCAGTTTTAAATTCCAAGTTATCATAAATCAAATTGGGAGCCCAGTTTCTGTGCTATCTGTGCATCCTCCCTGTGGAGTGTGTGGGCTTTCTCCAGTTGATCTGGTTTCCTCCAACATGGGTCAGTTAATTGGTCATTGTGAATTGTCCTGTGTTTAGGTTAGGTTTAATCAGATTTGTCAGGTGTTGCTGGGGCGGTGTGGCTCAAAGGGCCCATTCCACACTATATGGCTAAATAAATAACTATAAAACTTAGATTTGTGAGAAGTGCAATGATGAGTTAGCTTGTTGAGTGACTGTTGTCATCTTAATTCGCTATCGGTTTATTCTTCCAAAAGGAAGCTAGAATATTTATTTGAGAGTAGAACTGAGGGTTTTGAGGGGAATTATTAACTCAGCCAATAAAATACTTCATGGAACAGCTCCAATTCTGCAGGCTATGGGAAATGTCATCTGAAAAATACTACATGCATTTGGATTGAATAAATGTAAACTGATTCAAGATTGATATCTGGAGGATTGCTCGATGTAAGTTTGAACCTGGGAGAAATTTTATACAAATCTATCTTTTAGATTCTGTGGGATGAGAATAAAAGTTAAACATTTTGTTTCATTTTGGACATCTGTATCATGGTATATGATTGAATTATTAATGAGGACATCGTTTGTTCCATGGTACTATTCTTGAGGAATATATAAAACCAACATTTTTGTGATTAATAGTGGTTTTCTGGGATGAATTTCAAATTTCTGTTCAAATGTGAGTGGCTGGTGAAGTAGGTCATAATTATTTATCTAATCATTCAAAAATATTTGCATTTCATGAGTGTTAACCCTGGTATAATTGATGTAAAATAACTGAAAATCGATTGATGGCAATAAAATTAAGTATCTCTAATCAAAAACCTGTGATTTTAAATTAAGAATTTATGAAATGATAACATATCATTTACTATTTTATTGATGCAATCACTTCTTAGTAAGTGTCTTAGATCTTCAATTACAAAAATAGTCTTGCTTTTACATTTCAAGCAAACTAATTTTTATCTTGACAATCATGAGGAAATCTGCGGATGCTGGAAATTCAAGCAACACACACAAAAAATACTGGTGGAATGCAGCAGGCCAGACAGCATCTATAGCGAAAAGCGCTGTCGACGTTTCAGGCCGAGACCCTTCATCAGGACTAACTGACAGGAAAGATAGTAAGAGATTTGAAAGGGGGAAGGGAAATGTGGAATGATAGGAGAAGACTGGAGGGGGTGGGGTGAAGCTGAGAGCTGGAAAGGTGATTGGCAGGAGGGGTACAGAGCTAGAGAAGGGAAAGGATCATGGGACGAGAGGCTTAGGGAGAAAGAAAGGGGGAGGGGAGCATCAGAGGGAGATGGAGAACAGGCAGAGTGATGGGCAGAAAGAGAGAAAAAAAGGAGGGGGAAGAAAAGCTAAATATATTGGATGGGGTAAGAAGGGGAGGAGGGGCATTAACGGAAGTTAGAGAAGTCAATGTTCATGCCATCAGGTTGGAGGCTACCCAGCTGGTATATAAGGTGTTGTTCCTCCAACTATAGTGTGGCTTCATCTTGACAGTAGAGGAGGCCATGGATAGACATATCAGAACGGGAATGGGACGTGGAATTAAAATGTGTGGCCACTGGGAGATTCTGCTTTCTCTAGCAGACAGAGCATATGTGTTCAGCAAAACTGTCTCTCGGTCTGCATCGGGTCTCACCAATGTACAAAAGGCCACACCAGGAGCACCAGATGCAGTATACTACACCAGTCGACTCACAGGTGAAGTGTCACTTCACCTGGAAGGACTGTCTGGAGCCCTGAATGGTGGTGAGGGAGGAAGTGTAAGGGCAGGTGTAGCACTTGTTCCGCTTTCAAGGGTAAGTGCCAGGAGGGAGATCAGTGGGAAGGGATGGGGGGGGGGGTTATGAATGTATAAGGATAAGTGCTACACCTGCCCTTACACTTCCTCCCTCCCCACCATTCAGGGCCCCAGACAGTCCTTCCAGGTGAGGTGACATTTCACCTGTGAGTTGACTGGTATGATATACTACGTCCGGTGCTCCCGGTGTGGCCTTTTATATATTGGTGAGACCTGACGCAGACTGGGAGACAGTTTTGCTGAACACATACGCTCTGTCTGCCAGAGAAAGCAGGATCTCCCAGTGGCCACACATTTTAATTCCACGTCCCATTTCCGTCCTGATATATCTATCCATGGCCTCCTCTACTGTCAAGGGGAGTCCACACTCAGGTTGGAGGAACAACCCCTTATATACCGGCAGGATAGCCTCCAACCTAATGGGCATGACTATCTCTCCTTTCGGTTAGTCCTGACGAAGGGTCTCGGCCCGAAACGTCGACAGTGCTTCTTCCTATAGATGCTGCCTGGCCTGCTGCGTTCCACCAGCATTTTTTCTGTGTGTTACTTTATCTTGACAATGATTTTTTTCCCCATTCTTTGAACTGGGCTCCTCCAGTACTGTTTCTAGTAAGGAATTCCTTCCATTCCACCAGTTTCATCAGCTCCATGATTTTTTTTTCTTGTGGTGAAAACACATTCACACCAGTTCTGCCTTAAATATATTTTACTTCCAGAATAGTTGAGAAAATTCTCAAGCTTGTGCATTTGTCCCACTTCTGTTCCTAAGGGTTAGAGTTCCCATTGTCTTTGCTGTCCAGCCCACCATCCACTTTCAGTAGATAATTTTCTGTAATTTCTGCTGCCTTCATTTTGATTCCATCATCAGACACATCTTTCTCTCCTCCCTTTCAGCATTCCCTCTGTGATTCTGTAATTCATCTTTCCTGAGGACATCCCTTGGGCAGCCATAGGAAATGGTACACTTTTACCTCCTACCATTAGGGGACTCAAATTCTCAGTTTACTTGTACTTCCAATTTATAGTACTGTAATTGATGCTCACAGCATGATCTCCTCAGTATAGGAGAAATTCTTGGGTGACTCTTTATCTATAAATATCTTGCATTTGTTTGCAAAAGTTTGGTTGAAAGCAGTCAAGGAATCCCTGCATCTTAGACTTTAAATTGCAGAAAGACCTCTCTTGTCTTTGCAAAGGACTCTAGTTGGCGTGTTATGCTGATTCATACCATATGTAGAGAGTTGCAGTGGGAAGTCAAATGGTTGAATTGGCGATGTAAGATGAAAATGGCATATAGTACCTGAAATTCAAAATCAATCAACTTCTGGTCTTGTATATTGTTTGCTAATACTACAACAACTACATGGGATATTTTTGAGCTTCACGATTATTTTTTTCTTTGACTCACCAAATATCATAATTTGATGACAAGATAAATAAACATGATCAACGTATCACCTCTTAGCTGATTATTACATAACATGTGTTGTGTAAGTTGCACTGGCTAGAGTTCCTCTGTTTTCAAATCAAACACTGTGAATTGGTAAATTGGTTTCATATTGTCTCATGTACTGAGGTACTGTGAAAACTTTTTTTGCATGCAGATCACTTTATTACAACAGTGCATTGTGTGAGTACCAGGAAAAGAAATAGCAGAATGCAGAATAAAGGGCTATTGTTAGAGAATGCTCAGGCAGATGAAAAGGTGCAAGGCCATTACAAGGTTGATTGTGAAATCAAGAGCCCATCTTATTGAAGTAAGTGAACTATTTAGCAGCAGAATGCTAGCTGTTCTGTAGCCTGGTGGATCTTCTGTCTGATGGGATGGGGAGAAGAGAGAATGCCCTGAGTGGGTGGGGGTAATTGTTTATGTTAGTTGCTTAGCTGAAGTTTTCAACTTCTCAACCTCAGCATTGTTGTTGTAAACTGGTGTGTGTGCTCTGCCCTCCCTTTCTGAAATTGAGGACAATCTTTTCTTTTGCTGACATTGAAGAAAAGATCATTGTGATGACACTGTATCGCTAGGCTCTCTATCTGCTTCCTCAATTCTGACAAGTTTAAATATTAAAGTTACTGCCTTTTATGTATCATGTTTTTGTTTCTTGTTATTCCTTCCTTTTTGTGATGCTATTAAAATGTTATAAGAACATAAGAACATAAGAGATAGGAGCAGGAGTAGGCCAATCGGCCCCTCAAGCCTGCTCCGCCATTCAACAAGATCATGGCTGATCCAATCTTAACTCTAGTTTTCACTGAATCCCACAAGGCAACAGTGCCAACCAACAGGACACCATGCCGCCCATTTTATTTTATTATTCATCCCGCCCAAACCCATGTGATCACCTGGGGAAAAAAAAACGATTTGCCAATTGAGGAGTAGAAATCTGGAAAATTCCTCTCCGACCCATCCAGGCTATCGTTCTGTAGATTCTGTATATTTGTTCTGTAGATTAATTGTGTAATTAACTGCTGACAGCAGGTTTGAACTAATTTTAAACTGTCTCTAAAGTGGAGTAGTAGGTGGCTTAACTCCCGGATATTTCCTGATGTCTTTTGATTTGCTTTTAGGTGATGATTGGTACCTCCTCAGGCTGGATATCTATATGTGATCTACTTATCTAACCAGCACACTTATAAGCCATTCAGCCTTCAAATAAATGTTCTATATTTACATAGTCATTTAGCACAGAAGAGTTCTTTTATTTATTTGCAATTATCTTCTCAGCGAAGGGAACTTGTCCAAATATGAAATCTACTTAACTCAGCACATCATTGCATTTTATGTTTTGATTTGTTCGTTGCTCATATAAGGTTATTGTGATGGTAACTTGACTTTGTTATGTTAACAAACATTGGTTAAGTGATTCTTGAAAGGGTGCAGTTGGTGAAAACAGCCACTCTATTGATTTATATTAATATTTGCCTATGGTGCCTCTGAACAAAGCTCAAATAACCTAAACAGTGGTAGTTGTGTTACTTACCATGTGCACCAGACAGTTTGGAATTAGTGTATTGCCATGTATTTCATACTTGTTTCTGTGCAGTGCCATGCAGTCCACACCAAGTCTGTGTCGAGGGGTTGTGAACAGAAAAAGGAGTAGAAAATGGCTTGTGTCTTGCAGCAATGGAACATGGTAGAAAAATTCCATTCTGTCATTCACAGTATTGAACTTTTAATCTCAACGTTCAATATTTATGTAGCACTTACTCAACAGGCTGGTATGTGTCTAGGGGAAAAGGAGATCCAGCCACACACCACCCCCACCTCCCGTACACGCAGGTGCTGTGGGAATCAAGTTTATGCCTCACGCATGCACACAGTATCAAATCCACACCAGATACTGTTATGAAATACACTTTAAAGATTTTACTAAAACTAAAAGAGTACTAGGCAATACAATATATATAAAAGAGAAGAAAAAGCAAAAGGCGCCAACTTATCAAAGTTCAGTCAGTTTAGTGCACATCGTTGGAGCTCAACCATCGAACCATTCGACCCTTCATCACTTTCCTCCGACCTCCACGTCTTCGCACCTGGGACCACCCCCGGTGGTCGACCAGGCAGTGCAGCGCACGTCCACCTTCCTCGGCGTCTCCTTCCCGCCTCTCCTCTAAAGACTGTGAAACCCCCCAAGCTCCCAGCCCCACAAGACAAAATAACATTCCCCATTGGTTAACAAATGAATACAATCCCCATATCAGCAAGTCCAAAGCTAAACAACTGCGAGACAAAACACTTGTCAGACATAAAAGCATTCCTATTCTAGCAAACCAAAGAAGCCATTTTGATTACATACACAGTACATTGTACATTTAAATCCATACTAATGAGGATGAGGAGGGAGGAAGTAGTAAATAGACATCATTGTGTCCTTAAGCACATGACTTTGATTTGAGGGAAGTTTCATTGTTTTCAATGTAAAATGAATTAAATTTAAAAACAGTTATAGAAATAAGATGGTGTGGCAGCCCGCACACGAGGGACTCGAACCACCATTGGGAGCCATGGGCAGACACGTAACACGTTTGGATCTACCCGCTTGGGGCAGACCTTCCAGGGACAGTCTGACGTCATGTCTGCCCCGCGGGTCATAGGGGCCCATGGGAGGGGAGATTTAAGCGCACGATTTTGAATCAGTAAAGGCATTCTGAGCTCAGCTCTCTCTGCCTCCGTGTGTTTCTTTAGTAGCGCATTGCGCACAACTACAATAGTACATAAGTCGGTGCACAATATGTAAAGGAAATCAAGAGTTTTTGTATATCGTATTTGCTACTGAATTTTCTAATAGTTCTGTTAAGTCTGTTTGTCCAAGTTGCAGGCAACCTACAAAAGGAAACCACCTAGGATTGCAGTCTGTTGTAGGCAGAGGGATCTTTTGAAGCCTTGAGCTGAGAAGTATGTTACTATTTTTATTTTAAAATGAAAAGGATCAAAGAGGAAATGAGAAAATTAACATAAATATTGCTGTGAAAAAAATCACTCAAGGGTGAAGCTGCCAGCAATAGCAGTGTCTGAAAAAGTAACCCCAATGCTTTGTCAAATCAAAGTGGATGCCATGAATGTGAAATAATACATAGTTCAGATACTTGCCTTTTTAAGCATTAATCTGATAAAAATGCAGAGGAAGGAAGCAGACTGTACCAGGACATCAAGTTTTGCTCCTATGTGGGATTTAGTAACTGTCATTGAAAAGGAATTCCACCTACGCAATATTGGAATATTTCCGCAAACTCATCTATATTGATACTTGGTCTGTACTTCAGTAAATTACATGCCTGAACGGTTGAGGAAGCAGAGTGAATATATTTTGATTATTTTACAATGAGAATGCTGTTTATTTTTACAATTCTGATACATTTCTTCATATGACTGATGACTTGATGGTTTGAAAATGCTAACATTGTCATAATGGGAGTTTTAGAGTCATACAGCACATAAATAGGTCCTTGGCCCAACAAGTCTGTGCTGACCATCAACAAATTATTTTTCACTAATCACTTATTAATCCAATTTTTTTTGTTCTCCCAGCATTGTCTTTGGCTCTCCCCAAATTCTACCACTCAGCTAGATACAATGGACAAATTTATAGTGGCTAGATAACCTACCAACCTGAATGTCTGGATATGGGAGGAAACCAGAGCTGCCATAGGAAACCTATGCAGTCCTATAGAGAATGTGTAAACTCCACTAAGAATCAGAATCAGGTTTAATATCACTGGCATATATTATGAAATTTGTTAACTTTACGGCAGTACATGACAAATAAATAGAGAGAAAATACTGAATTAAAGTATATAGATATGTCTATTAAATAGTTAAGTTAAAAAATAAATATTACAAACAAAAATAAATAAAAAAGAGAGTGAAGTAGTGTTCATGGGTTCAATGTCCATTTTAAAGACGTTGTTCCTAAATCTCTTGAGTGTGTGCCTTCAAGCTTCTGCACCTACTTCCCAATGGTAGCAATGAAAACACAGCATACTCTGGGTGGTGTGGTCCTTAATAATGGATGTCACCTTCCCAAGAAAGCGCTTCTTGAAGATGTCTTGGATACTACAGAGCCCAGTACCCATGATGGAGATGACTAATTTCACACATTTCTGCAACTTAATTTGATCTTGTGCAGTAGCTCCCCCATACTAGGCAGTGATGCAACCAGTCAGAATGCTCTTTGTGATACATTTGATAGAAGTTTCTGAATGTTTTAGCTGACAAACCAAATCTCCCCAAACTGCAAATTAATTATAGCTGTTGTCTTGCCTTCCTTCCAGCTGCATCAATATGTTGCATCCAGCATAGGTCTCAGAGATATTGAATCCAAGAAACTTGAAATTCCTCACTCTCTCCACTTCTGATTCCTCTATGAGGATTGGTTTGTGTTCCCTTATCTTACTTTTCTGAAGTCCACAATCAGCTCTTTAGCCTTGCTGACATTGAGTGCAAGTTGTTGCTGTGTCACAACCAATCCACTGGTATATCTCGCTCCAGTGTACACTTTTGTCACCATCTGAAATTCTGCAACAATAGTTATATTGTCAGCAAATTTATAGATTGCATTTGAGCTGTGCCTAGCCACACAGCGTCTAGGTCCAAATCAGAATCAGACTTGGGGTTTATTATCATTGGCATGTGTTGTGATTTTTTTTTGATTTACCAACAGCAGTACAATGCAATACATGATGATATAGAAAAGTAAAAAATGTAATTAAAACATCTCTTGTTTAAACCCAGGTTTCTGGCTTTGTGAACTGACACCCCTACTAAAAATTCCACAATTTTTAATTTTCTTTTGCAGTTGTCACTTGAGATTTTATTATTTTGGGAGGAATGATTTGTTTTATCATTTTGAGGCAAAGGATTTGTTCCTAGTGTGAATATTGCATATTAGATCTATAGATATTTTTTGGCATCTTCTGGAAATTCTTTAAAGTTAGTACAATATGATTAAAAGCTAACACAATCAAACAAAAGATGTAATGTTAGCAATTCTTAAATTTAATATGCAAGTATAATTGAGGGAATATCTGTGAAGTCAGTCAGTGTCAAATGTGAGCCATTTTTAAAATATTTGTTTATGCTTTAACATGGGGCCTGAATGAATTGTTTGCATATGCTCTTTGCTTGTATTATCTTGCCATGTGGCTGAGCTGTAACTCAGTGGAATTAATTGCTTGGTTTTATTTTTTGCAGCTTATGCCATCAAAATTTCTGAAGTTAATAGTATCAATTCATGATGTGATAGTAAAACTGTCAATATGAAATAGAGATGCTCAGAGAAATGGATTGAGGAAGGAAGTAGGTGTAAAACATGACCCGAGGCTTTTGCACAAATAGATTGCCTGAAATGTTGAGGATCTTTTACCATGTGAAAATTTATCACTACATATTTAAAAAGTTGATACCTGTGTGCTCTACCATTAGTAATTATCATGTCCACATTTGTGCTGAAAGCTTTCTACGTGAACTTGTTATGCATGTATGATTTTAATTACTTCTTGAAAATTTGTTTAACCAATTGGATTTCTAACTGTGTAACTGTGAATTGGAAAAAAGATGTTGACCCAAAATTGTGGGGAAGAAAATAAAAAGTTTTATAGGCAGAAATATATTGTCTTAAAATCATTCATAAAATAAAAATTCCAATTGTCACTTTTCACCAATTTATTGCATGCTCAAATGCAGTGGAGGAGTGGGGTAAAAGAAACAAGCTTAGTTCTGTGCCACAGTTAAATAATTGATGATCTATATGTCATCTATTTTCTGTAATCTTGAACAAGGAATTTAATCAATATTTGGTTTAAGTTGAATAACCAAAAACAAACTACTGTTTTGAAAGTCTAAAAAAGGTGTTGGATTCACTTGCTTCATTTACTGTGAAGACCTGAAAAAGTGACCAGATGGCTATATATCAATGTAGAATGGGTTGATTGAGAATGTTGAAGATGGAATGGTGGGTGATTGGTAGGGATTGGGAAGAATGGAAAGAGAAGTATGGATGATAGCCAATTGGTACAGAAGCTTGAGCATCCTTAATTTAGTTAATACACAATATAGTGTTGGTACTAACTTCAAATTTTTTCTCTTAGATAGATCACAGTTTACTGGTGTTGGGAAGGGTAAATCCTTCGTGAATGAGTATTTAATTAGCTTCTGGAAATCTCAGTTGTTTGGAGGACAAAAATAAGTTTGTGCTGAAGTTCTGTTTTAATCTACATGAAACATTTTGTTGAGTAACATCATTCTTTCACTCTCCACTTCATATGCTTTGTTTTCTGAGTTACAGTTTGCAATTCCGATCCTGATTATGATTTGTGGTGCTGGAATTATCCTTTCATGTCCACCATCCATCACTGTGATGCATCACTAAGTTCAATGTGAAATGTTTAACTATAAAAGTAATACAATAGTAACAATCTTGAATTTCTGTTACTGCCAAAAATGAAATTCTTGAAGATGCACTTTTAGGGGATTCATCCTGACTGGATCTATTTGCTGTAATGAGCGATCTTTATTTGAGCTCTTCTTAAATTGACCTGTCATGAAGGATATCCATTTTTACTTTCCTGGTTTGCTTTGGAAAAAAATAAATTTGATTTTTAATTGTGACCTTTTAATTTCTTGAAATCCCTTGTGTACAGCTTATCTAAATTATGCGCCAGAATATCGGAAGCTGCAATGAACTCAGAAGCTGTCCCATAATCTGTATTTCAAACAGCTTTCTTCAAGTTTTAATCGTTTTGTGATGAAGTAAAATATCTTGGTAGAATTGGGCTTCTTTGTTTTGTTACCAGTCACACAAAATGTTGTGTGAAACCCTGAACAAAAGTCAATGCTGAACTTAAATTTTATTAGATAAATTTGTTTAATGTTAAAACTTGCTGATTTAATAAAAGCATAAATTGTAAAATCTATTGGAATGTTACTTCAAGTATGGACAGTTAAGAAAGGTCTCTTGTTTTTTTGTGGCATGCAACTTAAATTTTAATTTTCCTGATTCATCAGAGTATGATACAATGATTGACTTTTTATAATTTTTCTCCCCCAGCAAACAGGACTGCTGGATCACTTGCAGCAGGCAAGCTGTGACCTTTTTAAGCTTCTAATAAAAGCTTCTGCTCGATTCAAGTTAAAATGTTTTTAAAAATGCAAACCCCATGATTAAAATACTTAGAGAAATAGTGCCCACTTATTCTTAAGAAGTTAGTTTGATTACTGTTAATCAGAAATTAGTTTTGGTTCTTCTGTAGGAAATAAACAGCAAGCACTTGTGTGTGGATCTTCTTTTCTTTCTATTGCTTTATGTGACTATTTCATTGCCCTTTTCAAAATTGGCTCTTCATTACTTGCTGAGATTATATTAGTGCTTTATACAATATTTCTTATTTTCAGGTTTTAATAAAGGCTTTTGGTTAAGGCATTTTGTCTTTCAATGAATCTTGTCTCTTTGAGTTCCTTTTATTTGGGCGGAATGTATTACCTGTTACTACAAGCTGATTTTGCCACCTTTTCTGTGAGCAAATTGTAGAATCAGTTTATTTTGATTTGCTCTGTCCTGTGATGTAAAGGAACATAGTTTTCACTGACATACATGTTGATTAGCTGACTGATACCGGTTTCCAGAAACTTAATCTAAAACAGTTGTGATACTAAATTTGCAAAGGTTGCTTAACATCCTTGAGGATACTTTTAGACAAATATAAATACAGTGGATTCCTGCTAACTGGGATACATCAAGACCAGTACATCTTGGCCCAATTAGCTGAAGTTTAATGGGAATAGTTAAAATGTATTAAAAAAATTACTGTTTAACGGAGTAATAATTTATGTATTTAAATGAAGTACAGAACAAATTAGAACACTGCCAATACTGCTACTACAGTACTATAAAACTAACTGTAAATGAATAGTATCAGTGCTGACACCTAGGACAGATAATGGACTGCCTTCATACAATGGTTCTGACAATTGCATCCTCCAAATTTTCATTTGATTGTAACATGCAAGATGATTGTCTATGCCTTCAGATTTCATTGTAATTCCTAGCTTATTGAAGTTGTGAAATTGTTTCATTTTCATTCCTGGCTATAGCCTGAATGCTTGAAACCACTGTGAGTAAAACGGTTCGAATTGTCTTGACAACAATCACTGATTTTTGAACATAAGCACATGTAATTGATGCTATTTTACAGCTGATTATTCTCAGCACAGTGTAGTGCCTAACGGCCCACACAGACACTAGTGTAGACACTAGAAGTTTGCTTTCAGGTAAACTCACTGCCTTCTGTGCTCATTTGACTGCATTACAACCTTAAGCAGCCTCCGATGATACTGTGATCTCAGTCCCTGAGGCCCACATGCTAGCATTCTTCAGGGAGTGAACCCATGAAAAGCATCCAACCCTGACAGAGTACCTGGCCAAGTACTACAGACCTGTGCTAATCAGCTGGAGTGGCGTGTTCACTGAGATCTTTAACCTCTTGCTTCAGCAGTTTGAGGTATCCACCTGCTTCAAACAGGTTTCACTTTTACTGGTATCTAAGAAGAACTAAGTAACCTCCTAGTTGTCCAGTAGCACTTACATCCACTGTGATGAAATGTTTTGAGAGTTTGGTGATGAAACGTATCAACTCTTGGACCATAAGACATAGGAACAGAATTAGGCCATTTGGCCTATCAAGTATGCTCCACCATTCAATCATGGTTGATCCTTTTGGCCCCTCCTCAATCCCATTCCCCAGCCTTCTCCCCATAATCTTTGATGCCGTGTCCAATCAAGAACCTATCAATCTCTGCCTTAAATACACCCAATGACCTGTCTTAACTTGTGTTAACAAATTCCACAAGTTCATCACCCTCTGGCTAAAGAAATTTCTTCACACCTCTGCGTTAAATGGATGTCCCTCTGTCCTGAGGCTGTGCCCTCTTGTCCTAGACTTCCTCCACCATAAGAAACATCCCTTCCACAGCTACTCCGTCAAAGACTTTTAACATTCAAAAGGTGTCAATGAGATCCCCCCTCTCATCCTTCTAAGTTCCAGTGAGTACAGACCCAGAGCCATCAAGTGTTCCTCATATGATAACTCTTACATTTCCAGAATCATCCTTGTGAATCGTCTCTGGACCTTCACCAATGCCAGCACATCTTTTCTTAGATGAGGAACCCAAAACTGTTCACAATACTCGGTGTGGCCTCACCAGTGCCTTATAATGCCTCAGCATCACAACCCTGCACTTGTATTCTAGACATCTTGTAATGAATGCTAACATTGCATTTGCCTTCATGACCACTGACTCAACCTGCAAGTTAACCTTTAGGGTGTTCTGCACAAGGACTCCCAAGTCCCTTTACATCTCAGATTTTTGGATTTTCTCCCTATTTAGAAAGTAGTCTGCACATTTATTTCTATGCCATTCATTTTCCAACATTGTACTTCATTTGCCACTTTCTTGCCCATTGTCCCAATCTGTCCAAGTCCTTTTGCAGCTGTTTCCTCAAACACTACCTGGCCTTCCACCAATCTGTATTATCTGCAAACTTGGCAACAAAGCCATCTATTCCAGCATCTAAATCATTGACATACAGCATAAAAAGAAGCGATCAACACCGATCCCTACAGCACACCACTAGTCATTGGCAACCTACTATACCTTTTATTCCCACTCACTGCCTCCTACCAATCAGCCAGTGCTCTAACCATGTTAATAACTTTCCTGTAACACCATAGACTTCTAACTTGGTAAGCAGCCTTATTTGTGGCACCTTGTCTAAGACCTTCTGAAAGTCCAAATATACAACATCCACTGCATCCCTTTTATCTATCCTACTTGTAATCCCCTCAAAGAATTCCAACTGGTTTATATATAATTATAATATATGATCTATAATTTCCTTTCTGCTGCCTTCTCCCTTTTTTCAAGAGTGGAGTGAATTTGCAATTTTCCAGTCCTCTAGCACCATGCTAGAGTGCAATGAGTTTTGAAAGATGATTACTAAAAGATCTTTCAGAACCCAGGGGTTCAGTTCATCTGGTCTGGGTGGCTTATGTACCCTTAGAACAGACCCCCAGTCCTTGGGGTCGCATTGCCGGTAGCTGTTGGTGGGGGTGTCTTAATGCGCTCGGCAAAGAATGGTGCTAGGAGAAGCTGTGCCGGAGGGGATGGTTGAAGGCCCGGAGGTTTGACGGACTTGAAGTCCACTGTGGTTGGGGTGCTTTCACTGTGTGCTGCGTCTGTGAGGCTGGGTCCAGCGGCACTTTCATTGTGTGCTGCGTCTGTGAGGCTGAGTCTGGCACCATAGCTGGGGTATTCCCTTCTGCCGCCTGCATGGGATGACAAGTCTATCAGGACCCTGAGGACTGTTGGAAACTGTGTGGGGGTTTCTTTCGAAGTTATAGTCTTTTAACATTTTTGGACTATTTTTACTATGTCCATTGTCTTTTTTTTAATCAATTATGGTATTGTTTGCACTGCTGTAACTATATGTTGTAACTATGTGGTTTTGTGCAGGTCTTGTAGCTTTAGTTTTTGGTTTGTTGGGTGCTAGAGATGGTCTCCTGACTTGGTGTGTCTGTGTACTCTTGTCTGGTGGATTTGGAGTTCCTTTCTGGGGAACGCGCTAAGATGGTAGCGTGATATTAATATGCAGCAGCCTCTCCAGACTCTGGATTGGGGATTGCTAAACGTTATGTGGATTTTCGGTGTAGTCTGTTCTGTCATGTGCTTTTGTGATATCATTCTGGAGGAACTTTGTCTCATTTTTTAACTGCATTGCATTTGTGGTTTCTAAATGACAATAAACTGAAACTGAACTGAACTTAGGTCTTTCAGCTTTTTGAGCATCTTCTCCCTTGTAATAGTAACTGCACTCACTCCTTTTCCTTTGCATACTACAATGTCTGGCACACTGCCAGTGTCTTGCACAGTGAAGACTGATACAAAATACTCATTTAGTTAATCTACCATCTCCTTGTCCTCAGTTATAATTTCTCTGGCCTCATTTTCTAGTGGTCCTACATCCACTCTCATTTCTCTTTAATTTTTTACATACTTGAAAAAGCTTTTATTATCCACTTTGATCTTATTTACTAGCTTGTTTTCATATTTAATCTTTTTGCTTCTACTGATTCTTTTTGTTGCTCTCAAAAAGCTTCCTAATCCTCTGTCTTCTCACTAATTTTTTGCTTTGTTGTATGCCCTCTCTTGTTTTTACAATAGCTTTGACTTTCCTTGTCAGCTACAGTTGTACTATTTTGCTATATGAGTATTTCTTCATTTTTGGGATATATTTATCCTGCACCTTCCTTATTTAACCCAGAAACTCACACCATTGCTGCTCTGCTGTCATCCCTGCAAGCATCTCCTTCCAATTTAATTTGGTCAACTCCTTTCAACTAGTTTCCTTTACTGCACTGAAATACTGCTACATCAGACTTTCTCCCTGTCAAATTTCAAGTTGAACTCAATCTTATTGTGATTACTGGCTCCTAAGGGCTCTTTTACCTTAAGCTTCCTAATTGCCTCTGGTTCAGTGCATAACACCCATTCCAGTATAGATGATTTCCTAGTAGGCTCAATGACAAACTGCTCTTAAAAAGCCATCTTATAGGCATTCAACAAACTCATTCTCTTGAGATCCACTACCAACCTGATTTTCCCAATCAACGTGCATGTTAAAATCTCCCATTACTATTCTAACATAGACCTTCGATACGATTTTATATTTCCCTTTATAATCTGGTCCACATCCCAACTACTGTTGAGAAGCCTGTATATAATGGCCATAGGGTCCTTTTACCATTGTGGTTTCATAAGTCAGCCCACAAGGATTCAGCATCTTCCAATCCTATGTCACACCTTTCTACTGATTTGATGCCATTCCTTACCAGCAGAGCCTTGCCACCCCATCTGCCTATCTTCCTATCCCTCTGATACAACGTGTAACCTTGGACATTCAGCTCCCAACTACAAACCATCCTTCAGCCACAAATCAGTGATGGCCACAATATCATACCTGATAATCTGTAATCGTGCAACAGGATCATCCACTTTATTTCTTATACTCCATCCATTGAGATATAAGACTTTGACTGCTGTATTTGCTTCCCTCGGTGATTTTCCATCACTAATGCACTGGTAA
The DNA here is from genome assembly GCF_030144855.1 of Hypanus sabinus. NCBI lineage: Eukaryota > Metazoa > Chordata > Chondrichthyes > Myliobatiformes > Dasyatidae > Hypanus > Hypanus sabinus. The sequence goes on along the minus strand of NC_082726.1, from coordinate 43,409,241 downwards.
CTCACTCTGCTTACTGCAATTTTGTCCTATCATCTGCCTGCACTGTCTGACTGCATGCTATCTATTGCTTTTTTTTTTAACCTTGATATCCCTCCTGGCACTTTTCCTTACATGTGGAATAAGTGCTACACCTGCCCATATGCCTCCTCCCATTCAGGACCCCAAACAGTTCTTCCAAGCGAGACGACACTTCACCTGTGAGTCTGTTGGGGTCATATACTGTGTCTAGTGCTCCTGGTGTGGCCTCCTGTATATCAGTGAGACCCAATGTAGATTGGGAGACTGCTTCACCAAGCACCTATGCTCCATCTGCCAGAAAAAAGTGTGATCGTCCAGTGGCCACCCATATTAATTCCAATTCCAATTCCCATTCCCATTCCAATATGTCAATCCAGGGCTTCCTCTTCTGTTGCAATGAGGCCACACTCGGGTTGGAGGAACACCTCATACTCCGTCTGGGTAGCCTCCAACCTGATGGCATGAACATCGATTTCTTGAACTTCCGGTAATGCTCACCCCCCACCTCCCCCCCCCTTTACCATTCCCCATTCCCTTTTCCTACTCTCACCATATCTCCTTGTCTGTCCATCACCTCCCTCCAGTGCTCCTCTGCCATTGTCTTTTTTCCATGGCTTTCTGTCCTGTCCTTTAGATTTCCCCTTCTCTAGCCCTGAATTTCTTTCACCAATCAACTTCCCAGTTCTTTACTTCCACCCTCCTCCTCCTGGTTTCACCTATCACCTTGTGTTTCTCTTCCCCACCTCCACCCCCCCCCCATCTTTTAACTCTATTCCTTATCTTTTTTTCTCCTCTCCCAGTGAAGGGTCTCAGCCTGAAACACTGGCTGTATTCTTTTCAATAGATGCTGTCTGGCCTGCTGAGTTCCTCCAGCATTTTGTGTGTGTTTCTTGGATTTCCAGCATCTACAGATTTTCTCTTGTTTGTGAGCCTAAAATATTAGTTTAAAATATTAGTTCTCTCTCCACAGATGTTATCTGACTTTCTGTGTATTGCCAGTTTACTCTATTTATTTCATTTCTAGTAAGCTCTTTGCTTTTTCAAGGGCAGAAAATTACCTTTTTAAAGTTCTTGACATTTGACTTTCAATGTTAAGTAAGGATAACATTCAGATATTTAAAAATTTTTTATTTGATCCTTGCAACACCCCCACCCCTCAAAACCATTGATAGCTCTTAGTTCAGTTATTTCAGGATATACTCATACTGTTGTTTGCTTTAATTTTTTGGAAACAGTATTAAGATAAAAGTTACTCCTTTTGTGTTTATCATCTCTTTATTCCTGAAAATCAATGTAGTAGTGAGCAAATAAATTCTTATTTTTAATTTGAATCTCTCAATTAAATAACATTGCATGTGTTGGTGACACATAGTTGCGAAAAGATTGTTCTGTAATTTAAAGTTCTTTTTATACTTTTCAGTCTGATTAACGGAAAAGCATACTTCCATTTGTGCATATTTCTAAGTATTTTTTGTTCCTTTTTGTCCTCATAGGATATTTTGAACAATCTGGAGTCAGGTGATCTGGATGAAAATGACCTTATGCTGGATGTCGATCTGCCTGAGGATGCTCCTTGTAAAATCGGTAAGACCAGCTAATCTCCTCAATTTCATTACAACTCATTAGTCTTGCATCAAAAGGAATAGTATTTATTTTTCATTGTTTTTAAATGAAAATGTAGACTTTATTGAGGAGCTTTCTGATATCAGTTGCCTTTCAAAGTTCAAGTAAATTTATTATCAAAGTACATATATATCACTATATAGAACCCTGAGATTTTGGGTCTAAAATTGTCACTTTTTCTTGACACTTAACACCATGTTTTTACTGCCAACATTTTTAGCAACAGAGAAACAAAGTTTTTTGTATATCAGGGACCAAAAAGCTAGTTGTAGTAAGGGAGGGCCCATACTCTAAGCAGACAGTTAAAAATGATGAAACATTCATGCTGAAGATAAAACCCTACAGAGTGAGAGATGAAGAAATAAAGTATTCCCATATGTTATAGCCATGATATATTTTTATTATTTATTGAAGCACTCTTAATGCTGAGCATGATAGAAGTCATTTCACTGATCATGTCATCCAGAATTCATTTGATTTTTCTAATATTTTTCAATATTTGATGCAAACATAAATGAGTACAAGTAACAAGGATGTATACATCAGAACTGGTTTGTTTCAAACTATTTGATTTTTCATAGCAACACACAATCTGCAGAATCCCTTGCGTTTTTGGATTTTTCAAAAAAAATAGATCTTGTCCATCAACGATCTGGAATTCATCTTTTGCATGAGCATACAATCAACAAACTTTCCTGATCTAGACTATTTTTGCACTGAACATGATAAAAATGCCTCTAGTCTGTGCTACCATTTTATTAAAATCACATGTTGTTCATTCCATTTTCTCAGTTAATCGCTTTCCCTTCATTTGTGTTGTGTTCAAAAATCTATTGATTTCCTTGAATATACTCAAGAGCCATACATCTGCATCTGGGATCAATGCAAAAGCTCTACTGTCTTGATGAATGCTTTTCTTTCTCTTATTCCAAATTGCTGACCTTTTCTCCTGAGTTTGTGTACTGTAGTCATAAATTCTTAAGAGAAATTAATTCTATGAATTTACTCTGCCAAACCATCTCAGAATTGAGTGTTTTGTTGAGATTACCAATCATTATTCTTAAATCTGATAGAATTTATTCACTAAAGCAGACTTCTTAATTGCCTGGAGACACAAGAGACTGCCGACGTTGGGATCTGCAGCAAAGAAATAAACTGCCGGTGGACTGCATCAGCGGCGGCAAAAGGATGGTGGACAATTTGGGTCTAGACCATTATGCAGGATTCCCAATGAAAGATCTTGATCTGAAGCATCATTTGTTCACTTCCCTCCACAGATGCTGCCTAATCCATTGAGTTCCACCAGCATTTTGCTTTTTAAACCCGAAGTTTCACTTTGCAACTGCAGGTCCCTTCTCTCATTGTTTCTTGTTGACAACATCCAAACTATACCTCAACTTTTAAATATTGTGTTGTCCACTTTCAGGTCCATGTATTTCTTTTTGCTAGGTTTTTTGATGTGTAGATTTAAAACATCAAAATTACATTTCAAAATGTTTTAAGAAATTCAAGGGAATACAAAAAATCAAACAAGTAAAATATGAAGCAAAACTCCCAAGCAGTTGAGTCTTTTTTTTTGTAGCAGGTAGGGGATTAGTGATTAAATTTTAATCTGTCTTCTCTCCAGGGATGCATGCTTTTCTCTGATATTTCCTACATGTGTCCAGTATCCAATCCAAGTAAAAGGGTTGAGAGTTCAATTTCTACTTCAGGGTCTTGAGGTGCTTCCCCAATTTACTATTGAAGAATCCCGCACCACCTTTTAGGTGCAATATTAAATTGAAATAAACTTTAAAGGTTCCAAAGTGGTTTTGTAGAAAACTGTAGCAGTTTACTCTGGTGACCTACTCAGTATCTGTCTTTTAATCAATGGAACAAAGATAGATGATCTGATCATTATGCTGTTTGTGGGAGCTTGTACAAAAATCAACTGAAGGAACAGGACAAAGGCTTCATAACAATGGCTGTACTTCAAAAGTGGTTGATTGGCTGTTAAGTGCTTTGGGCTATCTGAGGTTGAGAACTGCAATGTATAAATCTTTTTAGTTATTACTTTTCGCAGCCATATTACTTCTATCTCCTCTCCATGGTCTATTAATGCCACTTTCTCTGTGGACTTCCTCTTCTGTCTGCTTGTACAGCTTCTTTTCTCGATTATTTCCTACATATATTTGCTACCCTTAAGAACCATTTTTACTGGGTCTGTTTCCACACAGTCTTTATAACTTTGTATTGGATACTGTGCAACCTGTCCTATGATTTCAACAATTTCAGACCTTTGCCAGAATTCCTTTGTTTCCCTTCATGCTTGGTAAAAGGAATGTGGGATGATTATATTGATGTTTCTGGGGATGGGTAAAATCATCATGTTGGAATTTGATGTATGCACCCTTCTCATCCACCTTTGGCTTCCTCTTTGTCAGAACACCATTACCAGGAAAATTTGAACTGTTCATGTTGGTGTTTTTTTTCTCTAGAAGATGGACTCCTTGACTATTTATATTTACTGCATCTTGCCATCTATCCTCTGTCACTTTCTCCTTGGTATTCACAGTTTGTGTTTCATTTATGTATTTGATTTCTTTCATTTTGACTTCTGTTAATATCTGGTCTGCTGTTTAATAATTTCCTGTCCTGAACTTAACAGATTACTCATTTAAATTACTTTTTTCTCTTTCACTTCCCTATTCCCTTTTCACAAACAGTTGAACTGTTTGGGAGGATTTCAGCTCCAAAGTATAAACTGAATATTGTTCTTTCACTGTTGCTGCCTGATGCCAAGTATTTCCAGCTTTTTCTGCCTTTATATTCATTGTTAGCATCTAAACAAAGTATTAATTCAGGATCGGCCAATGCATTTAAACAAGGCAGGCATAGACTACAGTTCTGAACAAGAACATTTCAAGGGTGCAGATTTATTTTGGTGAATAATGAACTTGCCTTTTCAATTGAAAGTATTAATCATTTGATTTCCAAGATTGGTCAATGAAGAAGAACGGAGCTGATCTCTGTGATATTTTTAACACCAAAGTTGATGGTATGTTGTTTCGGAACAGGACCATGGATGGTGTACAGTATATTCTTGAAATGTATATGCAGCATTTGCAGTTTTACAACAAATTTTTATTTGAGTTGGGGGTGGAAATAATCTTATTGAAAGCTGAAGTTATATTGAATGTGAATTAAAGTTGGGCCTTTATAAATGAAATTGCTGTAATCAAGAGGTTTCTGCTTTTGACAAGATATTGTACAACACTTTATTTAAAAGATTTCACCTTTTGTTACATTGTTGGGTTCTCACCATGTTGTGATAAGGTTGATGAGAAAATCACAAAATTCAATAATTTTTAATTGTCATTAACTGAATGTTGGCTTCTTTTGACAAGCAGGGTCATTTTACAAAATTTGTGGTTTGGTCTTATAAAGGCATTTTAGCTTGTAAATGCTGCTTAGGTTTGATTGTAATGTCCAGTGCTGAGATGAGCTGCTTTGCTGTTTTAAAAACATCGTAATGTAAATTCAGTACTGTGTCATGTGTTCAAAACCTTGTGGAAGGATTAGAAGACAACAGGGTTCTGTAGCTTGGCAACAAACTTTTTATTATATTCTTTGATTAATACTTAGTGGAATAGTTTGCAAGCTGAGACCTCGGAATAATGATTAAACTAGGGGAGTGGAGGTGAGGATTGAGTTGCGATTAAGATGTAAATTTGTCATTTAATATCAAAGCTTAGGTGATTGTGAGCAGCACTTATACTAGAACCTGCTGTTTAACCTTTAGGAAAGACTGTCTGTTTAAAAATACTATACCTATTGCCTTGCCTCTTCATGCTGTCTGGTCCAACTAATTCTTGAAATGGAATAAGCTGGAAAGAAAATGAAATATTTAGTTAGATTCCTTAAAAAATGATACCACCTATTTTATCTATGTTGTAATTACATTTTATAATTTATGAATTTTATGGCACATCTTCCAAGTATATTTGATGAGTAGTTGTTAATAAAACTGTCAATGCTAAGAGCCAATTATCTAATAGGTATAGTGGAAATGGTTTGGTTATTGTTCTAGGAAGAAATGAATGAAAAATCAAAAGGGTTGGTGTAAAGGAAAACATCTGACATTAGTATTTCATTTTACTCTTTTACCTTATGTCAGACTACTTGAAACAAACTTCACTATGTAATTCATTCTCATTATGTTCTTATTCTTCAGTGCAAGGAAATAATCTTGGAATCTTGCCCTAAGAAAAGATGAGGGATAAGTCTTAGAGAATTTTTTTTGTGCTAAGCCATTGTAAAATAATTTCCAGGTTTTAAAATATATGGTAAATAACTTAAAAGTTTGATTAAAAGTTAATTCCAATTAGAATTTATTTAAAGTTTTCACTACAGAACTCCCTTCTATTTGAATTGGGTACATCCATAATATAGTTTTCTCTATAATTAATAGCTTGATGATTTTGTAATCAGTATCTTAATCCATGACTTTATCAGTCAGTTCTGACTCTGGGATTTATGAAAACAATTTTAATTTTTATTTAACAATTTCTTAAGTGTTGTCTGTTATTTTTCTTAATGGGTTGTGTTTTGTAGTGTCCATAAGAACTTGATAATAATTTAGCACTGCATTGTGCTAGCTAAAAAATGTAGAACAAACTGAAAGCCCAAGGAGCTGCATGGTGGTATGTATCAGGCGAGTGACTGGTTGATCAAGAGGAGTCTTTTAGTTGTAAGAGAAACATCCAAGTTTATAGTGTGCAACTGTAGTTTGACAGAGAGGTGTTTGGGTAAGCAAAAGGCAATTGACATTGACTGAATTTATTAGTGAGAAAAATCTGACGGTGGGTAGGGTTGGTGGTGGTATTAACAATGAAAGTGAAATACACATTGGTTATCTTTATTTTTTTGAAAAAAAGTTCTTGGTCAGTCTTTATGAAACCTGTCTAAAATATATCTGAACAATCTGCCTTCTGGCCTACGAGCCGCATTAACAGCAATGTGACCAATTAACCAACTAATCCATACATTTTTGGAATATAGAAGCACTTGGAGGAAACCACAAGGTCACAGGAAGAGCCTACAAGCGTCTTACATATAGTAATGGGAATTGAACCCAGGCTGCTGATTTGTAATAGCATTACGCTAACCACTACACTGCTGTGACGCCTCATTGTTCATGTGTCCAACATTAAAAAGGCACCTGAAGTTCATCCTGAAAAGAGATTAAAAGTAGGACAGAAGAAACACTTCAATGATATTGTCAAAGTTTGAAGAATGCAACACAGGTAGTAATCCCTGGCCTATGACTGATCAAAAGGGAGAAGCATTATCCAGGATGGTACTGAGAAGCTATTGAGTATGTGGATCACAAAAATGGCAGAAAGAGTATACCATCTCCCATACTCCTTAGTCTCAGGTACCTTCTGTTTCACCTGTGGCAGAGTCTGTGCATGATCAGCCACAGCAGTGCCCAAGTACTAGCGTTTTATGTAAGTTATCCTTGCCCTGAGGGACTACAGGAAGGCTGTAAAATCAGAAAATGTTGGAAAAATTCAGCACATCAAGCAGCATCTCTGAAGAGAGAAACAGTCAAATATTTTGGTTTTGTGACCTTTGTAATGTTGCCTATCAACAGATGAGTTACAACAGCCAAACCCACTTTATATTGTCAAAATCTTTAGTGAAAAATATTAACAAAAATAAACAAATAGTAACATTAACAAACATGAGGAAATCTGCAGATGCTGGAAGTTCAAACAACACACACAAAATGCTGGTGGAACACAGCAGGTCAGGCAGCATCTATAAGGAGAAGCACTGTCGCCGTTTCGGGCCGAGACCCTTTGTCAGGACTAACTGAAAGGAGAGATAGTAAGAGATTTGTAAGTAGTGGGGGGGGGGGGGGGTGGAATGCGAAATGATAGGAGAAGACCGGAGGGGGTGGGATGAAGCTAAGAGCTGGGAAGGTGATTGGTGAAAGTGATACAGAGCTGGAGAAGGGAAAGGATCATGGGACGGGAGGCCTCGGGAGAAAGAAAGGGGGAGGTGGGGGGAAGCACCAGAGGGAAATGGAGAACAGGCAGAGTGATGGGCAGAGAGAGGAAAAAAACCAAATAACTAAAGATGTCAGGGATGGGATAAGAAGGGGAGGAGGGGCATTAATGGAAGTTAGAGAAGTCAATGTTCATGCCATCAGGTTGGAGGCTACCCGGCAGGTATATAAGGTGTTGTTCCTCCAACCTGAGTGTGGCTTCATCAGGTTGTTCCTCAGGTTGGAGGAACAACACCTCATATACCGTCTGGGTAGTCTCCAGCCCTTTGGTATGAACATCGAATTCTCCAACTTCTGGTAATTCCCTCCCTCTCCCTTCCCCAATCCCACTTTCACTATGTCTCCTCTTCTAGCTGCCTATCACCTCTCTTATGATTCTGCCTTCTTCTACTACCCTTAGTGCTTTCCCCTGAGATTCCTTCTTCACCTCTCCTGCCTATCCCCTCCCTGCTTCCCCTCTCCCACCCCGATCTTTCCTCTGATTGGTTTTCCACCCTCCTCCCAACTTCTTTATGGGGCCCCTGCCCCCACCTCCTTCAGTCCTGACGAAGGGTCTAGGCCCGAAACGTTGACTGCTCATTTCAACGGATGCTGCCTGACCTGCTGAGTTCATCCAGCTTGTTTGTATTTGTCAGTGAATTACTGCTTGAATTTTTTTTTCTCTGTGGATAATGCTGGAAATATGACTGACCTCTTTCACTGTGCTGGTAAGAAAATTAGAGAATTTTTCTTGAAGTTATGGACCATCATGTCACTTTAATTAAAGTTATATGATGCATGATTGCATAGTATAAGTACTCTTTTGATCATCTTCTGTCATTGAGAAACTGTACTGTGGCAAATATAAATTTTGCTGCCAAGAAATAATATTTGAATCTTCAGGTGAAAGACAGATTAGTGATTAAACGTCTCTTATTCCCCAAATAGATGACAGTTTCCTTTTCAACAGTGGTGCACCAGAGAATTGTGGGTGGTATTAAAAATGATCTCCTAAATGTCCTGTTAGTACACTGGGATACTCATGTTATATCTGATAACACACACAAAATGCTGGTAGAACACAGCAGGCTAGGCAGCATCTATAGGGAGAAGCGCTGTCGACGTTTCGGGCCAAGACCCTTCATCAGGACTAACCAAAAGGAAAGATAGTAAGAGATTTGAAAGTAGTGGGAGGAGGGGGAAATGCCAAATAATAGGAGAAGACCGGAGGGGGTGAGATGAAGCTAAGAGCTGGAAAGGTGATTGGCGAAAGTGATACAGAGCTGGAGAAGGGAAAGGATCATGGGACGGGAGGCCTCAGGAGAAAGAAAGGAAGGGGGGGAGCACCAGAGGGAGATGGAGAACAGGCAAACAACTAAATATGTCAGGGATGGGGTAAGAAGGGGAGGAGGGGCATTAACGGAAGTTAGAAAAGTCAATGTTCATGTCATCAGGTTGGAGGCTACCTAGCCGGTATATAAGGTGTTGTTCCTCTAACCTGAGTTTGGATTCATTTTGACAATAGAGGAGGCCATGGATAGACATATCAGAATGGGAATGGGACGTGGGATTAAAATGTGTGGCCACTGGGAGATCCTGCTTTTTCTGGCGGACCAAGCGTAGGTGTTCAGTGAAACAGTCTCCCAGTTTGCATCGGGTCTCACCAATATATAAAAGGCCATACCAGGAGCACCGGACGCAGTATTCCCATCGGTGGGGGGGAGGGGATGAGTATTATAATTCTCCGTAACTACGGCCACCTCCAACAGGATCCCACTACCAAACACATTTTTCCCTCCCCCCCACTTCTGTTTTTCGCAGGGATCGCTTCCTATGCGACTCCCTTGTCCGCTCGTCCCCCCCATCCCTTCCCACCGATCTCCCTCCTGGCACTTATCCTTGTAAACGGAACAAGTGCTACACCTGCCCTTACACTTCCTCCCTCACCACCATTCAGGGCCCCAGACAATCCTTCCAGGTGAGGCGACACTTCACCTGTGAGTCAGTTGGTGTGGTATACTGCGGCCGGTGCTCCCGGTGTGGCCTTTTATATATTGGTGAGACCCGACGCAGACTGGAAGACAGTTTTGCTGAACACATACGCACTGTCTGCCAGAAAAAGCAGTATCTCCCAGTGGCCACACATTTTAAATCCACGTCCCATTCCCATTCTGATATGTCTATTCATGGCCTCCTCTATTGTCAAAATGAATCCAAACTCAGGTTGGAGGAACAACACCTTATATACCGGCTGGGTAGCCTCCAACCTGATGGCATGAACATTGACTTCTCTAACTTCCGTTAATGCCCCTCCTCCCCTTCTTACCCCATCCCTGACATATTTAGTTGTTTGCCTGTTCTCCATCTCCCTCTGGCGCTCCCCCCCTCCTTTCTTTCTCCTGAGGTCTCCCGTCCCATGATCCTTTCCCTTCTCCAGCTCTGTATCACTTTCGCCAATCACCTTTCCAGCTCTTAGCTTCATCTCACCCCCTCCGGTCTTCTCCTATCATTTTGCATTTCCATCTTCCCCCACTACTTTCAAATCTCTTACTATCTTTCCTTTTGGTTAGTCCTGACTAAGGGTCTCGGCCCGAAACATCAACAGCACTTCTCCCTATAGATGCTGCCTGGCCTACTATGTTCCACCAGCATTTTGTGTGTGTTGTTTGAATTTCCAGCATCTGCAGATTTCCTCGTGTTTGCTCTAACAATAAAGTATTTTGACTAAACACAAAACACAGACTAAAAGATTTAATGTCAATTTGTAGAGCTTGTTGATGAGTTAAGAGGTTAGTACTGTTACTGTTGTCACAGAGTGATAGAAGTTACAGCACAGAAACAGGCCCTTTGGCCCATCCAGTCCATGTCGAAACATTTAAAGTCCCATTGATTTGCACCCGTACCCTAGCCCTCCATACCCCTCCCATCCATTCACTGTACCTATCCAAACTTAAACGTTGAAATTGTAATCACACCAACCATTTGCTCTGGCAGCTCATTCCACACTCTCACCATTTCTGAAAGGAGAAGTTCCCTTTCATGTTATCCTTAAACTTATCCTTTTTACTCTTAACCCTTGACCTCTAGTTGTAGTCTCACCCAACCTCAGTGGAAAATGCCTTTCTGCATTTATCTATACTTTTCATAATTTTGTATATCAAATCTCCGCTCAATCTTCTGTGTTTGATGGAATAAATTTGTAACCTATTCAATTTTTCCTTACAACTCAAATCTTTCAGTCCTGGCAGCATCCTAGTGGTTTTTCTCTGTGCTCTTTCAATCTTACTTACATCTTTCCTGTAGGCAGGTGACCAAAAGTACACACAGTACTCCAAATTAGGCCTCAATAACATCTTATACATCTTTAATATAACATCCCAACACCTGTACTCAGTACTTTGATCTATTAAAGCCAGTGTGTCAAAAGATTCCTTAATGACCCGATCTACCTGTGACGCCACTTTCAATGACTCAAGGACCTGTATTTCCAGAATCCGTTATTCTATCACACTCCTTAATGCCCTACTGCTCACTGTGTAAGACCTATCCTGGTTGGTCCTCCTAAAGTGCAACACCTCACATTTATCTCTATTAAATTCTGTCTGCCGTTTTTCAGCTGGTCCAGATTCCTCTGCATGCTTTGATAGTCTTTCTCGCTGTTCACTACATCCCCAAATTTGCTGATTCAGATTGTTAACCACATTCATATTGTTGATACAGACAACAAACAACAATGGACCCATTACTGATCTCTGCAGCACACCACTGGTCACAGGCCTCCAGTCAGAGAGGCCACCCTCTTCTACCGTTTTCTGGCTTCTCCCACAAAGTCAATGTCTAATCTTGTTTACTACTTCATCTTGAATGCCAAGTGACTGAACCTTCCTGACCAACCTCCCATGTAGGGCCTTGTCAGATGCCTTGCTGAAGTCCATGTTGACAACATCCACTGCCTTGCCTTCATCAAGTTTACTCATAGTATCCTCAAAACTGTGTAAGATTAGTTAGATGTGACATAACACCCACAAAGCCATGCTGACTATCCCTCATCAATCTATGTCTATTCAATTACTCATATCTGGTTTCTTAGAATAACTTCCAATAACTTCCCCACTACTGATGTCAGGTTCACCAGCAATAAATTACTTGGAGCCTTTCTTAAACAGCAGAACAACATCTGCTAGCCCCCAATCCTTTGGTACCTCACCTGTTGCTAAGGACAATTGAACTATCTCTACTAAGGCTCCTGCAATTTCTGCTCTTGCCTCCCACAAGGTCTGAGCAAACACCTCGTCAGGCTTTGGGGATTGGTCTACCCTAATATACCTACAAACCACAAATACCACCTCCTCTGTAATCTGCATTGGGTCCATGGACCTCTCCGCTGCTTTGCCTCACTTCTATAGGCTCTGTCCATTTCCATATAAATACAGATGCAAAAAATCCATTTAAGATCTCCCACATTTTTTTTTATATGGCTTCACGATTAGATTACCATTCTGATCTTCCAGAAGAACAATATTGTCCTTTGTAATCCTTTTGCAATTAGCATATCTGTAGAAGCCTGTGGGATTCTTCTTCACCTTGGCTGCTAGAGTAATCTCATGCCTTCTTTTAGCCCTCCTGGTTTCTTTCTTAAGTGTTCTGTTGTATTTCTTATACATCAAATACAAATACAAATACATCATTTGTTCCTACCTGCTTATTCCTGCTATGCACCTCCTTTTTTCTTAACCTGGGCAACAATATGTCTCGAAAACTAAGGTTCCCAAAACCTAGTATCCTTGCCTTTTATTTTGACAGGCAGATAAAAATTCTATTTTGAAGGCCTCCTACTTACCAAGTACACCTTTGTCAGAAAACAGCCTATCTCAAACCAGACTTGTCAGATTCTTTCTGATACCGTCAAAATTGGTCTTCCTCCAATTTAGAAACTTAACCCAAGGACCAGACCTATCCTTTTCCAAAATTACCTTAAAACTAATGTTGTTATGATAGCTAGATGCTAAATGTTCCCTTTCACAAACTTCTTGCACCCGCCCTGTCTCATTCTCTAACAGGAGATCATTGGATTCTAAGTACTCCTTCTGGAAACTTTCTTAATACATTTGACAAACTCTATCCAATCTAGTCATTTTACAGTTTGGGAATTCCTGTCAATATATGGAAAGTTAAAATCACCTATACTATCGCAAATTAGTGCTTCTTGTAATAGTCTGCAATCACTCTACAAATTTGTTCCTCTAAATCCCACAGACTGTTGGGTGGTCTATAAAGTTCAAAGTAAATTTTATTATCAAAGTATATATACAGTATGTTACCATATACAACCCTAAGTTTCATTTTCTCATAGGCATATTCAACAAATCTACAGAATAGTAGCTGTGATAGAATTGACAAAAGACTGCTCAACTAGAGTCTTCAACTAGAGTGCAGAAGAAACAAATGAAAACATGAATAAATAGCAATAAATATCTAGAGCATGAGATGAAAGGTCCTTGAAAGTGTGTTGTGGGAACATTTGAATGATTGAATAAGTGAAGACATGGGAGCAGAATTAGGCTTTGCAGCCCATTGCTCTGCAAATTCCACCTGCCATTCCATCGTGGCTGATCCAGATCCACTCAACCCCTTACACCCGTCTTCTCGCCACACTCTTTGATGCCCTGACCAATCAGGAAGCTATCAACTTCCGCCTTAAATATACCCACTGACTTGGCCTCCACCGCAGTCTGTGGCAGAACATTCCACAAATTCACTACTCTGTGGCTAAAAAAAATTCCTCCTTGCCTCTGATCTACAATGTCATTCCTCAATTTTGAGGCTGTGCCCTGTAGGTCTGGATACCCCCACTGTAGGAAACATCCTCTCCACATATGCCCTATTCCATCCTTTCAAAATTCAGTAGGTATCCCCTTTTGTTCAAGAGCCTGATGGTTGAAGGGTAGTAAGTGTTCTTGAGCTTCATGTTGTGAGTGCTGAAGCTCTTGTACCTTCTACCTGATGGCAACAGCGAGAAGAGAGCATGACCTGGGTGGTGGAGATCCTATTGATGGGTGCTGCTTACCTACAACAGCGTTTCATGTAGATGTGACCAATGGTGGGGAGGGATTTACCTCATCTACTGGTCCGAATCACCTATTTTTACGTTCAAGGGCATTGAGGTTTCTCTATCAGGTTGTGATGCAGCCAGTCAATATACTTTCCACTACACATCCATAGGAGTTTGTCAAAGTGTTAGGTGTCATGCTGAATCTCCACAATCTCCTAAGGAAGTAGAGGTGCTGCCTCGTTAATGTTTATAAGGTTTCATTGTTTTAAAAGAGATGTTTTTTCTTCTGATCAGGAGTACTGCAAAAATTAATATTTTTAATGTGTCAGAAAGTAAGCTATAATAGGCTTGAGTTGTGATAAAATGGATAATGTAATATTGTACTTTTTTTTCTTTTTAGTGCTGTCTTTATTAGTATCTCTTATTGGTATGTTACAATCAGAGACTGCCATAAATGCATTAACGTTTGCAGGTTTTTTTTGAAATCCTTATCCTGCTCATTACTTGTTAAGTTACTGTTCAGTGCACCCCAGGTTAGTTAGTAGTAATGAAATTGTTTTTGAAAATACTAATGCAAGCTAACTAATATCTTAAAAAGGAAGGCTTTGTATTTTAAGTTGATTGAGATGTTTGGGAGAATACAAAAAAAAACTATCTGTATAGCTCAAATCATGACACTGCCATCTTTATCTGGGCTATGATCAGTCAAGTGTAGTGGACCAAAGTAACTTGAGTGGAGGAGAGGGGCTGTATGATGATGCAGTGAGTCTGCAGAGCATTAGGAGGATTAAGAATAGTTAGGAACAAAATCAGAAAGATTTACAGTATTGCTCATGGATCAGAATCAGGTTTATTATCACCGGTATGTGACATGAAATTTGTAACTTACCAGCAGCAGTTCAATGTAATACATAATCTAGCAGAGAGAAAAAAATAAAATAAAACATAATAAATAAACAAGTAAATCAATTATGTATATTGAATAGATGAAAAAAAAGTGTAAAAACAGAAATACTGTATATTTTTTTTAAAGTGAGGTAGTGTCCAAAGCTTCAATGTCCATTTAGGAAGCAGATGGCAGAGGGGAAGAAGCTGTTCCTAAATCGCTCAGTGTGTGCCTTCAGGCTTCTGTACCTCATACCTGATGGGATGCCCTGGGTGCTGGAGGTCCTTAATAATGGATGCTGCCCTTCTGAGACACCACTCCCTAAAGATGTCCTGGGTACTTTGTAGGCTAATGCCAAAGATGGAGCTGACTAGATTTACAACCCTCTGCAGTTCTTTCAGCCCTGTGCAGCAGCCACCCCAGTGATGCAGTCTGTCAGAATGCTGTCCACAGTATATCTATAGAAGTTTTTGAGTGTATTTGTTGACATGCCAAATCTCTTCAAACTCCTAATGAAGTATAGCCGCTGTCTTGCCTTCTTCATATCTACATAGATATGTTTGGACCAGGTTAGATCCTCAGAGATCTTGACATCCAGGAACTTGAAGTGGCTCACTCTCTCCACTTCTGATCCCTTTATGAGGATTGATATGTGTACCTTCGTCTTACCCTTCCTGAAGTCCACAATCAGCTCTTTCGTCTTACTGATGTTGAGTGCCAAGTTGTTGCTGCGGCACTACTCCACTAGTTGGCATATCTCACTCCTGTATGCCCTCTCGTCACCACCTGAGATTCTACCAACAATGGTTGTATCATCAGTAAATTTATACTGGGAATTGAGCTATGCCTAGCCATACAGTCATGTGTATATAGAGAGTAGAGCAGTGGGCTAAGCACACACCCCTGAGGTGCGCCAGTGTTGATTGTCAGTGAGAAGGATATGTTATCACCAATCTAATTGTGGTCTTCAAGTTAGGAAGTCGAGGATCCAATTGCAGAGGGAGGTACAGAGCTCCAGGTTCTGCAACTTCTCAATCAGGATTGTGGGAATGATGGTATTAAATGCTGAGCTATGGTTGATGAACAGCATCCTGACATAGGTGTTTGTGTTGTCCAGGTGGTCTGAAACTGTGAGAAGAGCCATTGAGAGTGCGTCTGCCATTGACCTATTGGGGTGATAGGCAAATTGTAGTGGGTCCAGGTTCTTGCTGAGGCAGGAGTTCAGTCTAGTCTTGATTAACCTCTGAAAGCATTTCATCACTGTCGATGTGAGTGCTGCTGGGCAATAGTCATTAAGGCAGCTCACATTAGGCACTGGTATAATTGTTGCCTTTTTGAAGCAAGTGGCAACTTTTAGCCATAGCAGACTCAAACAGTCACAAAACCGCTTGTTACATCTAACCAAAGAATACCCGCAAATATCTTCTTATTTGGAACTTATCTCCAGTCCAGCAGATTACTGACGCATCATTGTATCTACCTTAAAACAATGTTCAAGTGTAGCAACTTAAGTTCACAAAATGGAGAACTTGGAGTCTCTCTGCATAAAGTGGTTGCCTCCATAGATCACCTCATGGCAGGAACGAGGTCAATTGCTTACATCTGGAGTGTATATTTGTATTTTATTTGGTCCAGTTCATCGATACATTACTGGTACTCATACTGGCAATGATGTCCTGATGTCCATTTATATCTTTATAATATGTTAGCTTTACTCTCTTGGGATTCATTTTACTGACAATTGCTGCTACCTGTCATTGTCACCTACAAGGTAGATATGGATGCAGAGGGCCAACTTTGGTGGCATGAAGTATGTTAGTCTCCTTCAATAGAGACTCCAGTGCTACATAGCTGTGAGGGTTGCTTTATAGTTTTTAGTGTTATTCAAAAGCAATTCAATGGGACTGAAGCATTGATAAGCTTCAATTATTTGAAATTTGAATTAAAGGAAATATAAAAATGTCCAAAACTACAAATTTCAAAATCATTTAATTAAAACAAATTAATTAAAAACATGGAAATTACCTTAATTTAAGATTGTTTAATAAATATCCAGGATATGAGGAAAATGAGATAATCGTTACTTGAGATCTGATACAGCAACAGAAAAACACAATAAAATAAAGAACACAGTAATAAAAAAGATAAATAAATAAGAAAGCTTATATACATCGAATGATTGTATGTTTATAAAGTGATTTTAGGCACAGGAGTGCCTGAACCTAAGGTGACTCTGACAGGAAGTGATAAAGCAGTGGTAGTGGGTTCCCTTATAGTTGGCTATTCACTGCAAGTTTCAAAATCCCTCTCAGAATCAATGGATTTTAAGATGGCCTAGGATCCAAAAGAGGATCCAGAAGGTGGCACAATAGCTTAGCAGGTTGTGTAACACTTTTATTGCACCATTGTCTGTAAGAAGTTTGTATGTTCTCTCTGTGACCACATGGGTTTCCTCTAAATAAAAATTAATGATTCTTCCTAGTGTAAATGATGGAAGTCTCATGTAGTCTTTTGCTGTTGGGCTCATGATGGCTGTAAGAAATCTGTCAGTGAGTTTCCATGCATGTGCAGAAGTCTTTGTCTTGTTACTATTTAAACATTTACATTTGAATGGTTCTGTTTGGAGTCATTGGCTTTAACCAGCAAAGTCAGAGCCAACATTTCAGGTTGATTCAGAATGATTTCCTGCAACCACGGATGTGTAAATATGGTTTTAATTCTGAGAAATTCGGGCCACATTGTTAATTCATACAGGAGTCAAACCAGGTACAGGGCTTTCTTAGAAGCAGAAATTTGCTTTCTCAGCACAGCAAAGCAGCAAAAATCACATTTAAGAATAAATAGTTATACTTAATCAATTGATAATTAAATTATGGTGCTCTTTCTGGATAGTATTCCACCATTTGATGGTTTTACTTTAAAAGGAATGTATGAGAATGGAATGTTATTTAATAACATTCTTAATCTGAGAAAATGTGGTAGATTCAACTGATTTTTTTAGTACATTAGTTTGTTGTGAGCATTTGGTATTAGCCTCTGCATTCAACCATCATGACAAATAATTTTCTTTCAATAAGTTATGATAGAATACTAAAATCTAATGCTTGAAGGCGTGAACATAAGTTTGAACATGCTTGACTGAGCAGCTACAGCTTCAGTTTTGTTCTCATTTTTTAAATTCATTGATGAAATTGCAATCTCATTAGTGTCTTTAAGGCATCCATAACATTATTGTCTTGTGACCTTGCATGTCCCCTCCCTTCATCTTCCATCCACCCATACCTCATTTCCCTCATGCCTGATACAAAATGCAATTTATTGGTAACCTGTGCAATGATCACCTGTTCCATGTGAAGGTGGTGCATAACTGCCACAATATGGTAAGAACCTCTTCTATTACTAAATGGGGTACGGTGAGGTTATTCATGTCAGTGCAAGGAAAATGGGGACAGGACATGTTTCAGTTGTTATGGATGGTTTTTGTACTTGTTTGATGAAGTATGGCTAATAGTTCGTTTGTTGCCTAAAGGTGATGAGTGAATTAAAGGCAAATGGAGTACAGTAAAGAGTATCCCATTTAATTACACACAGATTTCCAACTTAGTGCACAGTGAATCCACCTCATACCAACATACATGCAATTCAAGTTTGCATACATGCAAGAGTAACCTTATTCTAATTTGCAAACGAATAAAATATCTGAACATTGACTTTGTACATTCGAAAATGGCTTTGCAAGAAAGCTGGCAATGGGCTTGAAGTAGTATCAATAGTCCTTTTTATTATGATATGCATCCTGTCTTATTCTTGTGTTTGACTATTCACTGATGTAATTAGAAATTCTTTTCCAGCTGAGCTGAAAGAATTGTCTGTCATTGTGGCTCTCTTTGGAATTAGAGACAGTATTTTATCACATCGTTATCTCATCTCTTGCCCCTTACTGCTGCATGTACAGCAGTTTATGATGAGAAATACATTTTTAGATCTAAGAACAATTCTGTGGTTTTGTTTATATACTTGAATTTTAAATAAATTGCTAATTTCCTTGTTAGCTTTTGAATTCCACTACATTGACACTTTACTAAATATTATGATGTCTTCTTTCCCCCTTGTTGCAATGCATTATGGCAAGCTGTAGTAAATGCTAACATGCATCATGGCTGACAGTCATGAGCTCTACTGTCTAGGCAGCTTCATAATTTAGGTACTCTGTCAAAAACATGCTGCAACAGAGTGGTTGCAAAGGTGATCATTAGAAAGGCTCATTAGCTCAATGTTCTACATTCCAGCAGCCCAATTCTTCTTGTCATTATATAACAGAAGCTGATAGTATTTGCTGACATGGTCATAGGCATGTCTATAGAATGATTAAAAACAGAGATTGTGTTTTCATCACTAGGCAAAAGTAGAAGGTACCTCAAATGTCATGAGAAATACCTTCTGTGTAAGATTGTTCAAGTTCTAATTATTAACAGATTAAGATGTGTAACAGTGACACTTACAAGAATTTTTGAGAATGATTAGAACCTATTTCAGTGACCAAACATGTTGCATCTAGAAGGTAAGAACAGCCAAATAAGATACCACAAGAATAATTACATTAAGTTGATGGCATTATATTATTAACAATAACTTCAGATAGCCACTCAGACTAAACTAAATATAATCCATTAGGAGAAATTTTCACAGAAGTATAAACTGAAAATGATGATATTCTCAGCAAGTTTGGTGGTGTCCGTAGTGGAAAAAGTAGTTATCTTCCACTTCAACTATCTTTATACAGAGGTGCTTTGAATCACTACATAGAGTCATGGAAAAGTACAGCACAGAAACAGGCCTTTCAGCCCATCTGTTCTGTGCTGACCCATTTAAATTGACTATTTGCATGGACCTTCTCCCCTACCATCCATGTACCTATCCAAACTTCCCTTAAACATTGAAATTGTAGTCGTATCCAATGTGCTGGCAGCTCAATCCACACTCTCACAACCCTCTGAGTGAAGAAGTTTCCCCTTAAACTTTTCACCTTCCACCCTTAAACTATGACCTTTAGTTGTAGCCACATCTAACCTCAGTGGAAAAAGTGTGCTTGCATTTTACCTGTACCCTTCATAATTTTGTATACCCATCTAATCTCCCCTCGGTCTTCTATGTTCCAAGAAATAAAGTCTTAACCTATTCAATCTTTCCTCTGTACAGCCCCTACAGTCCTGGCAACCTCCTTTTCTCTCAACTCTTTCAACCTTATTTACATCTTTCATAGAAATCATGAAATAACACTGGTACCTTTGTACCATTCTGAGGCTAAAGTGACCATTTTATGTTTCTTAATCCTTCTTTAACATGTTGAATTGCTGTCCAAGACCTGCTTAAAGGATCTGAAAATCTAGTCAATCTGAATCTATGAAGGAGCAGTGGGTAAAGCTGATTTGGCCAATTTCTCACTTAAAAGTTTTACCTTGCTGAAAACTGCAATGGAAAAAGTTGTACTATCAGCACATCTGACTTCTGAAACTGGAGGAGACAGAGTACTGCACTGCTCTGCCTAGGCCAGGGGTCAGCATCCTTTACCACTGAAAGAGCCACTTGGACCCGTTTCCCACAGAAAAGAAAACACTGGGAGCCGCAAAACCCGTTTGACATTTAAAATGAAATAACACTGCATACAACGTTTTGTTTTGCCTTTATGCTATGTATAAACAAACTATAATGTGTTGTATTTATGAAATTGATGAACTCCTGCAGAGAAAACAAAATTACATTTCTGCATGCAACAAAAACATTTTGAACTCCGAAAAAAAGACGTTGGGTTGAAGGTTACTTTTAAGTAAAATACTCAACGTCTATTTGAGTCCTTCTTGTATTTATGAAAAACGCCAAACTTAAATTTGCCGCCAGCAGCAAACCAAAAATAACGTCAGCCAGCTGTCAACCTGAAAAATAAAAGGACTATTTCACTGAACAATGAAAACATATGAATATACGTAAAATAATAGGCAATTAAAATATTTATCATACTTGTTCAGGTTGACTCACACCTGACAATGCAGTCGTATTCAGTAGGGATGGATCGATGCTTAGGGGAGTGACCGGGAAGGATAATGTGTTTTTTTCCTCTCTGAACTCACATAAGCGTTTCCCAAACGATGTTTGCATTGCGATGATTGCAGAATGTAAATACTCTGAATTTATCATGTCGTGACCTTGTTTGAACTCTCTCAAATTGGGGAAGTGAGACCATGTGCCTTTCTGTAAATCTCTGGCAAGCACTGTCAACTTGCGCTCGAATGCCAAAACATCCTCCAACATGTGCAGGGCTGTACGTCCTTACCCCGTTGAAGAGCTGTGTTCAGCGTGTTCAGGTGCGCTGTCATGTCTACCATGAAGTGTAGCTTTTCCAGCCACTCTGGCTGTTCCAGCTCAGGAAAGGTGAGCCCTTTGCTGCCCAGGAAAGTTTTCACTTCTTCCAGTCACGTGACAAAGCGTTTCAGCACCTCCCCTCTGGACAGCCAGCGATAAAAACACGTTGTAGCGGTGTGCTACACGCAGTCAGTAAACTGCAGTCAAAGATAGCTTTATTCGAACTAAACAGCCTTGCTTTTAAGCCTCCCTCAACCCGCCCCCCATGGGCGCGGATGCTGCAAAAGACACGTACTCACAAACCCTCGTAGGCTATCTCCCTTAGCCTGAACGCTGGCTAATTGTGAGCCGGTTCAGATGTGTCAGGAAATGGGTCGCCACAACGTCTTATTTAGATTGTACAAGATCACCATAATCTTCAAATTTAGATTTACATTTCAAAAACTAACAAACTAACATAAAATACATTTTAATTAAATACTGACCAATTATTTCCCAAAGCAACAGGGAGCCGCAGCACAGACGTAAAAGAGCCACATGTGGCTCCGGAGATGCGGGTTGCCGACCCTAGGCCAACTCAAATGAACTTGGAGCCACTTCCAGTTGAAGACTGCACTTTGAATAAGAAGTGATTCTGGGAGCAGGCATATGCAGATCTCTACTACAGGAGATCTCAGTGAACTGCTGTGAACATTGTGTTTTAATGAATTGCACCCTGCAGAAACAGGCAAAAAAAACAAATTAAATCCACTGTGATCCAATGTTGTTCATTGGAAAAATATGGAGAAATCAGCTAGTCTGAGAAAGATGACCCTTTTTATTTGATTTAATTATTATTTAAATGCTTTTAATTTTTTAATGCATTTGTGTTTGTTAATAATTTAAAATATATCAAGAATGTTTAAACAACACCTGAAAGGATATTGGTGATATCTTTAACAGACTGAGAGTCTTGAGTGTGGGCATCAATTGGGCATTAAAGATGTTGCTTCTGTTCTTGCCAGCTTATATTCCTTTCCCTTCCTCAACTTATTATGGCTTCTTTCCACTTCCTTTTGAGCCCTGATGAAGGGTCTTGGCTTTCAGAGACACTGCCTGACTTACTGAGTTCCTCCAGCATTTTGTGTGCGTTGCTGTTTTAATCTTTAGTAGCAGCTCCTCTTTAATGTTGATTATTTGATAATGGGCATATTTGTGTTTGCTTATTTGATATTTAGAACTTGATGCCAAGCATGTGGCTAATCCATCAAAATAAATATAGCTAACCACAGTAGGGCTATTTATCATTTGTGATGTTAATGGAGAGATTTTTAAGTAAACTTTGCAGATATTGTTGCACAAGATGATTTACATGTTTGTAGCAGTTACCTTGTAGTTTGGAGAGCATTGGTTGGATTCAGGATTGACCATAACTAGCTCTGCAGAGCAAAAAATAATAGTATTAGCTACAAATGAATGAGTGGTAGAACAGCAATCACATTTTCACATTAAGGGATGTCTTCCAATTCACCTTCCTGTTTATTATTGTAAATATATGTTTAAGCATTCAATATAATGCAAGTGATTCATTATTAGTTTTTGTAATTCGTTCTGATGTAAATATGAGCTACTAAAGGTGGAAATATAAAAAGTTAAAGTGAAAATCAAATGGAAAATCATCAACCACTCTCTAAGTAGAAGATTACCTGTTTATTGCTGTGCATTGAAAAATATTTTGGTCGATAGTGAGATGTAGGTTAACCACTTGGGCTCACTGTGAAATTAAACTATAGGATTTGAGATTGCAGATAACTGAAGTTGTTCACTGGAAGTTAATTCCTCATCTGTATATCTTGTTACTTTTTTATTACAGAGGAATCTGTATGTTGAATTGCATATTAGTATGCTGATGTGAGGTTAATTTCAGAATTTATAGCTGAGCTAATATTGACGTTGACCATCTGTGAAAATATAAAATTATATTTTTTACTAAAATATAGCTTGGTGGATGTATTTAATGAAAAATTCTCATCAAATTTTAAGAATAACTATATGGAAACCTTGTCATAGTTGCCATATTTTTCCAGTGTAAAAATGAGAAATTAAGATCTTTTTGTTAGTAGTTTTTTTATACATTTTATACATCGCTACGGATTAAAAAAAAAACCCAGATCAAAATGAAGAACATTAATACAGTGCAAAAATAAACGTACAATAATAATACAAAAAAAGATAATTGAGAAAGCACCCAAGTTGAAGACATGTAAAATTAGTATCCTCCCCAAGCCCCGTAACAAAAAAAGAACTCCAGACCAACCACAACACAATATAGAGAATATATATCAGGCCAATTAAACCCCCAAAACTGTAAATACACTTAGCAACAGAAGATATTAATGCCTACTACCAAAAAAAAAAGGAGCTGAAAGCAAGGGACCGAGAAAAAAACCTTAGTTAAGAGGAAGGTTATGAAAGTACTCAATAAAAGGTCCCCAGACCTTATGGAACGTTATATCCGAATTAAGAACTGAATAATGAATTTTTTCAAGGTCTAAGCAGGACATAATATCGTTAAGTCATTGAGCATGCGTGGGCGGGGCAACATCTCTCCATCTAAGGAGGATTAAACATCTAGCCAGGAGAGAAGCAAAAGATGCTATTCGACACTTAGTCGAACTCAGACGTAAATCTGTCTCACCCAAAAAACTGAACAAAGCAATTAAAGGGTTAGGTTCTAGGTGGTGATTCAGAATATATGATAACGTTATGAAGACATCTTTCCAAAATTTCTCCAAGCTAGGACAAAACCAGTACATATGAATGAGAGAGGCCTCACCCCTTTGCATTTATCACAAAGAGGACTAATATTAGGGTAAAATCGAGATAGTTTAGATTTGGACATATGGGCTCTATGAACAATCTTAAACTGTAAAAGGCAATGGCGAGCACAAAGAGAGGTTGAATTAACCGATTTGAGAATCGAGTCCCAAGTCTCATCAGATAAGGAGGTATTTAAGTCATGTTCCCAAGCCATTTTAATTTTATCCACAGGGGTACATCGTAAGGCTGCTAATTTATCACGAATAAATGATATTAAACCTTTACCTAGTGGATTAATAGAAAGAAATAAATCCATAACATTTTTCTCAGGCATTTCAGGGAAGTTAGGCATTAAAGGATTAATAAAGTGTCTAATTTGGAGATATCTAAAAAAATGAGCATTGGACTTAGCAGAGAGCTGTCGAAAAGATGTGAAGCGATTATCAATAAAAAGATTTTCAAAATGTCTAATGCCCTTCCTATAACAATCATGGAATGCTGAATCATACGTAGTAGGTAAAAAAAGGTGATTATGTAAGATAGGGCTAGAAAAGGAAAAACCATGGAAACCATAAAATTTCCTAAACTGAGCCCATATACGCAAAGTGTGTCTAACAAGTGGATTAACAATTAATCTGGACAAACTATGAGGGAGTACAGAGCCAAGAAGTGCAGAAATAGATAGATCTTTAGTGGAACTCAACTCCATTGCCACCCAATTAGGGCACTCGGGTTGGTCATGGAAAAAAGACCAAACGGTAGCACAATGTATACTGGCTGCCCAATAATATAAACCAGGGGTCGGCAACCTTTACCACTGAGAGCCATTTGGACCCGTTTCACACAGAAAAGAAAACACTGGGAGCCACAAAACACGTTTGACATTTAAAACGAAATAACACTGCATACAACGTTTTTTTGCCTTTATGCTATTTATAAACAAACTATAATGTGTTGCATTTATGAAATCGATGAACTCCTGCAGAGAAAACAAAATTACATTTCTGCATGCAACAAAAACATTTTGAACTCTGAAAAAAAGACGTTGGTTGAAGGTTACTTTTAAGTAAAATACTCAACGTCTATTTGAGTCCTTCTTGTATTTATGAAAAACGCCGAACTTAAATTGTCCACCAGCAGCAAACCAAAAATAACGTCAGCCAGCTGTCAACCTGAAAAATAAGAGGACTATTTCGCTGAACAATGAAAAAATATGAATATACGTAAAATAATAGGCAATTAAAATATTTATCATAGTTGGTTAATGGGATTTCTGCTCCTGGACCTCAGCGCACAGCGTCTGCACATCAGGGCTGTATGATGTCACCTTCATCTTTACACAGGATCGCGAGCTGTCATCTGTGAGGCATGCGCGATGTTTGTTTTTAATAAAGTTCATGTTGGAGAACACCTGCTCACATACATATGTGGATCCAAAGATCGACAGAACTCCAAGCACATACTTTTTAATGTTTACGTAAATGTCGGGGTTAGCATTCCATGTTTCGAACACAAGTTTGTCCAGTTTGGGGAGGTTTTCTATATCACTCCATTTGTGATTCTGAGCAAGAACAGCCTTCTGACGGGCAACATCTTCAAGGTCTGCTGTCAAGCGTCTAAACTTGGACACCCATATGTCTTTGTCGGCTATGTCAGCCAGTTCCATCTCAAGATCAGGTTGACTCACACCTGCCAATGCAGTCGTATTCCATAGGGATGGATCGATGCTTAAGGGAGTGACCCTGAAGGATAATGTGTTTTTTTTTCCTCTCTGAACTCACCGAAGCATTTCCCAAACGATGTTTGCATTGCGATGATTGCAAAATGTAAATACTCCGAATTTATCATGTCGTGAGCTTGCTTGAACTCTCTCAAATTGGGGAAGTGAGACAATGGGCCTTTCTGTAAATCTCTGGCAAGCACTGTCAACTTGCGCTGGAATGCCAAAACATCCTCCAACATGTGCAGGGCTGTACGTCCTTACCCCGTTGAAGAGCTGTGTTCAGCGTGTTTAGGTGCGCTGTCATGTCTACCATGAAGTGTAGTTTTTCCAGCCACTCTGGCTGTTCCAGCTCAGGAAAGGTGAGCCCTTTGCTGCCCAGGAAAGTTTTCACTTCTTCCAGACACACGACAAAGCGTTTCAGCACCTCCCCTCTGGACAGCCACCGGACTTTGTTGTGCAGCAGGAGATCAGAATATGCGCTTTCCAGCTCGTCCAGTAACAAACGGAATTGACGGTGGTTTAAACTTTTTGCCATTATTTTATTGACAATCTGAATGACGACATCCAGTAATTCTGTGCATTCCGGAGGGAATGTTTGAGCGCACAGTGCCTCTTGGTGCAAGATGCAGTGAAAAGTCAGCAGCTTTCTGTCCAGCGACTTCTGCAGTAAAGCCACAAATCCCTTGTGCGCTGCTGTCATACTTGGTGCCCCATCAGTAGCTACTGACACCAGGTGGTGGTCTTTATTCCTTTGGCTCTTAAACAATTCAAGACATCCTCACAGATGTCCTCTCCTCGTGTTTGGCCTTTTAGAGGTATCAACTCAATCATTTCTTCCTGTGGCCCGGCAGAGTTTACATACCGGCAGAACAATGATATTTGTTCAATATCACCTTTGTCTTTAGACTTGTCACAGGTAATCGAGTAGGCCACAGCTGAATTGATGTCTTTAATTTGCTGTCTTGTGATTTCTTCTGCCATTTTTATGGTTCTGTCTTTGACAGTCTTTGCAGAGAGATTCATATCCCTGATTTTCTGCACAATTTCTCTCTTGTTTTTAAAGTCCGTGAATAGATGTTAAGAAATCTTAATGAAAGATTCTTTTATATATTCACCATCTGTAAACTGCTTCCCTTGCCTGACTTTCCTGAGCGGCAACAAAACTAGCATATGTAGTTGATTTTCCAGACTTCATACACTTCTTGAAATGATTTTTGCTCAGATCAACCTTCCGCATCAGTTCCGAAACGCTTTTGTCTCTCATCTCCATCCGGATGTTTTTGAGCAAAGGCTGCGTGTTTATCCTGGAAATGTCTTGCGATATTTGACTTTTTGTTGTTTGCTAGTTTCTCATTGCATATTAATCATCCCAGTAAACCAGCCTCGTCAGCAGTGACAGCAAATGAATCTGCCCACATATAATTAAACGTTCTGTTTTCTTCAGTCACTTTTCTTTTTTTTTAGAATTCTCCATAGTTAGCTTACATTGGATCGAAAAATTAAAGAAATCGCGCACTGGCGGGTGTCAGGCATTGGCAGTGGTGACGTATATTAATAGCGAAAAAAACACATTTTATTTAGATTGTACAAGATCACCATAATCTTCAAATTTAGAATTACATTTCAAAAACTAACAAACTAACATAAAATATATTTTAATTAAATACTTGTCATTTATTTTCCAAAGCCACAGGGAGCCGCAGCACAGAGATGAAAGAGTCGCATGCGGGTCCGGAGCCGCGGGTTGCCGACCCCTGATATAAACGAAAGTTAGGTAAAGCCATGCCACCCTCTTTTTTAGATTTTTGGAGATAAACTTTATTAATTCTAGAGTGCTTATTCTTCCACAGATATGACTAAATAATAGAGTCTAAGGAATCAAAAAAAGATTTAGGAATAAAAATTGGGATTGATTTAAATAAATATAAAAGTTTAGGGAGAACATACATTTTAACAACATTAATACGACCTACCAAAGACATAGACAGAGGTGACCATTGTAACAGACTCTGTTTTGTAGTATTTGAAAGATTGGCAAAATTTTCACGAAAAAGATCTTTAAACTTCCTTGTGACTGTAATCCCAAGATAAGTAAATTGATTATGAACTACTTTAAAAGGGAGATCACGGAATGCTAATTCTTGTGCTTCTTTATTAATTGGGAAAAGTTCATTCTTATGTAAATTAAGTTTATAGCCAGAAAACTGGCTAAACTGATCAAGAAGTGAAAACATTGGAGGTAAGGATGTAGATGGATTTGAAAGAAAAAGTAATAAGTCATCAGCATAAAGAGAAACTTTATGCTCAACACCCCCTCTCCAAATCCCGGTCAATTCAGGACAATTTTGAAATGCTATCGCCAAAGGCTCTATAGCCAAATCAAAGAGAAAGGGACTTATAGGGCATCCCTGACGGGTGCCACGTTTGAGGTTAAATAACTGGGATTTCTGAAAATTATTCAAAACAGAGACAGTAGGACACAGATACAGCAATTTGATCCAAGAGATAAAACTTTGACCGAGGTCAAATTTTTCTAAAACTGCAAAAAGGTAGTTCCACTCTATACGATCAAATGCTTTCTCCGCATCAAGGGAAATAACACACTCAGGAATCCCAGTTGGAGGTGAATATAAAATGTTAAATAAATGCCGAATGTTAAAAAAAGGAAGACGGTTTTTAATAAAGCCAGTTTGATCCTCAGAAATAATAGAGGGAATAACAGTTTCCAATCTATAAGCCAAAACTTTGGCCAAGATTTTAACATCAATATTAAGCAAAGAAATCGGCCTATACGAGGAACACACTGTTGGGTCTTTACCCTTTTTTAATAAAAGAATAATAGATGCCTCATTAAAAGAGGGTGGCAATTTGCCGTAATTAAATGAATCAGATAATATTGAGAATAACTGAGGAGAAAGAATGAAGAGAATGATTTATAAAATTCTATGGGGAACCCATCAGGTCCAGGAGATTTCCCGGAAGACAATGCAGAAATTGCAAAAGATATTTCTTCTGATGATATAGGCGCATTAAGTTTAACTTTAAAATCAGATGAAAGTGAAGGAATATTCAGATTATTTAAAAAATGATCAACACGGATATTCTCATTCAGAGATTCAGAGGAATAAAGTCGAGAATAAAAATTTTTAAATGCGTCATTGATTTCTAAGTGATCCAATGTAAAGTCTCCATTCTCCTTCCGGATCTTTGTAATATGTTGTTTGGCTTTGGAACGCCTCAGCTGTTTGGCTAGAAATTTACCAGATTTGTCACCATGAATATAAAAGCAACTCTTACTTTCAAGAAGTTGGCGTTCGATTGGTTGAGTAGACAAAAGATTAAACTTAGTTTGAAGTTGTACACGCTTCTTGTATAATTCAGGATTCTTAGTTTGAGCATACAATTGATCCAATTCCTTAATCTGATTAATGAGGTCTAATCGATCTGCACAGGACTTTCTATTAAGATTTGCTGTATAGGAGATTATTTGACCCCTCAACTATCCTTTCATGGCATCCCAGACAATCTGGGATGACATTTCAGATGATGTATTGGTGTTAAAATAAAAGGTTATCTGATCCTTAATAAATTTTAGAAAATCATCATCTGATAATAAAATTGAGTCAAAACGCCAGTGTTTATTCCTCTGAGGGAGACCAGGAAAATTTAAAGACAAAGTTATTGGGGCATGGTCAGAAATCAGTATACTCTGATAATCACAAGAATAGACCAATGGAATAAGTTGATTATCGAGTAAAAAGTAGTCAATTCTAGTAAAGGTATGGTGAACATGTGAAAAAAAAGAATAATCTCTCTCAGTAGGATGAAGGAAACGCCATGTATCAGAGATAACCATAATTAGAGAGAAAAGATTGAATAGCTAAGGCAGATTTAGTAGGTAGTCTAGTAACAGAGGACGACCAATCCAAATTAGGATCTAACCAACAATTGAAATCGCCACCCAGTATAAGAGAGTATGAGTTTAAATCTGGTAGTAAGGAGAAAAAACGTTCAAAAAAATTAACATCATCAAAATTGGGAGCATACAGGTATGCTAGTACAACTTTAGTATTATATAATTTACCAGAAACAATAATAAAATGACCATTTATATCAGGTATCTTATTATGGAGTTCAAAAGGAATATTTGAGTTAATAAGGATGGAGACCCCTCTAGCTTTGGCGGCAAAGGATGAATGAAAATGCTGACCTGCCCACTTTGACAAAAGCCGAGAATTATCAAAGCTACGAATATGAGTTTCTTGAAGGCAAGCAATGTCAGCTTTGAGTTGTTTAATATGTGAGAAGACCTTCCTTCTTTTATCAGGATGATTCAATCCCTTTACATTCGAACTCACAAGTTTAAGTGTATTAACCATTATCAATTGTTAGTACATAGAAGGCAGCAGTCATATAAAAAATCAAGCAGTACAATAACTGTCTGGGAGCAAAAATGTAAACATAGATCCGTAGAATCAAAACAGAGACATGTCCTGAATAACAAAGGAAAACAAAAGAAACAGTGAGTAGTGTTGGAACTGGAGAATCCACCCCATCCTCGCAACCCAAAACTAGACGGCTACCTAAAAAAGCAGCTAGCTCTACTAAAAAAATTAACCCAAGTATGACTTCTAGTTCTGTGTCGTTAACAAAAGTTCTGTATAAATACTATAGCAAATAATAACTAATTTATGCACTAGAAAACAGAATTATGAATAGGAACAACTTCAACAGAAGTATAAAACTTAATACAAAGAAAATCAGAAGAAAACTAAAACTAACCTACCCGCAAATAATTAGAAAAGATTAAAAGAAAAGGAAAAAAAAGGGAGGGAGAAAAGGGGGAAATTATAAATTCAAAGAGAGCACTTATCAACCATTTACAGAAAAAAAAGCAAAACAAAAACTATGAATCAACCAACAGGGAGGCCTTCAATAAAAACTCCAAACCTCCAAAACAAGTTAAAGTTAATTGTAGATACCTATAGATAAAGTTATACAAAAATAAAATAGATTACACAAGTACAATCCAGAAATCCGCAGGGAAACATTAAACTTAGATTATCTATTTAGAAAAAACGCACCAAGTCCCGGGAGAGATTGACTACAGCCTTTCAGAGACTACAGACTTTCAATAGATAATGTCTGAATTATTCAAGTAAAGTCTGAGTTCGGAAAAAATAGCTTTACTTCGAGAAGTACTTATCAACCATTTTAGAAGGTCAGGCCGGTTCCGAAGAAGACGGGGTGGCCGGAAGACTTCCAACAAATGCCTCAGCCTCCTTCACTCATTTAAACCACTTATAATCTCCAGTAGTAAGCGTAATTCGAAGATCGGTTGGATTTCGGAGAGAGGGTCTGAATCCGCGATCAAAAAGCACTTTCATTACACCTTTAAACTCAGCACGCATCTTCAGAACCTGGGGGGCATAATCCTCCACAAAACGAATGACCGTATTTTGAAAAGCAAAAGTACCTCTGCAGCGTGCCTCCATAATCAAATGGTTTTTCACCTGGTATTGATGAAAGCACAAAATTACCGGCCGTGGACGGGAACCCAGAGTTGCACGAGGATCATACATCCTGTGAGCCCTTTCAAGCTCAGGTGGAGTCGGAAGAAATTCTTTCCCAAAAATCTCACAGAGAAAATCAGAAAAAAATTCAACGGGAGAGCCCTTTTCGGTGGCCTCTGGCAAACCAAGAATTCGTAGATTGCAACGTCTGCTCCGGTTTTCAAGATCCACCATTTTGGAAAAAAGTTTACTGTTCTTCTCCTCTAGGTTGGAGCAGAGAGTTTCAAGATATTGAACATGGCGTTTTAAATCTTCAGAAGTTGAGTCAATGTGAGATAAATGTTCAGCATGTTCATCCACTCTAGCATTGATCTGATCCAATTTGAAATCCAGCTGGTTGAAAGAAGTTGTAAATCCATTTCTAATATCCATTAAAATATCTTGTCGATGTTGTTCCAAAACAGTGAGAATGTCAGCCAGCAAAGCCGTAGAACTTTCCTTTTTCCCGGTTTTAGTACTTTTGGTAGCCATTATAAGACAGATGTGTTCGCAGGCAGGTAAAAGAGAACTAATAAAATACCTAACTAAGGTTTAAGAAGGGAGACATATAGTGCAAAGATAGGAAGAATGACGGAGCAAAAGTTCGGAGCAACTAAACAATCGCCATCTTACCGGAAGTCCCCGAAATTAAGATCTTAAAAAGTAATTTCTGGAAAATATAGCTAGCACTCACTGAACTATTTGAGCAGTTCCATGCAATGTTAGGGATATGAATTTAGACAGACAGACATACTTTATTGATCCTGAGGGAAATTGGGTTTCGTTACAGTTGCACTAACCAAGAATAGTGTAGAAATATAACAATATAAAACCATAAATAATTAAATAATAATAAGTAAATTATGCCAAGTGGAAATAAGTCCAGGACCAGTCTATTGGCTCAGGGTGTCTGACACTCTGAAGGAGGAGTTGTAAAGTTTGATGGCCACAGGCAGGAATGACTTCCTATGACGCTCAGTGTTGCATCTCGGTGGAATGAGTCTCTGGCTGAATGAACTCCTATGCCTAACCAGTACATTATGGAGTGGATGGGAGACATTGTCCAAGATGGCATGCAACTTGGACAGCATCCTCTTTCCGACTTTGTAGAGTGTGACTTTTCATGTTACAATGAAAGTGAAAACATTATCTATGAAAAGGTGTCAAAATAAGAAACAACCCAATGGGTAAAGGGGCGGGGGGAACAGTTAAAATTGAGGATCCTCTCACATTTGTTACGTTACTTCTGTTATTTAGAATACTGTTTTTTGGAAATGAAAGCAGCAGTGAAGCAAACTATTTTAAGTCAAGTTTCCAATAACATGAAGTAAGTTCAAATAAGTACAGATAAAATGTAACAAATTTGAGTTGACATGCATTACCTTGAGGTCTGGAAGACCAAGAAAACTTTCCTTTCTTTCTTTTTCAATCTTTTTATTAAATTTCATATATAAAAAAAAAACAACACAAAATAATGAATAGATTACAGATTCAATAAACTTGAGATTACATTAGTAATAGGATAATAATATCCTATTAAAACATCCATCAACAAAAGGTGCATAAATCAATCAAGTCTATGTAAATATATATGAAAAACAAAAATAATCGTCGAAAAAAGAGAAAAAAAAAAAATTGAAATTATATATGAGAAAAAATATATAATGAAAAAAAATACTAAACTAACACTAACATGGGCAATAATAACACTTTATAAATATATAAAGGTGTCAAGAAAAGAACTCCAGAACTCCATACCTGAACAAGTATAAGTAGAGAAAAGGATCTGAAATAAGCCAAATTAATTCATATGAAAGTGTCGAATAAATGGTCCCCAGGTTTCTTCAAATTTAATTGAAGAATCAAAGATAGTGCTTCTGATTTTTTCCAAACTCAAATAAGAAATAGTTTGGGAGAACCACTGAAATGTAGTAGGAGGATTTACTTCTTTCCAGTTTTGTAATATAGACCTTCTGGCAATTAATGTTACAAAGGCAATCATTCGTCTGATTGAAGGGGAAAGTTGATTGCCATCTTCATTTGGTATACCGAAAATTGCAGTAATAAAATGGGGTTGTAAATCGATATTCCATACTGAGGAAATGACATCAAAAATGTCCTTCCAATAGTTATGTAAAGTGGGACATGTCCAAAACATGTGAGTCAATGAAGCCACTTCTAAGTGACATCTGTCACATTGAGGATTGATATGCGAATAAAATCGGGCAAGTTTATCTTTAGACATATAAGCTCTATGTACAATTTTAAATTGTATTAAAGCATGTTTAGCACAAATAGAGGAGGAATTAACCATTTGTAAAATTTTTTCCCATTTATCTGTTGATATATTACATCGAAGTTCTTTTTCCCATTCTTGTCTAATTCTATCCGATATTTCTGGCTGTATCTTCATAATCATGTTATAAATAAAAGCTACTAATCCCTTCTGACAAGGATTAAAAGTAAAAATCAAATCTGAAAAATCCGATAGAGTTGAATTAGGAAAAGATGGAAGAATTTTATGTAAGAAATTTCTAATTTGTAAGTATCTAAAAAAATTAGATTTAGGTAATTCAAATTTGTTGGATAGTTGATCAAAGGACATCAAAGTACCTTCAAAAAAAAGATCACGAAAACATTTTATACCTTTCCTTTTCCATATACTAAAAGCTTGATCTGTCAATGAAGGTTTAAAAAAAAAATTACATAAAATAGGGCTGTCCAAAGCAAAGTTTTTCAGATTAAAGAATTTGCGAAATTGAAACCAAATTCGTAGTGTATGTTTAACAACAGGGTTAGATATCTGTTTATTGAATTTGGCTAAATCAATAGGAAGAAAAGAACCAAGAACGGAAAATATAGAATATCCCTTAACCTCACTACATTCCAAATTTACCCACTGTGGGCACACAGGTGAATCCAAATCTAGTTTCCAGTACATTAGGTTACGAATATTATTCGCCCAATAATAAAATCTAAAGTTAGGTAAAGCTAGACCACCATCTTTTTTAGACTTTTGTAATTGCCTTTTGCTTAACCTAGGATTTTTATTTTGCCAAACAAATGAGGAAATCTTTGAATCAATATTATCAAAAAAAGATTTAGGAATAAAAATTGGTAAAGCTTGGAATAAATATAAAAATTTCGGTAAAATCATCATTTTAATAGCATTAATCCGACCAACTAATGATAAAAATAAGGGAGACCATC
The DNA here is from genome assembly GCF_030144855.1 of Hypanus sabinus. Lineage (NCBI taxonomy): Eukaryota > Metazoa > Chordata > Chondrichthyes > Myliobatiformes > Dasyatidae > Hypanus > Hypanus sabinus. The sequence goes on along the minus strand of NC_082726.1, from coordinate 43,374,987 downwards.
TAGTAGTAAGTTGCTGAATTTGATGAAGCATAGGTAAAAAATTCAGTCCAAATAAATCTTTATATTTCTTGGTGATTTTTATACCTAAATAGATAAAGTTATCAGTAACAACTTTAAATGGCATCCTATCACTCAATAAAGTTTGCGCGTTTAAAGGGAATAACTCACTCTTATCTAAGTTTAACTTATAACCAGAAAAACTACCAAATTGAGCCAACAAGGATAAAATAGCAGGAATAGACCTACTAGGATTAGAAATATATAACAACAAATCATCAGCATAAAGCGATAATTTGTATAACTTCTCATTACGGGTAATACCAAAAATATTAGGAGACTCACGAATAGCAATAGCTAAAGGTTCTAATGCAATATTAAATAATAAAGGACTTAAAGGACAACCTTGTCTCGTACCACGAGATAATTGAAAAAAAGAGGATCTATAATTATTTGTAAGAACAGAAGCAACAGGTTTATAATATATTAATTTAATCCATGATATAAAATTAGGACTAAAATTAAAGTTTCTCAATGCATTAAATAAATATGTCCATTCAACTCTATCAAAGGCTTTTTCAGCATCTAATGAGATAACACATTCTGGGGTTGTAGGTGATGAAGTATAAATTATGTTAATCAATTTTCTAATATTAAAAAAGGAATATCGATTCCTAATAAAACCAGTTTGATCTTCTGAAATAATCTGTGGTAATACCTTTTCTAATCTAATGGCTAAAATTTTTGTAAGAATCTTAGAGTCTACATTTAATAATGATATAGGGCGATAAGATGCACATAAGGTAGGATCTTTATCTTTTTTAAGAATTAGAGAGATAGTAGCTTCATAAAACGATTGAGGTAATCTCTTCTTAACAAACGCATCATTAAAGATTTCACATAGCCAAGGAGAAAGCAATAAAGAAAAAGTTTTAAAAAATTCTACAATAAAACCATCAGGACCAGGAGCTTTCCCTGAATTCATTGATGAGATAGCCTCTCTTATTTCATCCATAGAAATAGGAGCATCAAGCAAGCTACAATCTTCATCTATCAGTTTAGGAATATTCAAATTATTAAAAAAATTATCCATCGTAAACCGGTCACCGTCAAATTCTGATTGATATAAAGATTTATAAAAATCTTGAAAAGTGTTATTGATTTCTTTATAATCAGTAGTTAAATTACCGTCTTGTTTACGAATTTTAATAATTTGTCGCTTAGTCGAAATAGCTTTTAATTGATTAGCTAACAATTTACCAGTTCGATCACTATGAATATAAAATTGAGCCCTAGTCTTAATTAATTGATTCTCAATTGAAGAAGATAATAATAAACTATGTTCCATTTGAAGCTCAACTCTCTTCTTATAAAGTTCTTTGGTAGGAGTAACGGAATAAATCTTATCAATTTCTTTAATTTTATCCACCAATAAAGCTATATCTGAATATCTTTGTTTTCTTTTACCAGCGGAATATGAAATAATTTGTCCACGAATAAAAGCCTTGAAAGAGTCCCAAAGTATTCCTTTATCAATCTCTTCATTATAGTTTGTTGAAAAAAATAAGTCAATTTGTTGTTTTATGAAGGTAATAAATTCTGGATCTTGAAGTAAAGTAGCATTAAGTCTCCAAGATCTAGTATTGATAGAAGAATCCGAAATCTTGATAGATAACTTCAGAGGCGCATGATCCGAAATAGCAATAGAATCATATTTACAATCAATAACATCTGTTAATAAACGATGATCAATAAGAAAGTAATCAATTCTAGAATAACTATGATATACATGTGAAAAAAATGAAAATTCTTTACCTTTAGGGTTCAAAAACCGCCATATTTCAGTAATTCCAGAATCAACCATAAAAGAATTAATAAGTAAAGCTGATCTATTCGGAAGAGTTCGAATAGGTTTAGATCTATCCATCGAAGGATTCAAACAACAATTAAAGTCTCCACCCATAATCAACATATATTCATTCAAATTAGGAAGAGAAGTAAATAACCGTTTAAAAAATTCAGGACAATCAAAGTTTGGAGCATAAATATTAACTAAAACAACTTTCCGATTAAAAAGTGAACCAGTTATCAACAAAAATCTACCCTGTGGATCAGAAATAATTTCATAATGTGTAAACGAAATTGAGGCGTCTATAAAAATAGACACACCCCTAATTTTAGCGGTACAATTTGAGTGAAATTGTTGACCTTTCCAGAACCTAAAAAAACGTTGATTATCCTCCCTCCTAATGTGGGTCTCCTGTGCAAAAATAATATTAGCGTTCAATCTATGGAATACTTTAAATATTTTTTTACGTTTAATCGGATGATTTAAACCATTAGTATTCCACGAGATAAAGTTAATAGATTTATCCATCATACCAATATTAATTGTGTGTATCATAAAAGGTTAAAAAAACACATAACCCACAATTTAGGAAGAAGGAAAATTGATTCAGGAGCAACCGGAGATCCTGACACCTCAACAATATTAACAATTTAAAGTCAGCCCATAAACTAAAAGCAAAAAAATAAAAAGCAAAAGCATGAAAAAAGATCCCTCCCCCCTCCCCCCACCCTTTGAAAGAAAGCCAAGCGGCAGGCGCATAAACTAATACTAATATTACCCCCATTTCAAGATGGCAGCTCCATAAGAAAATTTTTTAAGAAAAAACTATATAACACCCCAATTAAAATATAGAGTTGCAAAAAAAAAATATATATATATATATATACCTACATATATATATATATATATACATACACATACACATACACACCCATATCAGACAAATCAAAAAAAAACTAAAATAGTAAAACCAGAAAGATCATTAATAAAAAAAAATGCACATTAAAGTTTAAAAATGTGATACACCTTTAAAAAAGAATTTCCATATTCAGATACAAAGATGACGTTTCACAAGCCAAGACTTATGGGAAGAAGAAACGACATTTTGAGAAAGCCATATTACAAAATATGAATATAAATTCAGCAATCTAATGAGAAAATATAGTAAAAAAAGTTATCAAAATAGAATATTTTTATATAAAAAAAAAGATTTAATAGACACTACAACATATTTAAAAAAAAACTAAAGAAAAAGAATTCAAAACCTTTGTTCCATTTCTAAATACAGGCAAGCAAATAAAAAGTAAAGACTTATGGGAAGAAGAAACGACATTTTGAAAAAAATAATTCATTATTACAAAATACAAACGTATATAAAAAAAGGATATTATAAAGATTAAAACAGCATCTATAAGCAATAATAATAGTAAAAAAAAAGACCCAGACCCATAGTTCAAAATAAGAAGTTATAACCCAACTTCCAGGGTTAAAACTTAAAATGAAATAACATCCTCTCTCCAAAAAAAAAATCTTCAATGTAACTCATAGTTCAAGTTGCACTAGAGGATCGATATTCTTCAACAAATTTCTTCGCTTCTTCAGGAGTGATAAAAAAGTGTAGACTGTTGTCGGGCAGCACCATTCTAAGTTTCGCTGGATACATTAAAGCTTGTTTAAAACCAAACGAATGAATCTCTGCCATCACTGGTTTAAAAGCGATCCTGGCTTTCATAACTTCATACGAATAGTCTTCAACTATTCGAAATGAATAATTTCTGTAGGAGATCATACCTTTTTTACGAGCTAATCGAATTAGAAGCTCTTTCTCACGAGGATAATGAAGGCGAACAATCACCGCTCGTGGTTTATCAGACACAGACGAAAGCCTCGCAACTCTATGAGCGCGGTCAATAACAGGTTCATTTTTCAAACCTTCACCACCGAAAATTTCCCACAGTAATTTAGAGAAAAATTCAGTTAAATCACCGGACTCAACTTTTTCGGGAATTCCGATGATGCGCAAATTCTGTCTGCGAGAACGATTTTCAAGATCAGTAATTTTAAACTTGTACTGATCTAAAGTTTTAGCAGTCGACTCTATCTTCTTCTCTAACACTTCAATTGTACGTGCTTTTTCACAAATTGATTGTTCAAGAGTCGTGATCTTATTTCCATGCTGTTGAACCTCTAACGCCTGCGACTGAAACTTAGTTTCAAGCGATTTAACAACTCCTTCAAGATCGGATATTCTCGAAGTAATCCTCCTTTCCAAACTTAACAGTTTACTGTCCAATTTACCTTCTAGTCTGCCTTCCAGAGCCGCAAATTTAGCATCCAGTTTATTGTCCAATTTACTTTCCATAGCCGCAAATTTAACATCCAGTTTAGTGTCCAAAAGACCAACAATTGCGTCGATGGATAAAGGATCCTTAGCCGATTTCTTACTTGTAGCCATTTTAGGTTTGACAAGATTAGATCAACTATTATTTTAGGAAAAAAGGGTCAATCAAAGGTAGCAACTCATATGATTAAGTTCGAAAAGGTCTAATTAAAGGGTGATTATAGTTAAAAAAATAAAGAGCGCCTAAAAGGCAGATGCTTACGTCGCCATCTTGAAACTCCACCCCGAAAACTTTCCAAGAGAACTGCTCGTACGATTGCTAGAAAGGCAAATCAAAACTCTCGTTTGACTGCAAAAGCCCTTCAAGAAGATTTAGCAGACTCTGGAGTGGTGGTGCACTGTTCTACTTTGCAGCGACACCAGCACAAATGTGACCTTCATGGAAGAGTCATCCGAAGAAAAGCTTTCCTGCGTCCTCACCACAAAATTCAGCATCAGAAGTTTGCAAAGGAACATCTAAACAAGCGTGATGCATTTTGGAAACAAGTCCTGTGGACTGATGAGGTTAAAATAGAACTTCTTGGCTGCAGTGAGCAAAGATATGTTTGGAGAAAAAAAGGGTGCAGAATTTCATGAAAAGAACACCTCTGTAACTTTTAAGCACTGGGGGTGGATCAGTCATGTTTTGGGCTTGTGTTGCAGTCAGTGGCACGGAGAACATTTAACTGGTAGAGGGAAGAATGAATTCAATTAAATACCAGCAATTTCTGAAAGCAAACATCATACTGTCTGTGGGGAAAAAAAAAGCTGAAGATGAAAAGAGGATGACTTCTACAACAGGATAATGATCCTAAATACACCTCAAAATCCACATTGGACTATCTCAAGAGGCGCAAGCTGAAGGTTTTGCCATGGCCCTCACAGTCCCCTGACCTGAACATCATCGAAAATCTATGGACCGACCTCAAAAGAGCAGTGTATGCAAGACAGCCCAAGAATCTCACAGAACTAGAAGCCTTTTGCAAGGAAGAATGGGTGAAAATCCCCCAAACAAGAATTGAAAGACTCTTAGCTGGCTATTGAAAGCGCTTACAAGCTGTGATACTTGCCAAAGGGGGTGTTACTAAGTTCTGACCATGCAGGGTGCTCAAACTTTTGCTTTTGGTCCTTTTCCTTTTTTTTATTTTGAAATTGTAAAAGATGGAAATAAAAAAAAAAGTAATCTTGGTTAAAATATTAAAGAAATATGTCATCTTTAACTTTATGCATTTTGGAAATCAGGTCATCTTTTACTTACTTAGCTATTCACAGTAACAGAAATTTTGACCTGGGGTGCCCAAACTTTTGCATGCCACTATACATCTCAGTGTGTTTAGTTTCTTGTTATGTACATCTGTTAGGGTGCATTGAGAAATAATGATTAGGAGCAGGAAGATTTAATTCAGCATGCCATGGTAGCTGCTGCATTTTGGGATTGATTCAGTGGTGTTCATACAAGGCCACTGAAACCTACATAATAGTTCATCCTTATTTTAGTGCATAGATTATTTATGTACAACAATTGTATTTGTGGTGCATAATCTGAAACTGACGGAATATGAAGATGTGTAATGTATTTTTGCTCACAAGGAACAGAAAATGTTACACTTTCTAGGCTGAAAAACTGTTCATATTGAAAACTAATTTATTCATTTCTTTACAGTTTGATATTGTCTTTACAATGAGTAAATGCTCACAATAGTGCATTAATTAGATAGTATTGGCAGATGAAAGCATAAAGGTTATTAGGTAAAAATGAGAAATAATTTCCTGCAAATTACAGTAAACTTTGAATAAGCTTTACTAATGTCAGCAATATCCAGTCATTATTGTAACTATGGCAATGCAATGGTGTTCTGAGTTGTCAACAGAAGCAAAGCATATTGTAAATACCATACAATCAACACAACTTTTAATTATCAGCATAATTAAGTAGAATCTGAAATAGCTCTGGCCATACTTTTATCTTCACAATTGGTGTACAAGAGTCTGCACTTGTATTAGTTAAATTTTTACATCTAAATACCAAATAACATCAGTTGACTACTCACAAAAGAGACCATATTATTTGGCACAATGTACTTCTGTTGTACCAAAAACAAAATTGGATAAAATATTTACATCTATTACAGAAATCATATACATGACACCGAATTCTATCTTTGCCATGTTCCCTTAATATCAGTTTGAATGTGGAAATCTAAATAATTTGAAAAGTAAGTGTCATATGATAACAGGGCTTTTTTTGCCTTCTGGAAAATGGTCATGGATTCTATTAAGGTTTGGATTTTTTTTATACCAAAATTTTATTCTGTAGAATGCAATTCTATTTTGGGCATTCTAGATTAAATATTCTGAATCAAAATAAGATAAATGAATGAGCAATAAAACAACATCAAGCAGGTAGTTCACAGGGAAAACTATTTTGCCTTGTGCTGAAAAAGAATTGGAACACAATTTTACTTTCTCCTTACCCAACTGAATGGTATGGCCTAGGTATACGAAACTGTTTCATGAATGAGTTGCAAGAAAGGTTCAATGATTATCTTGTATTCAGTGGACTTCAGAATAATGTGGTTATTCTTTCAACCAGTTATTTGAAAAGATTGACATAATAGATGCTGTGAGGCAATTTTTTTCTGCCTGGAGAACCAGACTTGGGAACCTAATTTTGGCGTAAAGGGTTTTGCCAGTTAGTGGGCTCCATCATGGGCACTAACCTCCATAATATCCAAGACATCTTCAAGGAGCGGTGCCTCATGAAGGCAGCGACCATCATTAAAGACCTCTCCACACAGGCCCTTCTCATTGCACCATCAGGAAGGATGTACAAGAGCCTGAAGGCATATATTCAGTGATTCAAGAACAGCTTCTTCCCCTCTGCCATCCAATTTCTAAATAGGCATTTTAATTTTTTAATTTCTATTTTTGAACTACTCATTTTTATTTTAACTATTTCTTTCTTTTTCAGTATTTTTATTAATTTCTACATAGAAGAATACAGAGTTCAAGAAGATACATATTATAAAACAAAAGAAAGATATAATAATACTAAATACATTATATTTGAATCACATTGACAAACTCCTTACCCTATATTCATGTAGATTAGATTAATTTGTATGTTGAGATATAAATAATATATATATAGAAAAAAAATCTATACCCACTGCCAAAGCTGAAGCTGTTTGGTGAAGAGAAAAAGGAAAACAAACTTTATCAGATAGTGAAATATGCTGTTAACCATCATTTATGTAAATAGTTAAGCTGTCTTTACACTAACTGTTTAAGTTGGTTACTACGATGAGATGTACATTGGTACAGTACATGTAAAATATATCCATGCTCTTTGTAATGATTTTCTGTGAAAAGTGCAAGATAAATATTTGATGTAGACAGGGAAGAAGAATCTTGTTTTTTTTTCCTTTGGTCATTATCCATCTTTCCCGCTATCTACCTCTTCCCTCCCTCACCACCACTTGCATGGTGCCTTATCATATTTTGATAATTAAATATTTGATATGTTTATACATTTGTGCACAGTATTATTCTCAGATTACACTAACGTTGTAGGTGTCTTTGCAGAGTTTAGTGATTGTACTGACAAGGGATATGTATAGTAATTTAACAAAATCTTTGAATTTTAAATGTTTAGCAGAAAGAACTAAGAAGAGTATGTACAGTGGATATGTGGTCTTGAATGGAATAATGCAACAGTTTATACTTGGTGATGATACTGTTAGCCTGTTGCCTTTAATGCCTTTAATTCTACCAGTGTGAAAGCTATACTTAAAAGTGTTCCCTTGATGGAAATAAAGCAACTTGTTTCAATATTTATACCTGAAATTTTGTGTGTCATCTGCATTTAAGGTGACCAGGATTTGACAAGCAGTTTGTTGTATGCTTTTGTACGCATTGTTTATCTTATCTCAAGAGTACAGTGGTGCATATCGAATTTTACAGTATTCTCTTAAAAGACGAGTATTAGTTCTTTCTGACATGGATTAACAATAAGTGAAAATTTAGCCATCAGGTTTGTTACTATCACCGTTCATTTTTGTATTCATATGCGCTGGCTCTGGGTGTCTTGGTATCTGTATTATTCGGATTCCTGTTGGATTTTCCTGTTCTTGAAATTCAGAGGATTGGACCTCAATCATAATAGGCTTGTTTATAATACTGACACCAGTAGCTAACTTTTATCTCACCAGTTCATATAAGTCTATTTTGCTCTCTCTATCCATTTTTGCTCTAAGATTAAATTAGATCAGCTTTATTTATTTGTCACATGTACATTGAAACATACAGTAAAATGCATTGCTTAAAATCAAATAAGTGAGGGCTAGCCTACAAGCTTTGTCACACTTTCGCACCACATCTTAATAACTCTAACCGTATGTCTTTGAAATGTGGGAAGAAATTGGTGTACTTGGATGCAACCCACGCGGTTATGGGGAGAATGTACAAATTCCTTATAGACAGTGGCTGTAAGTACCCTGATTGGTGATTACTGGTTCTGTTAACCGATTGTATTAACTGCCACACTACCATGCCACCCCATTTATTTCTAACTTTGTTTCTAAAAATAAATTGCTGAATTTGTGCTGATCAATAGTGTCCAATTCCAGCTGTTTACTTTGTTTGGCTCATGCCTCAAACATGTCCCTCCTGAACCCGCCATTACCAATGTATGTTTGTTTCATGGACATGTAGGGCTGAATAAAACTAACCAAACTATTGGAATAGATAACAGTAGACTGTGTGTCAACAATATAGAATCCAGAGTTCCTGGATAAACAGTGGTGCCTAAACAGTTTAAAAAGCAATAAGTCTAAATGCTAATAAAATGTGGCAAAGCATTTTAAAGTAATTTGGTCAAGAACTGCACCTTCCAAATTGATGGCTCATTTTGCTTGTGACCATTACAGGATATAACATATTAATAGTTCTTCCTACTGCTAATGACGCCTGATTCATTGGAAGTGAGAACAAGAGCAAATAAATACAAACCATTTCTGAGGAAATTTGCAGCTGTATGTATGTAGAATATGGAACACAGAACATAGAAATCTACAGCACATTACAGGCCTTTTGGCCCACAATGTTGTGCCGACTGTGTAGCCTACTCTAGAAACTGCCTTGAATTTCCCTACTGCATAGCCCTGTATTTTTCTAAGCTTCATGTCCCAATCTAAGAGTTTCTTAAAATACCCTATTGTATTTGCTTCTACCACTATCGCTGGGCAGTGCATTCCATGTTCCCACCACTCTCTGTGTCAAAAAAAACAACTTGCCTCTGACCTACTTACCTTGTACCTACTTCCAAGCACCTTAAAACTATGCCCCTTCGTGTAAGCCATTTCAGCCTGGGGAGAAAGCCTCTGGCTATCCACACAATCAATGCTTCTCATTATCTTATACACCTCTATAGGTCACCTCTCATCCTCTGTTGCTCCAAGGAGAAAAGGTCAAGTTCATGCAACCTGTTCTGATAAGGCATTGTCCCCAATCCAGGCAACATCCTTGTAAATCTCCTCTGCATTCTCTCTATAGTACACACAGCCTTCCTCTAGTGAGGTGGCCAGGACTGAACATGGTACTCCCAAGAGGGGTCTAACTGTCTTGTATGGCTTTTGAAATCAATCCCACGGTTGATGAAGGCCATCACACCATATGCCTTCTGAACAACACTGTCAACCTGTGCAGCAACTTTTGAGTGTCCTTGGATATGGACCCCAAGATCTCGCTGATCCTCCACACTGCCAAGAGTCTTGCCATTGGTATTATATTCTGTCTTTAAATTTGACCTACCGAAATGAATCACTTCATATTTATCTGCAGTGAACTCCATCTACCACTTCTCAGCCCATTTCTGCATCCTACCAATGTCTCGCTGTAACTTCTGACAACCCTCCAAACTATCCACAGAACCCCCACCCTTTGTGTCATCAGTGGACTCACTAACTCACGCTTCTACTTCCTCATCCATGTCATTTATAAGAATTTCAAAGAGGAGGGGGTCCCAGAACAGATCATTGTGGAACAACACTGGTCACCATCCTCCATGCAGAATACGAACGATCTACAACCACCCTTTGCCTTCTGTGGGCAAGCCAATTCTGGATCCACAAAGCAAGGTCTCCTTGGATCCCATGCCTCATTACTTTCTGAATGAGCCTTGCATGGGGAACCATATCAAATGCTTTACTGAAATCCATATTGACTACATCCACTGCTCTACCTTCAATGTGTTTTGTTGCATCCTCAAAGAATTCAATCAGGCTCGTAAGGCACGACTTGCCCTTGACAAAGCTATATTGACTATCCCTAATCAGATTATGTCTCTCCAAATACTCATTATTCCTGCCTCTTGGGATCTGATCTATAGTTTCCTGTATTATCTTTACTTCCTTTCTTGATCGAGGGGGAACAACATTTGCAACCTTCCAGTCCTCTGGTACTTCTCCCTTCCCTATTGATGATGCAAAGATCATTGCCAGAGGCTCAGCAATCTCCTCCTTCACTTCCCACAGTAGCCTGGGGTTTATCTCATCTGGTCCCGACAACTTATCTAACTTTTTTTTGTAATTTATTTTTATTAAAGTTCATCGTCAAACAGACATTTCCATAAGATGTATTTCAAATATTGTATATATACATCATATAATCATATATGCCACAAATCTCCACATAATATTTATCTGAGGTGTACACTTATAGAAAAGAGAGGAAAGAAAGAACAAGCAAAAGGAGAAAACTATGTCTAAGTAGGGAGTGATTTTTTTTTACAACATATTGATTTGTGAGGATAAAATCAGGCCTATGAGGTGTTACGTTAAGCATTTTTCCCAGTATGAATCAAATTGTTCCAACTTATGATTAACAGATGCTGTTATCTTCTCCATTTTATAAATGTCCATTGTAATTTCCATCCATGCATTTAAGGTTGGGTTCTCCTGTGATAACCATTTCCTAGTAAGAGTCTTTTTTACCAGCCACCAGCAGTATATTCATTAAATATTTAACTGTTTTCAACCATTCTTGAGGTACATACCCAAAATATGTGGTCTTACTTTCTAAGGGTATTTCACATTTAGAGATGTCTTGTAGGGCATTGTGTATCCCACTCCAATAGTCTTTGATAATGGGGCATTCCCAGAAAATATGATAGTGGTTTGCATTTTGATTTCTACAATTTCTCCAGCAAACAGGGAGGTTACTATCATAATGGGATTTCTGAGAGGGTGTAATAAAATATCTTATCAAGTTTTACCATCCGAACTCACTCCATTTCTATGAACTGGTACACTTCCATTGATACCTCCATATTATTGTCCATTCTTCCTCAGATATAATTATCCCTCCTTCCTTCTCCCATTTTGTTCTAATGTATGAAGTCGAATGTGTTTTAAGATTTGACAAACCCTTATACACGCTTGAAATGATTCTACTACCGCTATCTGAATTATATGCTTTTCTAAATAGCTCTATCAAACATGTGCTTGCCTTGGTTACATTTTTAACTGTCCTATTAGCATATTGTCGCATCTGTAAATACCGATTGTTTTTCTAATAAATGTGTCTCTTTAAGCATTTCAAAACTGAACAGTGTTCCTTCTTTCATTATATTGCAAAGAAATGATATTCCTTTAGCTGTCTAGTCCTTAAATCTAGCATCTAGTTTATTCGGTGTAAAATCCGAGTCATATACGCACCATTTAAGAGTTGCAATATCTCCTTCTAGTTTATATTCTTTTATAATAGTTTTCCATATCTTAAGAGTTCATTTCACCCATGGGTTATCAATAGTATTTCTGTACCTTTGTAAGTTGTTATCAGCTAAAATAGCCTGTATGGGGATGGGAAGTACCCGCTCCTCAATGTTTTTCCATTGAGCGTCATATGATGGGTTACAGTACACCAACATATCACAGCTGTCAACTGTGCTGCAAAATAATAATCTCTAAGAGAAGATAGGCCCCATCCCCTCCTTTTCCTTGGCTAATCGCAAAGTTTTGAGACGAACTGTGGGCCTTTTACCTTGCCAAATATATCTTGATAACATTTTGTTCCATTCATTGAATTGATTTTGATTAATCTCTATTGGTAGGGTCTGAAAGAGGTATAATAGTCTGGGCAGTATATTCATTTTAATAGATTCAATCCCTGAACTGAGACTAAAAAAAGGAATTAGGTTCCATCTTGTTATATCTTCCTTAATTTTTTTTATATATAGTCTGATAATTGCATTCTGATAATTTTGCCAAATCTTTTGGCATAATGATGCTCAAATATTTGAAAGACTCTTTGCCATGCCTAGGGATATCTACTTTCAATTTCTCTTGGTGGGCTATAGTTATATGAAAGTAATTGGGTTTTATCTATGTTGATCTTGTATCCTGATAATTGACCATATTGTTCAAAAGATTGCATCAATTTAGGTAAAGAGTATGGTGGTTGCCCTAGATAGATCAAGATGTCATATGCGTAAGAGGCCAATTTATGCTCTGACCCTTTAAAAGTAATTCCTCTGATATCTTTATTTTATCTGATATATTGAGCTAATGGTTCCAGATACAATGCGAGGAGTAGCGGTGACCATGCACAACCCCATCTCATGCCCCTATTTGATAAATATCCATTGATTCTAATCCTAGCAGTAGGGTTGTCATATAGTGCCTGTATAGTTTTAATAATTTTGTCATGGAAACCAAATCTATGTAAAACACTGTAAAGAAAATTCCAATTAACTGAATCAAATGCCTTTTCAGCATCCACACTGATCACTATTGCTTCAATTTTATTTTTTTGTATACGATCCATAATGTGAAGTGTCCTTCATATACATTGCCTTGTGTTTGGCATTGTTGTATAAAACCTGTCTGATCGTTATGTGTCAATATGGGTAGAAGCTCTTCTAATCGTTTGGCCATGATGGAGGCAAATAATCTATAATCTACATTAAGAACGGATATTGGTCTAAGTGACCCACATTCCATTTTGTCATCGCCTTCTTTCGGTACAGCTGAGATGATCACTTCCTTTTGGTTGGGTGATATTTGTGCCTGTTTTCGAGCCCAGTTCAGTCTGGGGTGAAAGACAGGAATTGACTCATTTTTAAATTCTTTGTACCACTCTGCCGTATCTGATCCTGGTGACTTGCTTAATTTAAGCCTATTAATTGCAGCTTTTAGTTCAACTTCAGTTATGTCAGCAATCATCATTCTATTTTGTTCTTCGCTTAAAGTGGGTAACTCTAGAGAATTCAGGAAGGTGTCAATTTGGGTTATGCTTACCTCCGGAACTTTGGAATAATGAGTTTTGTAAAACACTTCAAAAGCTTCTGGAATTTCACTTTGCTTATGTTTTATCATTTTTGTTCTTTGATCCCTAATTCTATAAATTGTATTTTCTGCTATCTTTTTTTCAGTCTCCACACCAGTATTTTCATAGACTTCGATCCACTTTCATAATGTGTTTCATTAATTTTTTTTCTGATTTCTTGCGTAGCTGAACTATTAATTTCATTTCTAACTTCTAAAATTTCCTCTAATGTATTCTGTGCCAAATTTAATTTGTATTTTTTTTCAGTTCCTTCAGCTTATTTTGTAATTCCTCTAATGTTTGATTCCTTATTTTTGCTTATATGAAGATATCGCTATAGTTTCCCTCTTAAAACAGCCTTCAGAGTATCCCATAGAATGGGAGGTGAAACCTCTCCATTATTGTTGAATTCTAAGTAAAGACCAATTATTTTTTTAATTTGTTCCTTAAAGTAGGGACTTAAATTTAGATTCCAAATAGTATTCTTTGGTTGTAGGTCAAAATCAACAGATAAATATATAGGTGCATGGTCACTTACATCTATTGTCCCAATTCCACAGGTGTTTATTTTGTCTTTGTCTTTTCTAAATGTTAAGAAATAATCTATTCTTGTATATACAGAATGGGGGACAGAATAATGAGTGTAAGCCCTTCTGTTGGGGGAAAGGGTCCCTCCATATATATCAATTAGACCAACATCCTCAAGAAGTGTGTTAACTTTCTTATGTAAGGATTTTGTTTCATAGGCTTTTCTGTTGGAAGAGTCTAACTTTGGTTGTAATTGCCAATTTAAGTCTCCCCCACATATCAGGACACCTTCTGTTTTTGTTACCATAATATTAGTAGTTTTCTGAAAGAAACTAATATCACTTCCTGGGGGTGCGTATATATTCAATAGAGTAACTGAATTTCCATCTATATTCTCCCTTACCAGAATATATCTGCTCTCCTCATTTCCCATTTCGAATACTTTTTCAAAATTTAGCTTGCTTGAGATAAGAATAGCAACTCCTCTCAAATGTCCTGATTTATATGAGGAGAAAAATAAATTAGTTAAGTCCATTCTCTTTAGTTTTCATGCTCATTATCACTTAAGTGAGATTCCTGTAAATATACTCCATGAACTTGTTCTTTTTTCATTTTGGATAGAATTTCACTGCATTTGATTGGATTTAACAGCCCATTGACATTAAAAGAAATGAATTTTACTTTGTCCTTAGCCATGTGTATTTATCTGTCAATATATCATTGAAATTAGCAGAATAAAACTTAATCAATCCATTCCCTGAACAAATAAGAACCAAGAAATGCAAATAATAAAAAAAAATGCAACAAAAGTGTGATTCCAAGGCTGAGGTCTCTAGTAGATGACCCTGGGTTGAGCTAGAGGAAATGTCTAGCTGTGGGGGATAGCTCCTCCTACCTGTAAGTTGAGGGCTCCCATTGCAGTACCCATAAAAGTTAAGTGCACAAATCTGTGTCCATTACTCAGAAAAGATCAAGGTCCTTTTTACTTGTGTATTCTTCCCATATGTATATTCTCATTTAGGTAGGGAAAAGGAGTGAATGAATGAATTAAAAAAAAATCATTGAGTAATATAAAATCCACATTATAATAAGTATTTCTTCAGTTAAGTATAGCACCATCTATTTTTGCTTCCCGTTTAGCTTATCAACATTTTTAAAGTTAGCCAGACCTTATGGCTCTTCTGGAGGGGTGAGGGCTGTCTTCGGAAAACTCGCAGTCTCTTCCTGATGTACTTCTCTCGCCCTCCTCCAGTTGTCTACTTTCTCGATTCTCTCACTATTTCCCAAGCAGAGCGGGATAACTTATCAGTCAGGCTTTCCCTCGGTTTGATCCCGCTGACAGGCATCCCTCTGGCCTTCATGTCTGTAGTTGCCTCTTCCACTGTCAGATACAGTTAGATCCCATCTTCATAGCAGGGTACAGAGTTTGGAATCTAATCTTTCCTTGCTTTAATATTTGTTTTACTTCAGAGTATTCTTTAAGTTTCTGCAGCACCACTGGGGGTAATCTTGATCAAAATATATTAATTTCCCATTCAAAAACGCCCTCTTCTTTCCCCAGGCCCTTTGTAAAATCTCTGCCTTGGTATTGTATCGAAGGAATCTAATTATTATTGGGCGTGGCTTATCTTCTCTGTCTCCAGTAGGCCTCGGGGTGAGCGCACGATGCGCCCTCTCAATTTCAATCTCCACAGTTGAAGGAGTCTCCAGCACATCCCGCAGCAACTTTCGTACAAACTCCATCATAGACAAACCCTCCGTTCCTTCGGGAACATTGTATATCCTGATATTTTTCCACCGTGATCTTCCCTCCTGGTCAAGCAGTTTACTTTCTTGCTGATTTAATATTTTTATTGTCTTACTTAGTATCCGTTCCACATTTTGCCCGTGATCTTCCACCTTCTCAATTTGTGTCTCTGCCACCACTATTTTTTGATTGACATTCGCGAGCTCTGACTTGATATCACTTAGTTGCTGTTTTATATCTTTTTGGAATCCCCGTATCTTTTCCAGAATTTTTATCGTATTTGCCGCTTTGCTTGAATGAGGTCCATCGTCAGCCTTGCTACCATGCGTTCGGGAAGGAGAGCCGCTCGCTACACCCCTCTCGTCTACAGGCTCCGCGGTGATGCTTTTTTATCTCCATTCTTTTTCCCCATTCTTGCCCCCCTTATCAATACAGATAGTTTCGAAAGATCTTATGTTTGATGGATTAACGGGGCAAAAATATGAGTTTTTCCGGAGGAGCTATTGACTTAAGCTGCCATTCTGGATGATGACGTCACCGGAACTCTGCAACTTATCTAATTTAATATCTTTCAATATCTCCAGTGCATCCTCTTTCCTAATGTCTATTCACTCAAGGATTTCAGTCTGCTGTAAATCATCCCTACAACTACCAAGGTCTTTTTTACTGGTGAATACTGTAGCAAAGTATTCATTAAGTACCTCCGCAACCTCCTCTGGCTCCATGTACCTGTTTCCACTATCGCACCTGATTGGTCCTATTCTCACATGGCTCATCCTTTCGCTCTTCACATACTTGTAGAATGCTTTGGTTTTTCCTTAATCCTGCTTGCTAAGCCCTTCTTATGGTCCCTTCTAGCTCTCCCATAATTTCACTCTTAAGCTCCTTTCTGCACCCTTGTAATTTTCAATAGCTCTATCAGTACCAAGTTTCTTGAACCTTTTCTTCTTAACTGGATTTTCTACATCCTTTGTACACCATGGTTCTTTTACCTTACCTTCCTTTCCCTGCCTCAATGGAACATATCTATACAGAACGCCATGCGAATGTTCTTTGAACATTTGCCCCATTTCTGCTGTGCATTTCCCTGAGAACATTTGCTCCCAGGTTCTTGCCCAATAGCATCATATTTCCCCCACCCCAGTTAAATGTTTTCCCAAATTGTCTGTTCCTATCCCTCTGTAAGACTATGATGAAGAAGATAGAGGTGTGATCACTACCTCCAAAATGCTCTCCCATTGAGAGATCTGACATCTGACCAGGTTCATTTCCCCATACCAGATCAAGTACAGCCTCTGCTTTAGTTGGTTTATCTACATAGTGAATCAGGAAATCTTCCTGAACACACCTAACAAACTCCACCTCATCTGAACCCCAGTTCTTAGGAAATGCCAGTCAATATTAGGAATGTTAAAATCACCTGTCACAACAACCTTCCAGAATCTGCCTCCCTATCTGCTCCTTGATGTCTTTGTTACTGTTGGGGGGGGGAAATATCTGTTAAAAACACCCAATGGAGTTATTGCCCCCTTCCTGTTTCTGACTTATACCCACAATGACTCAGTAGACAATCCCTCCATGACTTTCTCCTCCTCTGCAGCAGTGATACCATCCCTGATTAGCAATGCCACTCCCTCACCTCTGTAATGGCCATAATGTCATAGTTCCAAGTATTAATCTACACTCTTAATTTCATCCGCCTTGTTTAGGATACTCCTTGCATTAAAATAGACACATCTCAAATCATCTGGCTGAGTGTATCTTTGCTCTATCATCTGCCTATCTTTCATCACAAGCTCCCTCAAAGCAGTCAACTGCCCCATCTGCCTCTTCCCTTCGGTTTCCACCCTTCTGGAGATCTCGTTTAAACCCACCCCAATAGCTTTGGCAAACCTCCCTCCCAGGATATTGGGTCCCCTCCAGTTCAGGTGCAACACATCCCACTTGTACAGGCCACTCCTTCCCCAGAAAAGATTCCAATGATATAATATATTGAAACCCAGCCCTCTGCACCATCTCCTCAGCCACTCATTCATCTGCGCTATCTTCCTCTTCTGACCTTTCCTGTGGCACCAGGAGTAATCCGGAGATTACCACCTTGGAGGTCTTGATCTTCAGCCTCCTTCCTAACTCCCTAAACTTGCTGCGCAGGACCTGTATCCCTCTCCTGCCTATGTCATTGGTACCAACATGTACCAAGACTTCTGACTGTTCACCCTCCCCTTCAAGAATATTCTACAACTGCTCAGAGTTATCTTGGACTCTAGCACCCGAGAGGCAACACTTTTGCTGATGCAGAATCTTCTATCTGTCCCCTTAACTATCAAGTCCCCTATGACTATTGCTCCGCCTGACTTCACTCTCCCCTTTTGAGCCTTAGAGCCAACCACAGTGCTATTGGTCTTGCTGCTGCTGCCTTGACTAGATACTATCTGATAGGTCATCGCCGTCAGCAGTATCGAAAGGAGTATACCTGTTGCTGAAGGGAATGGCCACAGGGACACCTTGTACTAACTTCTTTCTCCTTTTACCTCTCTTGGTGTTCTCCCATCTAATTCTTAAAATCTGCACTCTGGGTGTAACCACCTGCTCAAAAGTCATATCTATCAAATGCTCAGCCTTCTGGATGATCCTAAGTTTATCCAACTCCAGCTCCAGCTCCTTAATACGGTCTTTCAATTGCTGGAATTGGCAGTACTTTCCCGCAGGTGTAGTCATCAGGGAGACTATTGGGTTCCATGAATAACCACATCCTACAGGAGGAGCATTCCATTGCCATGTCTGCCATCCTGTCTGCACTGTACAATGGGCAACCAGGACCAAATCTTCTAACTTGTTTTTTTGGCCTCAGCCTCTTCTCATCAAAGCCTCTTGAGTCAAAGCCTGACGCTCCCAGTCTCACTGCTTGCCCATTCCCAACAATGGCCACTGTGCTTGTCCCTTCTGTACTTTTATTTACTTCGCAGTGCTGTGTTACCATTGCTGATTTGGCCTCTGGAATGTCCGAATGCCTGCTAAGTTCTCCTCTTACACAGGCTTCACTGACCTGTGAGTATCCTCCTCGGTGCCCTTTTCCTGCCGCTGATTGGGCTTCCAGAATATGTTCCTGGGACTGTTTCTGAAACCTGTTACATCCAGAATTATTCACTGATTGTTACGTCTTTCATTAATTTTGTGAATGCTATTATTTATGTGGTTACTGTTTTTCCAGGATAACTTGGCATGATTATTTCTCATGAATTAGACAATCAACAATAATTTATCATACCATGTAGAGTTACAGAGTGTACAGATCAGAAACAGGCTCTTTGTCTCAATTTATCTCTGCTGATCAAGGTGCCTTCCTAAGTTAGTCCTAAGTGCCTTCATTGGAGCAGAATTAGCAAATTCAGCTCATCACGTCTGCTCCGCTATTCCATCAATGCTGCTTTATTATGCCACTTAACTGAATTCTCCTGCCTTTTCCCCAATACCTTTGACACCTTTACTAATTAACTGTTTCTGCATTAAATATACTCAATTTACCTGTCCTCCACAGCTGTCTGTAGCAATGAATTCCACAGATTTACCTCCATCTGGCTAAGAATTTCCTCATAATCTCTGTTCTGAGAGGATGTCCTCCTATTCTGAGGTTGTGCCCTTTGGTCCAAGATTACCACTGTGGGAAGCATCCTGTCCACATCCACTCTATCCAGGCCTTTCAATATTCTGTAGGTTTCAATAAGATCTTCCCTCATTCCTCTGAACTCCAGGAAGTATAAAGCAACCAAATGCTCCTCATACATTAATATTTTAATTCCCAGGGTAATTTTTGTTGACCTCCTGTGGACCCTCACCAATGCCAGCACATCCTGTCTTAGATATGGGATCTAAGACTGTTCACAATACTCCAAGTGCACTCTGACTAATAAAGCCTCAGCAATACATCCTTGCTTTTATATCCTAGTCCTCTTGAAATGAATGCTAACATTGCATTTGCCTTCCTTGCCACCAACTCAACCTGCAAATTAACCTTTAAGAAATCCCGCACAAGAACTTCTAAGTTCCTTTACACCTCTTGATTTTTGATTTTTCTTCCCATTTAGAAAATAGTCTATGCCTTCATTTCTTCTAAACCTTTCTGATCATGATCCTGTCTGAGTTGTCATTGTAACCATCTCTGTGACTTCCTCTGGGAGCCCTTCCATAAATATGGAAAATCTTTCCCCTCAGTTACCTTTCAAATCTTTTTCCCTCTCACCTTAAACTTCCGTCCTATAGTTTTAGAGCCCCTAGTCTGAGAAACAAGGCTGTGACTGTCCATTTTATCTATGCTCCTTATGATTTTATCATTCTCACTAAGGTCATAATTCAAAATCGTTTGCTCCAGGTAAAACAGCTCCAACCTATCCAGTCTGTCTTTATTTCTATACTGTCTAGATGAAAGGGCTGGACCTGAAATATTGACTCTCCATTTTCCTTCACAAATCACCTGACATACAGAGTTTCTAAAGTAGTTTGTTGCTCCTGATTCCAGGATCTGTGGTTTCTTGTGTCTCTATTACATCTTTAAAAACTGCAATATTGAAAATTGCTGCAAACTTCAGAAAAATCCCTGTGAGGATCAAGACAACAATTTTGGGCTAATTATCACCAGCAAACTTAATTGACTTGGTCTCAGAAGCGAGTTTCAGTTTCTTCTTATTATTTTGTGGATAAAGTCAGCCTTCCAGGCTTATTGAATGGAAGAAATCAAAGAATAATTGAACAAATGCACATAAGACTAAGGGGCAGAAGAAAGCCACATGGACTATCAAACCTGTTGCTCCATTTAATGAGATAATGGCTGATCTGATTGGGACCACAACTTTGAATTCCCATCAACTGGTGGTAACATTTTGCCCTTTTTCAAATATCTAACTACTCTCCGAAAAAGAAATTTAAAGACACTGATTCCATTGCTGATGAAAGTAGTTCTAAAATGGGGACATAATTATAAAAAGTCATATAAAAAGGAGAAAGTCGTATAAAGCTGTAATGCAAAGGAAAACATCTTAATGAGGGTGATAAATATCTGGAATTTTCTACACCAGATAGTTATGGAGGCTAGATCATGGGTATTTATAGAGTATGTAGGCAATCTCTTGAACTGTCTGGGAACTTGGTGTTGTGAGGAATTGGCACAGCAGAGAAGTCAAGGCCTGAGGCAGTTCAATCATATTCATGTTGAATGGCAGGGCAGGCTTGAGTCACTATGTAGCCAACTTGTGCTCCTGTCTTCTTGTGGTGTTATGTTGATTCCAGACTAAACTGAAACAATCTTCCCTATTAAATGAATGATAAGTTATTTTCAAAAAGTGAGTCTCTCATTCTATTTCTCCTTGAGTTATGGAGAAATAGAGAGATAGCTTGAGTTATAAGGAGAAAGTTGTAAAGGCTTATACAATTACAATGTTTAAAGACAGCTGGACGGGTTCATGAGTTGGAAAGCTTTAGAGAAGGGGTTCCCAACCTGGGGTGAATGAACCCCTTGCTTACAGATATTGGTCCATGATATAAAAAATGTTGAGAACCCCTGCTTTGGAGAGAGATGGGCGTAAGAAGGCAAATTGAACTAGTTCTAGAAGGCATGTATTAGGCCGAAGAGCCTGTTTCTATGCTAGGTGCCTGATTCTCTTCAACTCTGTTAAAAGAAAACATGCTCTTCATGTACTCCCTTTCACGTCATAGGGCATAGAAACAAGCCATCCATTCAACCATCATATCCACATGAACCAGTGGGCACTTATCCACATTCATGCAGTTTTCCAGCACTTAATCCCATTTTCCAGTCTTCTAAGGATAGGCTGCTCATCAAGACACTTGAATGCCATCAGTGACATGGTTTTCACCGCATTCTCTCAGGCAGTGTATTCCAGATATTTGCCATTCACTGGGTGAAATCGGTTTCCTTAAGTTTCCCTCTAAGTACCTACCCCTTACCTGGATGTACTCTAACTTAATCCACCTCTGGTCTGTGCATGTTTCTTTTTTATCTTAACTATACTGCATGCCTAAAGATAAACTATAATCTTGTCCTTTTTTGACCTACTCCAGGGAAAATAGACTGAACCTTTCCAGTCTCTCCTCATAATTGAAATGCATCAGTCGAGGTGGTGTCTTGATGAATCTCCTCTGCACCTCCTCCAGTGTGTCCCTTCTCACTGTTCTACAATCCAATACATACCAGCCAAGCCTAATCTTATTTCTGAAAGCAATGTGCCCCTTCTAGTTATTAGTCTACCACACCTTCTCTGAACAGCTTTTGCCTTAATGTATTTTCTTATGAGTCCAACATAGTACATTAGTGAGGCCATATCTTGAATATAATGTCATATATAACTGAAGTATAACGTCAAATTTTATATTGAATTCTCTGGACAATAAAAATTAATAATGTTACCTTATCTAATTATTTTAACTACATATTGATCTTCTGTAAATTATGTACTAGCATACCAAATCTTCCATCTGAGCTCTGAAATGATTGCTGTTTATTCCCTATGTACTCTTGTCAATTTACTTCCCTACCTACTTTTGGGTGTATCAAAAGCCTTCATCAACACACATAAAATGCTGTGCTGAAGGAACTCAGCAGGTCAGGCAACATCTATGGAAGACAATAAACAATTGACCTTTTGGATCAAGGCCCTTCCTCAAACTGGAAAGGAAGGAGCAGAAGCCTGAATAAAAGAGTATGGGGAGGAGCAGGAGCAGAAATCCAGATGAGAAAGAGGAAGCAGGATGGTAGAGGAGGGGAGAAAAGGAATAATGTGAGAAGCTGAGAAGTAATAGGTGGGAAAAGCAAAGGGCTGAAGAAGATAAGCACAGGAGATTCTGTAGATGCTGGAAGTCCAGGGCAGCACAAAATGCAGGATGAACTCAGCAGGCCAGGCAGCATCTGTGGAAATAAGTAAACAGTCAACATTTTGGGCTGAGATCCTTCTTCAAGGTTGAAAATGAAGGGGGAGGATGCCAGAATAATAAGTTGTGGGCAGGGAAACGAGGACAAATTTAGAAGTGATAGGTGAAGCCAGGTAGGTGGGGTAAAGGATGGAGTAAGAAACTGGGAGGTGATAGGTAGAAAAGGCCCTAACTTTCCCCCTCTGATTTCAAAACCATCCCTACAAGTTTAAAAAAACACAGTCTGAGTCACAATCTTGATGGGGACCACAGCACGGTGTCATCTTGACTGGACATGTCACCTGAGTTGGGAAGGATCACAGTTTCACACATCACTTGCAGTATGATGCTTCTAATGGTAACCACGATATCAGAGTTTCTATAGAGTACTGAATTATTTTACTTTTGTGATCAAATATCTGACCCTCCCCAACCCTTTGTGAGAATATAGACCAATAAGCTGTAACTGTTGTAATAACCATGGCCATGATCTAAAGTTAAATATTGGAGATGTTGGAAACTTTCAGACTATTTTGAAAATGGTTAACAGAGAGAACACCCACAAGTACTGTCTCGTCTGTTGATTGTTTCCAGATTTTTTTAATATATGAAGTACTACTTTTGAATTATTTTTTCTTTTATACATCTATCTTTCATTGCATGGTGTATTTCCAGCTGAGATTCTGATGATTTCTTTTAGAATATCATTTTTAATAATAAAATTGCTTGGCTCTTTGACCAAATCAGTTTTGACAGATAATCATGAACATCTATTGTTTGGTAGTTCCTCGCAATAGCTAAGCTGATATTCTGTGTGGCAAAATCTTCTGAGGTCAAGGTGCAAATCTTGAAATCAGGTTTATCAAAAGCAGACTGTTTAAATAACTCAGTTATCTTTGGTAGCAAAGGAATGATCACTATTTTAGGTTGAGGTCTTCATCAGCACTGAAAATATAGAGGAAAGAGAGCCAGAGTATAGAAGTGAGAGGGAGGTGTAAGACAGGCTGGTTGATGATAGGCAGAAGCAGATCTGGATGGGGGTTCGGAGTGTAGAGTGGGGATGTTGGGCAGACATGATGAAATAGTGATTGTTGAGGTAGAGGTTGGTAGGTGATAGCAGGAAACAGATGTGGGGGAATAGAGATGTTGGGCAGATATAACTCAGGAGGGGATAGGAGAATACAGATATAAGCCAATAGAGCATAGGTGGAATCAAATTGAGTGGGAGCAAGTTGAACCGAGGTAATAAGTATGTGGGTGATAGACAGTGGTACTAGATTGGGGAAGGTTATGAATTTGGTAATGAAGGTTGAGGGTTTGAAAAGCTTAAACAAAAGAAGAAGTAGGAAAGAAAAGTGAGGTATGGGCTACCTGAAATTGGAATATTAAATGTTTTACCAGGTGTTCCCCCCCCCCCCCCCCCCAAGATGAACATGAGGTGCTATTGTCCTAGTTTGTTTTGGCCATATTGTGGCAGTAGAGAAGGCCAAGGACAGATCAGTGTGGGAATAGATAACTAAAATGACATGCAACAGAAGATCAAAATACCTGTACAAATAGTAAGTCTGTGTTTGGTCTCCTTGATGTAGAGACCACATCATGAGCATTGAATTAAATACCCTAAGTCTGCAACCCAAGCTGAGCAGTTACAAAATTCAGATGCCATCTTTCAAATCACACATTAAACCAGTTGTTTGAGACCCTTGAAAAAATTTCTTTCATTCTTCTGTCAGGCCTTTAGCAGCAGAAACAGGCCAACTTTCAATTTTGGGTAAAAGTGTTACAAAATGTTGCTCTGTTTGCTCATATAACAAGTAATTTATTGAATGTCAGCATTTAAAACACCCGCAGAACACGTTGAACAGCCAAGCAAATGTAGATTTTAAAGCCTTGGTGACTTTGTTAATTCTTCAATATCCCCATGATATAATAGGGTGCTTGATTGTATTCTAAAGCTCTAAGATACAACAAAAAACCTACCTTAACACTGAATTTGCAACGAATTAAGTTGATGATTTACTTAGATTCCAAAGTACCATCTCATGTTTTAAAGATTTTATTGTCATTAGTTCTGGTTTATTGCCAGTGGGAAATAACTTTTGTATGTTTACTTTAAAGATAACTTCAAGATCACCCCTCAGATTTGTTTTATGTCTGTTAATATTTACTGTTGGGTACAACTTCTCAGTTATTATGTTCAACTGAGTACCTTTTTGTCCTTCTTCAGTGCTACTATCCTTTAGATAATATAGGCCCAGAAATCTTCACGTTATTCTTACCAGTGCTATTTTGGTACCATAATTTTCAGTCTGTGACATAATTAATATTAATTTCAATTCTCTAAAGCAGGAATAACCAATCTATGGCTCATGCGCCAAAAGTGGCACATTGGATGAGTAGAAGTGGTGCATTGCACCCCAGTGATAATAATAAAAAAGTAAGCCTACTCATGTAAAAAGTATTAACCAAAAACCGATTTGTAGAAAAAAAATCCATAACCGGAATTCAAGTATCTTAGAGATAGGAATGGGTTTTACTGTAAATAAATCTAAAACTTAGCAATTATTCTTAGTGATTTTATTATTTCATGCACATCTTTTGGCGAATGTTATCTTCTTTCACATTAATCTGTTTTCAATTAAAAAAAATGTTCAATGAGTCAAACTAGGAAAGAAGAACTTTTGTTCTGCAGTCATTCCATAACTGTTCAATACATGTTTGATACTTGTTTGATCCTGAGGCATCAGGCGTCTGCACCAGCGGTGCATCTCAGGTTTTTGCCAGTCAGTTTACAATTGACACTCGTGCACTACGGAGTTGTACTTTGTGAACATTTGCAGTTCTGTATTTTTTCGAAAATTAACCTTTATTTTTACATTCAGTTACTAATCATAGTACAAAGGAAAATGAGCAAAAGAAAAACAGAAAGTGATAGTAAGCGTGAATTCAATGAACAGTGGGAAAATGAGTTCTTATTTATAGTGCGTCTGTCAGGAAAACCATTGTGTATTGTTTGTGAAAACACTTTCTCACATAAACAGAAGACGTGATCTTAATAGACACTATAAAAGACAACATCAGACTGAAATACAAACCCCATTTCCAGAAAAGTTGGATATTTTCCAAAATGCAATAAAAACAAAAATCTGTGATATGTTAATTCACGTGAACCTTTATTTAACTGACAAAAGTACAAAGATTTTCAATAGTTTTACTGACCAACTTAATTGTATTTTGTAAATATACACAAATTTAGAATTTGATGGCTGCTACACACTCAACAAAAGTTGGGACAGAGTTAAAATAAGATTGAAAAGTGCACAGGATATTTAAGTAACACCGGTTTGGAAGACTCCACATTAGGCAGGCTAATTGGTGAGGTATCATGACTGGGTATAAAAGTAGCATCCGTCAAAGGCTCAGTCTTTGCAAGCAAGGATGGGTTGTGGCTCACCCCTTTGTGTCAAAATTCGTGAGAGAATTGTTAATCAGTTCAAAAGGAACATTTTCCAATGCAAGATTGCAGAGAATTTAGGTCTTTCAACATCTAATATACATATATACATAATATATACATAATATTGTGAAGAGATTCAGAGAATTCAGAGACATCTCAGTGCATAAAGGGCAAGGTCGGAAACCACTATTGAATGCGCCTGATCTTCGAACCCTCAGGCGGCACTGCCTAAGAAGCCGTCATGCTACTGTGACAATTATAGCCACCTGGACTCGGGAGTACTTTGGAAAACCATTGTCACTTAACACAGTCCGTCACTGCATCCAGAAATGCAACTTGAAACTGTATTATGCAAGGAGGAAGCCATACATCAACTCTATGTAGAAACGCCGGCGAGTTCTCTGGGCCCTAGCTCATCTTAGATGGACCGAAAGACTGTGGAACTGTGTGCTGTGGTCAGATGAGTCCACATTTCAGCTAGTTTTCGGAAAAAACGGGAATCGAGTTCTCCGTGCCAAAGATGAAAATGACCATCCTGATTGTTATCAGTGAAAGGGTGCAAAAGCCAGCATCTGTGATGGTATGGGAGTGCATCAGTGCCCATGGCATGGGTGAGTTGCAGGTATATGAAGGTACCGTTGACTCTGAGGCGTATATTAGGATTTTAGAGAGACATATGTTGCCATCAAAGAGACGTCTCTTCCCGGGACGTCCATGCTTATTTCAGCAGGACAATGCCAGACCACATTCTGCACGAGCTACAACAGCGTGGCTTTGTAGACCCAGGAGTGCGTGTGCTTGACTGGCCTGCTGCCAGTCCAGATCTATCTCCTATTAAAAATGTATGGTGCATCATGAAGAGGAGAATCAGACAACGAAGACCACGGACTGTTGAGCAGCTGAAGTCTTATATCAAGCAAGAATGGACAAAATTTCCAATTGCAAATCTACTACAATTAGTATCCTCAGTTCCAAAACGATTCAAAAGTGTTAAAAGGAAAGGTGATATAACACAATGGTAAACATGCCTCTGTCCCAACTTTTGTTGAGTGTGTTGGAGCCATCAAATTTTAAATTAGTGTATATTTACAAAATACAATTAAGTTGGTCAGTAAAACTATTGAAAATCTTTTCTTTGTATTTTTGTCAGTTAAATAAAGTTTCATGTGAATTAACATATCACAGATTTTTGTTTTTATTGCTTTTTGGAAAATAACTTTTCCGGAAATGGGGTTTGTTGAAGGAAAACTGAAGCTAGTGCTTGGGTCTGAGTTACAAAAAGAATATGTAATTAAGAAAAAGGAAGAAACCAAAAGAAGACAAAATATATTTGTTAAAAGTCTCATTAAGGTAAGTAATGTTTATCTTGTTTTTATATTAAATCAATATATCATGTAAAAATGCTAAATATGTCTATATTAACATTTTTACAAGAATTGAATGGGGTACAAGAGATGCACCTGAACTCGTGTGTGAAAAAATTGATGCATGAAATGTAAAATGTTGGCCACCCCTGCTCTAAGGCATAGAAAGGCTTTGTGCATGGAGAGAATCCTACAATGAGTACATTCCAAATAACATTCAAGTTTACATAAAGGCCTGATTGATCACTTTATAAAGTAGATTTAGCATCATGTTGGAGTTTGCAGTTTAGAAGTTTATGCATTTGGAAGTTTCAATAAAGATATTTTCAAAAGAGAATGTGAAGATTTTGCAATTTTTTTATGTCCACCACATGCTCGCAAATAGTCAATTATTTCAAATGAAGATTCTTTAATATCAAAGGAATCAACCCATACTGCAGTTTTTAAATTAATTAGAACAATAGTTGTTACATCCTGTATGTGTGAAGCAGCTGTCTTAAATGTGTACAGAATTTCTGAAGCCTTTATAATTTAGTATAATGAAAATATTTTATACAAAATTATGGTTACTTGTGAATTTAATTTGCTCTTGGTAATTTCTATGCAAAATTTTTTGCTTTGAAATGGAAACAGCAAACAAGAATATAAATTTTAGAGATTGTCATGGAAAAAATGCACAATATTCCTCCACTCCCAGCAATGGTGTCTCTACAATTTGGACATCACAGCTCTTTTGAAATGTAAAACTTGGTTTGGTTTAGAATAATCTGCTTTGATGGGATTAGATTGAAAGACATGAATTTAAGTTAGTTTCAGCAACTGAATTAACACCATTGAATTTATTGTTGCAATTAGGTTAGTGGCTTTTTAATACTAAATTATACTTGTGTGCAAACGTGGAATATTGACTGCACCAATCAATTTTCACTGATGATTTCTTATTACAACTAAAATAGCTGTAATTCCTTACTAGACATTCCATCTTTTGGTCCTTTATTTTAAAAAAACCCCTCATTCCCACTATGCCACAGAATTCACTCAATTGGATAACACATCGATAGGTTTATTGAAAACTCAGTTTCATGGTATAGAATTATCAAGTGGACAGTGATCCTCAATTTTGGTAGAAGTATAATACATCTAGCTATACAGTACTGTTAGGGTTTTGTAATACTGTTAAATCACAGATTAGATAAATGCCAGCTACTTACAATAGATTTCTTTATAAATGCAATGAGATCAGAACTGTTGTCTTAGATCTGCTTTTATGTAATTCATATCATTATAATATTAAACCTTTTAATACGTTGAAAACACTGTTTCTAAATCAGAATCTGTGGGAAGCAATCGCTCAATTGTTTATTTCATTCCATGTTACAAATGAAAAATCTTTTCACTACCTTGGGGGCTTCTGATAGACTATTTGCTGCATATTTTAATTTTTAATATTTTATAAATGAAGCAATTTCAACATTTATTATGAAGGATATTTGTTACTAAAATTAGTCATTGTGTTGTTTTATTTCTGTGATATTGGCTGCAGTATGCATGTT